>NC_069504.1:548289352-548646852 GCF_027579735.1 Bombina bombina | reverse complement strand
TACCCACCAGAGGTGGAGATAAAGATCAAATCTTAGCACGTCAAGAAGTCTATTGGATTATGAAATTAAAAACACAAATCCCCCATGGTTTTAATTCAGAATATGATATTATTAATCATTGGAAATAAATATACATTATTATTTATTGTTATTATTATTTTTTTGATGTATTTGTGTTAAGTATGGAGACTTGACAATTAGCATCTTTTTAGTTTGTGTATACATATATATGCAATTTTATCACTAGGAGTATTGAGGTTCTGAGCTGTACGTACAGTGTCAGCGATCCTTGTGTGTTCCACAAACACTGATGCTTTTACTGACATTATTATCTCATCATTTTGTTTTGTTATGCCGTTTTTCCATGTCTTTTTTCATGTCTCTATGCTTTTCATACATTCATCCTTATATATTTATCACTAATTATATATTTACTCTGAGACAGTTATATGCCAGATTGAATTTTAATTCTGAATTTTGAATATTGTTTGGATAAATTAGTGAATTTTGAAATTATAAGGTTTAAATAATAATGACATTATATAAATGATTATGAGTTTATTTCACACTTTTTTCAATTTTTCATTTATTATCATAACATTGTTTTGTAATGAATGTATTTATTTATTTATTTATCAATGTATTGTTAATATCCTTTATCTGATGCCTCCCTTTGAATCCAACCTTCTAGCTTTGTATATGTAACTTTGGAGTGGTATGAGTTAAACTTATTGGAAGGAGTGTTCAGCACCGGCCAATAGTTACTGAGAACATGCTTTTTAAACTTGTGATGCATTTGTTCTAACAGGTTTATGAATACGGCTCCTGCCGAAATGCGTAAAACCTGTTAGTCTTTTATTCCAACATGTGTTTTAATGGATGTTACCAATAAAGTCTATTTTTATTCATTCTACCTACGGATCATGAACTATTTTTTTCGTATATATATACACACACACACACATACACAGTATATATATATATATATATATATATATATATATATATACACACACACACACACACACACATACACAGTATATATATTTATATATATATATATATATATATATATATAGATAGATAGATAGATATAGATTGTTATGAGATGCAGGACACAAGGGAGAAGGTACAACTCGATTTTGTTGTAGCATCAAAGTTAATAGACTTTGCCATGCATACAAGTCGATGGCTGCAACTGAATACAACGATCTCTACCACCACACCCGCTTCCTGTGATGTCACACACACACACACACACGCTCTACTCACATCTCCCCCCCCCCCTTTTCAAAGAACAAAAACACATTTTGTTCCTGAATATAACAAGCAACAATATATAAGAACACATATAAAAATGAAAATACAATCCTGACCTGGACATTGGGGTAAACTACCCTAGTCCACAGTAACCATGGTATTATTCTGCCCATTCTTCTGGTCAATGTTCTAACTACAGTATTAGTCTCAATAGCAAGCTGGAAGTTTCACAACTCTTCCACTTGATGTTTTGCAAGAGCTGTCTTCCAATGCTGTGGCAAGTTATTGAGAATCCAAAGGAGGTAGTTGGGTATCCCCACCAGAATCTTTTTGCGGAGACGGTGCACCTCTAATGACTGGGGATCCCACGGACTGTGGTCCAGACCCTTCAGTTCCTAATCCCTGAGGTACTGGCTGTAGGTGTCTCCTGTTTCGGCGGGTGACAGTCCCCCCTTTTGTAAGGACTATATATGACCTTGGCTCTGAGGAGCGCCCTATTACTGTGGCTGGTGTCTTCCATTTTTTCTCCTCATCCAACTTAACTCTGACGCTCTGGCCCACATTCAGCTCTGGCAAGGGCCATACAGTATGTCTCCTATTGTAAAAGAATCTGTAGTTCCGCTTCATCTCTTCATCATTCCTAAGAACCTCCTCATGGGGTATAGGGGAAACGGACTCAAATTCACCCACAGAAGGTATTGTGGTGTGGATCTGTCGCCTAGCATCAGCTGTGCTGGACTATAACCCATGGCTTGAATAGGACTCACCCTATGAGCTAGGAGAGCTAGATAGGGTTTTGATTGCTTAAAAATTAACTTGGTAGTTTGAACTGCCCTCTTGGCCATTCCATTGGCCTGTGGGTAATGCGGACTTGAAGTAGAATGAAGGAAATCATATTCACTGCTAAAGGAACTGAACTCCATGGAAGCAAACTGCATCCCATTATCACTCACTAACTCCATTGGTGTGCCCCACCGGGGCGAACATACTTTTCAGGCGGGTGATGACTAGTGGCTTCACTCAGGGGTGCAATCTCAAGGTTGTAATACAGTTTTCAGTTCAGGTGTTTTCTGTTAACCTGTGCACAGAAATAGACCAATCAGCACTAACCTAGTTTACTGTGAGTACGGGGAAACCCGAAACGCATCCTAAGCTGGGATGTTGCTGCTCTTTTCTACATGTGATTTTAATCCATTCTTGTATGTTGTTTAGCCCACATTGGTATAACTTTTAACAATCGAATGTGTGAGTCTAGATTTCCACTGGCGCTTATAGATTAAGCTGTTCTGGATATCTTCCTTTTTTGCCCAACTGTGATCTCAAGGTATCTGGAATAGTAGTCGACAACAACCAATTATTTATGTTAAAGTTCGCACACATCTGCGACTATCTTCTGCCAGGGGCCTGCAGGCAATGGGGTGGAAATTAAGGGCTCTCTCCTCTGAGTAGGCCGGCGTTTCCGTCAAAAGGCACATTTGGAAATGTATCCTGCAATGTCTGTACTGATCCCAAGCCACCACACCACCGTAGCTGCCCTTTTTCTGCACTTTGAAATGCCCAAGTGGCCATTGTGAATTCTGTTTAGTATTTCCTGACGCATGCTGACAGGTATGACAATGAAATCTTGAAACAGCACCAAATCGTTCAGTTCTTTGAGCTATGACATCTCTGACTGGTAAGAGCTCAACAACATCCAGGCTGCCCTGCTCTCGGGCCAACCTCCCTTTATATACTTTATAACTTCCTGAAGATCTGTTCTGATTTCCTCGAAGAGATAGATTTGGATGCCAGTACTGAATCCACATACACTTTTACTTCTGACTCAGTCAAGGACCCTTCAGCAGCAGACAGCAGGAGCCTGGAAAGTGTGTCTGCAACTACCAGTTGTTTCCCGGCACATGCACTGCCTGAACGTTGAATCTGAGCAGCCTCATCAGGAGTCTCTGACATCTCAGGGGCATCTTATCAATATCATAAGAATTAGAGGAACCAGCGGTTTATGGTCGGTTTCTAGGCTGAATCTCTCTAGGCCCACCAGATAGCATGGGAAGCACTCACAGGCCCAAACAGCAGCCAAACACTCCTTCTCTATTTGGGCATACATCGATTCCGCTGCGGTCAGTGTATGTGAGCAGTAGGCGATGGCCGGTAGTTTACTCCCATTCAGCTGTAGAAGAGCAGCACCTAACCCATAACTGCTAGCGTCAGCACTGACCACGGTTTTCTTGGAAGGATCATAAAACCCCAACACAGGGGCTGATCCTAGCATGATCTTGACTCGTGCAAAGGCCTCCCAAGTACTGAAGATAGGTCAGGTAGAAACTTGCTCACATAATTCACAAGGCCCAATATCTGTCTCAGTTCATGTACATCTGAAGGTCTTTTCATGTTCTCTATAGCAAGGACTTTACTGGTGTCTGGCTTGATGCCGTCCCTATTAATGATATGCCCAAAGTTGCATAATTCAAATTTCCTAAAATGACACTTTTCTTTGTTCAATTTCAGCCCAATCTCTTTTATAGTCTGTAACACACACTGCAAGCATTGATCATGTTCCTCCAGAGTGGACCAATACACCAGGATATCGTCTATGATGACCACAGTGCCCTCATGGTCCCTTAGGAGGGAACTGATCTCTCTTTGAAAGATCTCAGGAGCAGAGGGTATGCCAAAAATAAATCTGCAGAAGCAAAACCGACCTACTGGTGTAATGAAGGTAGTTAGTTTGCGGCTCTTTGGTTCTAGGGGTATCTGCCAGAATCCAGTGAAAGCATCAAGTGTAGAGAAGAATTTTGCCCCTGCCAATCTCGGAGTTATATCTTCTAATGTCGGAAATACATCTCTCTCTTTTCACAGCCTCATTTAGCCGTTTTAGATCTACACAGAGGCGTACCTTCCCATTCTTCTTTGCAACCGGCACACCAGTCAGTTGCTTCCACAACTTCTTCGATAGTTCCCATAATCTTCATTCTCAAGAGTTCCACTTCCACCTCTGGCGAAGTAGAAATGGAATTCTCAGAGGAATGGTGATACTATATGGGACCGCATCTTTTTTTAGTAATATTCGGATTGGCTCACAATTCAGCAGGCCCAATTCTCCAAACATGTCTTCCGTGATCTCATTCTTTCTTGCAACAAGGCCCAGACTACAGGTTGCTCTCCGACTCAAAAGGTAATTAACACACTGCTCTCTAATAACATGTACCCACATGGTAAATTTCTTCTGCTTGTACTCACTGCTAGCAAGAAACTTCCCAGCACAATCAATGCAGCCTCCAGATTTGTGACTTTCTCGAGCTGAGGCTGTCAAGGCACTTTCATGTATGCTGAAAGGGACATAACTGTGATAGCTGCTCCTGTGTCAATCCTGAAAGCAACCCTGGCTCCCATCACTGTGAGGGTAACACGCCAGTCTTTATTTGAGCCGGACTGATCTACTACAGACCCCACAAAACACACTTCTTGAGTTTTTTGATTGCTATCTACCTGCATCCCTTTAATAGACTCTGTTCTGCAAACCACCTCAAAATGGCCCACTTGTTTACACTTCCTACACCTATTTTCTTTAGCAGGGCATATGACATTTGTTTCGTGGGTAAGGTTACACCGTGTGCAACGAGCTTGCTGTACCCACCTGTTTCTGGGCCTTTCTGCTGCCCTTGGTCTACCACTTACACTTTGCCTGTCGCCAGCAGCTCTCCTAAACTGCTGCACTTTATCACTAATACTCTCAGACCTCATATCAGCATTTTGCTTTTTCACCAGTTCACTCTGGCGGGCTATCCGAATAGCTTCATCAAGCGTTAATTCAGCCTGCAAATGCAACTTTAATGAGACCTCGTCTGCAATGTCTATGACTATTCTGTCTCTTGTTCCTCTTTGGCGGCTCCAAATTCACAGAACTCTGCTAGTTCATAAAGACTACGTACAAAAGACTACACAGATATCCCCACTCTTTAGGCACATTTGTGAAAACAGGCTCTCTCATGAATCACATTTCTTTTGCGCACAAAATGAGCGCTGAGCTTATTCATAGCTATCTCAAAATCAAACTCTTCCCCTTCATGAAATGTAAAAACATTATATACTGGTTCCACATCTTTTCCCATAGCATATAGGAATCTTGTTATATTTCATTTTATTTCTTAGGCTAGGTTTTTATAGTTAGATTTTTTTTTGGGGGGGAGGGTTACTTTAATGTAGATGGGGGATTTGGTAACTTTTTTATTTTTTAAGAAAAAGACCTGAGGGCAATCCCCTACAAAAGGCCCTTTAAGGGTTATTGTAATTTACCATGAGCTCTCCTGGGCTCTATTCTGGTCCGACACTGAGTTGCAGGAGGCCGAAAAGGTTGAGGTGGTTTTGCCGGTCCTCTGGAAGTAGGCTGCTGGCATTTTAGCGCATTTCTGTGACACATTACTTAAAGGGACACTGAACCCATTTTTTTATTTCATGATTCAGATAGAGCATGCAATTTTAAGCAACTTTCTAATTTACTCCTATTATCAATCTTTCTTTGTTCACTTGATATCTTTATGTGAAAAAAGAAGGCATCTACGCTAAGGAGCCAGCAAATTTTTGGTTTAGAACCATGGACAGCACTTGTTTATTGGTGCAGTCCAATCAGCAAGGACAAGCCAGGTTGTTCACCAAAAATGGGCCGGCATCTAAACTTACATTCTTGCTTTTCAAATAAACATACAAAGAGAATGAAGAAAATTTGATAATAGGAGTAAATTAGAAAGTTGCTTAAAATTCCTTGCTCTATCTGAATCACAAAAGAAAAAATTTGGGTTCTGTGTCCCTTTAAACATTGATGATAACTTTAGCGACATAGCTTCATAGTTATAATAAGGAGGTTTATTACTTATAATATAGCTAGTTATTTTTCACAGTAGGCAGTTAGATGGGTGTTAAAGGGGAGTGTTGTTTATACATTAAATAAGTGTAGGCAGTATTAGGGACTGGGTGTTCCGGGGGGGTGGTAATATTGGTGATGAGGGCGATGACGTCACGCTCCCATTGACTTCTATGGGTGAAATATTGCATGCTTGGACACGCCCCTTTTTTAAATTTAAAAAAAAAAATCAGATGGACCGTCAGACTGCGATGACGACAAGGCAATCAAATCAGTTTTGAACATCGGGGCCTTTTGCTATTGCATTGTCATTTTATCATGCATCTGTTGATTATGCAAATCTACTGTATTTACTGGTCCTTTAAGTAGTTCTGTTTTGTATTTTTCAATCTGTTTTCAACTTGTCAAGCCAATCCTCTTTCTTATAATTAAGGAATATCTTCTCCTTTTGTTCCTTAAAAGTACACAGTGTCTACTGTAAAGTTTGGTGGAGGAGAGTTAAGGGTCTAGGGCTGTTTTTCAGGGTTTGGGCTGAGCACCTTAGTTCTAGTGAATGGTCATCTTAATGCTATAGGATACTAAGACATTTTAGACAATTGGGTGCTTCAAACTTTGTGGTAAAAGTTAGGGGAAGGCCACTTCCTGTTCCAGCATGACTGAGCACTTGTGCTCAAAGCGAAGTCTAACATTAGTGCATGACCTTGCAAATTTTGGTTGAATTGTCCCAAATTCCCACAGACACACTCCAAAATCTTGTTTAAAGCCCTCCCAGAAGAGTGAAGGCTAGTATAGCCACAAAGGTGGGAGGGGGGGGGGGGGCAACTCCATATTAATGCCAATGGTTTTGGAATGGTATGTCCAGCAAGCTCTTATAGGTGTGATGGTCAAGTGTCCACATACTTTTGGCCATATAGTGTACAAGCACACTCTTGGATATCAACAAACAAGCACTAAACCTGTAAATGTGATAGGGCTGTACATCAAAAAGTGCACAAAACATGATGTTGCTGCACAAACACATGTCAAACTAACACCTTATAAATAAAAATACATAAATATTATAAGAAAATAGTAGAAATAAGCTGTATTATGAGCTGCATCCATAGCTGTAGTGAATTGTGAGGCAAGTAATTCTATAAGTCTAATGGCAAATCTAATATTATCTCTATTTCCTCCAGTTGTTTAAGTTCAATATTGTTCAACATGCAACAAATAAGTAAAAGTAAATACACTGTAAATATCACAAATAAAATGATGAATGTGAAAATAGTGATATAGCTGAATGACCAACTTGAAAAAAGTATTACCTCAAAGGTAAGTATAACAAGAAGACACAAACATGGGTTTATATTATTTAAAAGGTGAATAATTATATCCCCTCCTTGTCTGTTATTCACATTTATAACAAAGTTTAAACATAGTTTGTAACAAAGTAATCGCCGGAACTCCAGACTTGAATAAAGCAAACAATTTATTTCAAATGATTAAAAAGTCACTCAGGGTGTAAATATAAAACTCATTAAGGGCCTGATATTCAAAAGCTCGCCAGCATAGTGAGAAATCATGCAAAATCTTAAGGATTTTTTTTAGACCTTATATTGTAATGTACAGTAGGTGTCTTTCCTTGACATCAAGAACTCTGCATAGTGAGATAAATAGCTTTCAAATTGAAATTTGTGTTTCTAACATCTTTTAGGGACCTCTCCATACTAACAAGGTGTCTTAGATCATCTCTCCTGAGCGGAGAGCTTATGAATATCAGCCCTAAGTCTCAAGAAAAACTTGAAACAAAGATTTGCTAGAGTCTCGAGTGTTCACAGTGTAAATTTGTGCGTACTGGCATATCCCTCCAGGTGACATCACTATGCATCCAACATTCATTTCATTGACTTGCTGCTTTTTTTTTTTAACAGGATGGGATCAGGCTGATATACTGCAGAATATTTATCATCTTAAAGACACAAGTTGGCTGAAAGAGGCTGCACCCTGGAAAGACACTATCTTTTAAGGCAGCTACTGAGTTCTGTCCTTCCACAGGTAATCTCTTCTCTTTTCTATTTTAGAAAGCATCTTGTCTCATTATGGTTGAGGTATATTGATGATCTGTTGAACTTATAGAAAGAGATGTGACAAAATATAAACAGTAAGAAACAAAGATAATGGGATTTAAAGTAAAATTCGGATTATTATAGCCTTGGTGATTAAAGTGAATGTAAATTTTGATGTTTAAGTGCCCGGTTTTTAAAACTTTGATTAAAAACAGGGGCACTTTAATTCATCAAAATTTACATTTCACTCCTGTTGTGACAAAAAACTTACCTTTTAAACTTCACAGCAGCTGCTGCTTCCTCCGGTCTCACAAGCCATTTCTGATGTCAGAAATGATTGATAGGTCATCCTCCAATCACAGATTCCCCCCCGGGGGATTCAGTGTCTGATTCACTGCTGTGATTGGAGGAAGCCAGATACCTCATTTTAGACCCAGGAAGAGGCTTTGAAACAGGTGGAGAAAGCTGGAGCTGCTGTGAAGATTACAAAGTAAGTTTATTTTCACAACAGGAGTGAAATGAAAATATTGATGAATTAAAGTGCCCCTGTTTTTAATCAAAGTTTTTAAAACCGGGCACTTTAGCATCAAACTTTACATTCACTTTAAATAATCTAGATTTTATTAAAGACAGGACTTCCGTTTGTGGGAGGGGCTTGATGAGCAGTGTTCCCTCTAAGGCCAGTTTTGTGTGCGGCCCAGCAGTGAAGCAGTTAATTAGGTAACCACACCCTGCAATTACCAAACACTGCACAATGCAGACTGTAAGGTATGGTTCTCTTATTAACTGTTTCACTACTGGGCTGCACACAAAACTGGCCTTAGAGGGAACACTGTTGATGAGGCGTCTGAAGTTTGGCGCGTAGTGTGATCCAGCTACACACAGGCCCCCTCAGCTTATCCCAGGCCGTTGAGGCTACACTTGCCCTGGCCAAAGAGCGTGTCCGGCTCGGAGGGAAGCTCCCTCCTTCTGAGGAGCACGTCTTGGATAAGGAAGTCTGGCAGCCAACAAGACTTACTGGCTAGAGTCACGGTCGGTGCAAACAGCCACAGCAAGGACCTACATCTGCCGCTGCAGCGCTCCCAGAACCCCGGTGACTGGAGAAAGGCGAGGCAGCTGACGCTGTCCTCAACAGACTCGAGTCCCAGGATAGGAGCTTAGTTTGTGAAACGCTGCAGTGTGGACGCCTGCTGAGACCTACTAACTCGTATTGAAAAGGACATCGGTCCCCCTCCCAGAACCCCAGGGGCAAGGCTGTTAAGTATATTCTTATGTTTTCTCACTTTCTCACCTTTACTTATGTGTCTGCTTGCCATGGGATAGGAGGTGGGAAGAGAACTTTGTCAGCAAGTTGTCTGGGTCCCAGGGGGATATATGATTATCGGAGGCTACCTGAGGCTTATTTTTATCAGAAGGTAGTGAAGAAAAGTGATATTAAGGGGAAGAAGGAGGAAAGATAAAGCGCTCTCATATCTATCAGCTGTTATACCCCCGTATCTCTCCTGTCTATCTCTTACATATATTTGCATTGTAACAATCCTTGAATGAAGTGAATCTGTGCACAAGTTGTCTCTGGGTTGTTAGAGAGCCTTGCAGCTAAAAAAGGGCTGAAGAAAGAAGGATTGGGGGTCATATTCTCTCCTTGAGGTGCCAACTGGCTGTTAATTATGCAATTTGAAACCAAGGGAACTGTGTTGCTTTTCCTTTTCTAGCAGGATAGAGGAACTTTCTTCAAGATGCATATCTGACTGGTAATATACCGGATATACCACTAGCTACTCGCTCAAGACTCAGTCAAGTTTGTCAAGGGGAAATATCTTGCTTGGAGCAGGGGGAATTTTTTTTAGGACTTTGGCTGTGATCTCTTTCTGCTGGGACTCGTGCTTAATTGCTATAAGAGCTTTGGCTTCCTCTTTGTGTTTTTTTTTTTTATTTCTTTTGTTTTTCTTTTGTTCTATCTTTGCTGTTGGCACTATTCTTGATAACTGTCTGTTATCAAGAATACAAGCATCTCAAAGTATTGAAACTCTAGTCAGGGTTATATCTACACAGTCTTTGTGAAAGATTCCTTGCTACAATATGGTTGTTAGTACCAGTCAGTTATAGAAATATATGTAGGAATATTCTATTCTGATATCTATCTGTTCAATCTGTTTAATATATGATCTATCTGGGTATCGCTGCAGAGTTATATAGTGAAAACTACACAGTTTCTGTGAAAAAAATTTTGGTTCTACATCTATCTGTGGTTTATTTTGGAAATATTTGGTTAAAACTGTCTAACATTATAGTGAAATACAGCTATTCAGTTTATGTTAATATTAGCTAGTCACATAATTTAATAATAGTGTGATACAGGAAATATTAAGTAAGATACCTATAAATTGACATTACTCTAAGTGTTTGCAGGAAATATTGATCCTCTCTTGCTGCGATTAAAACATAGGAGTGACCATTTTCTCACCTCCTTATACATATAGGCACTAATCCTACACACCTTTTTATCTTTTCTATATTCCTTTTTACACACACTCCAATTTCACATTTTAGTCTGATTAGTTTTTTCACTTTTCTGCCTAACCTGGCAGCTTAACACTTTATTTTCGTCTCTTTTTTTTCCAGCACGAATTCACCATCTACACTACACTATCATCTGTCTGCACGACTCACTCTCTATTTTTTCTCTTTCACTCTTTTTTATGGATAAATTCTTAGGGATCAGTAGGAGTGATTCTGGTACAATGCCACCCAAGAGTAAGGATAGAAAGCCTAGGTCAAGCATAGGTAGTATAGAGACAGGGGCAACTGATTTTTCACCTGGTCCCAATACCGTTATTGATACTAATAACTTAGTAAAACAAATATCTGATTTATTTATGCCACAATTTGAAGGAGTCAAAACGGAACTGATTACTTTAACAAGTAAGCTTAAACAAGTATCTAGTAGACTTGGAGAAATTGAGAACAGGATTTCTGATTTAGATGACTTACAACAGGTACAACAATCTCGCTTAAATACTCAGGCTAAAAGTATTGATACTATTCAATCCCGATTAGATGACTTAGACGACAGGTCACGGAGAAACAATTTAAAAATTGTAGGCCTTCCTGAGAGCCCTGAATTTTTAGATCTAATGAAATTTGTTCAATGTACATTACCAGGGCTGCTTGATATGCCTCCAACTAGCACGGAGATTATGGTGGAAAGGGTCCATAGATTAGGCACATATCAAAACAAAGAGAATCCTACAAAAGCTAAAAGACCAGTATTAGTAAAATTATTGAATTTTCAGGACAAGGAGAGAATTCTAGCTTATTATAGAAAGAAAGCCACTGTAGAGATAAATAAAGATCGCATTCTATTATTTTCAGATTTCTCTGCAGAAACAGCGAATAGGAGGAGAAACATGGCCCCTTGGTGTTCCAAGTTAATAAATGCAGGTTACCAAGCCACCATGATCTACCCGGCTAAGATTAAAATTTTTCTAGATAACAATGTGAATATATTGAATACAGTAGAGGAGGTCAGACAATTCTTGGAAAATAAAAAAATATAGTAGAATAATGTATATTCAAGTTTTTTATCTATCGGATTTATTTTTTGATCTGACTGTATTGTACCAACACACTAGGGAGTCTGACTTTGTTGGTGTTGTTTTTTCTTATTTGTCCCTTTTTTTTTTTCCTTCTTCTTTTATGTTACGTGTGCTCTCTCCTCCTCGCTTGTGGCAACCGCTCCACCTCAATTGAATCATTGTTTTTATCAGATAATTAGGTTTAATTCTATCATAGATGAAAAAATCAATTAGTCTATTGTCTTGGAATGTGGGGGGGGGGTTCTCCTCCCCTGCTAAGAGGAAAAAAATTATTCACCATCTGAAAAGTTATAAACCAGATATCGTCTTCCTGCAGGTAACTCATTTAAGCCCGCAGGAAGCAGAGAAATTAAAAATAAGTTGGATTGGGGAGGTGATTGCGGCACCAGCAGTTAAAAAAAAGAGAGGAGTTGCTTGTATTTTTAATAAAAATCTGGATTTTAAGTTAATTTCTCAAGATAAAGATGTGGATGGAAGATATCTAATTTTGGAATTAGAGATTAACGAGTGTCAGTACACGTTATGTAATCTTTATGCCCCCAATGAATGTCAGCCATATTTTTGGGATGGGCTTTATGCAAAATTAGTTAATTCTATAGACTCTCAATTAATTATAGGGGGGGACTTTAATAGCGTCTTTGTCCCTCAGCTGGATAGATTGAGAACTGGGGGTTCGTATAGATAAGAAAGGAAGCTAAAATATTGACCTCCTTTTCAAAGGGTCTTAAATTAAGGGATATATGGAGAATCCAACACCCGGATGAGAAACTATTCACATGCGAATCTAAAACGTATCGTACCTTTTCAAGAATAGATATGTTTCTGGTGTCTGAAAGACTTTTGCAATTAGAGATAAAAACGGACATCATGAATATAATTTTATCTGATCATGCTATTATATCACTGTCTATCCAGCTGAGGAGCAAGGGGGATGGTCTTGGTGCTAAATTTTTCTATCCTAGCTTTCTATACTCTAATATCCCTGTCAGAAATTGGTTGATTCAGAAATGGAGGGATTATGTACATCAGAATAAGGAATATATTCCCAAAACAGAAATATTTTGGGAGGCCGCAAAGGCCTGTCTAAGGGGGGAAATTAAGGCGTATATGGTTAAAAGGAAAAGGAAGATAAGAGCGAGGGAACTCCAATTAACCAATCATCTTAAAAATACATTTATAAAATATATTGATAGCCCTAATAGGGATAATTGGGACTGCTATCAAAGGGCTAAGACTGAGAGAGAGATTTTTCTAACCAAAAATCAGATACAGGAAGATATGAAAAATAAGGCCACATTTGGCACCTTTTCCCCTAAAACTGCTAAAATGCTGTCAAATATCTCCAAAAGTAAGAGGAAAAATAATTATATAGGAACAATGATATCAGAGGGTAAAAAATATAACACTCCGAAGGATATTATTAAGCAATTCCAATTATTCTATCAGAAAATATACTCCCCTGTAGAAGTCGATCAAGAGGCGAAAAATACTTTTTGGGAAAGTATCAAACTACCAAAAATCTCCTCAGAACATCTAAATATATTGAATAAAGAGATTACAACCGAGGAAACGCTTAATGCTATTAAAGGAGCGGTCTTAGGGAAGGCACCTGGGCCCGATCAATTGCCGAATTAATTTTATAAAATGTTATCGGAAGAGATAGCTGTTACCTTGACAGAATTGTTTAATAATTATTTTCTGTTGCATTCTAGACCTTCTCGGTTCTTCACCGCCTCAAATATCACTCTTATTCTAAAGAAGGAGAAAGACCCCAATTCAATGGACTCATATAGACCAATCTCGCTTCTTAATAGCGACTATAAGTTATTAGCCAACATACTAGCCAACCGTCTCAAAAATATTATAGGAGATGTTATTCATCCGGATCAAACCGGATTTATTCCTGGTAGGTCAGCACAGAAAAATATCAGGAAGGCTATGACCATAATCGAATATATATTAGCATCCCATAGGACAGGGTCAGGGCCGAAGCAAGATTTTGCGCTATTAACGGTTGATGCAGAAAAAGCCTTTGACTCTGTCCTATGGGATCATTTGTTAACGGCTCTAAGTAGATTTGGCTTTTCAGGTCATTTCTATAATTATATCTCACTCCTGTATCAGAACCCAATTTCATATCTTAGTATAAATAATATTCTATCCACCCCAATAACACTGCATAAAGGAACAAGACAGGGTTGCCCTCTCTCACCATTATTATTTGACATAGCTATCGAACCTCTGGCGGTGAAGAGTCGAGAGGTCTTGGAAGGTATAAGAATAAAACAGCACAAAGTCAAGCTTTTATTATATGCGGATGATATCCTCTTCTACATAAGAAATTCAACTAAGAATATTCCAATTCTAATTGATATTTTATCGGAGTTCAGTAAATTTGCTGGATATAGAATAAATCTTGCTAAGTCAGAGATCCTATGGGTCATAAAGAATAGAAACAGTTACATACAGAACCCTTTCAAACTAACTGATAAATTTATCAAATATTTGGGAATAAACCTTTCAGGAAATCCAGAGGAATGGTATGACATTCATTTTACTCCTATCTGGAGAAACTGTTTACCGGAAATCCAGAAATGGAGCAAACTTCCTCTGTCACTCTCAGCAAAAATAGCATTAATTAAAATGCGAATACTTCCAAAAATATTGTTCTTTATACAGAACATCCCCTCATTTCTGCGTAGGGTGGACATCAAAAAATGTAATTCTGACTGTTCCGCCTTTCTTTGGGCTCCAAAGAAACCTCGTATTTCATTGTCAAGGATAATCCACCCGAAATATCTGGGTGGATTTGCCTTTCCAAATCTTGCAAATTATAACTTAGCATGTCTTGTTCGAATTGCCCTTGATTGGCTTACAGGGGCAAATTTTATTGCTAGTTCTGATGTAGAAGAGGGTATCATGTCGCCCTATGCTCTTAAGGCACTGCTACATATCTCCCATCCTATAAAGGTTCGGGATTTCTCATTAAAATACACAATATACAATGTTATCCTAGCATGGCATAAAATCTGTAAACTATTAGAAGTAGAAAACACACTTTCTCGCTATTTACCTATCAGGGGAAACCCTGATTTTAAGGGTGGTTGTGAATCATCAGCTTTTAGGAAATGGTCTGCCAATGAGCTGACTCTTGTGAGCCAGGTAGTAGATCATGTATCAAATCATATAAAAACATTCAAATCCCTAACCAGAGATTTTTATCTGGACAAGAGATCCTTTTTTGCCTATTTACAAATAAGACACTTCTACTACAGTCAGAAACTTCCGGATGAGGACCCCTGGACTCTAGGTCCATTAGATCCTATTATTAGTAGATTCTCACGGGGAAACCATTCTATATATCATATATTTATAGATTGTTAATATTGAAGGAGGCAGAGATGAAGGTAAATAATCTCATTCTTATCTGGAAATCAGATTTTCCTGATTTGGACAGTGAATACTTCCAAGAGAGCTTTAATAGGGTAAGAAAATTCTCAAGTAGTATGGCAATTAGAGAATCTCATTTAAAACACCTTAATAGGGCCTATTTGACTCCCAGCAGAATGGCTAAATGGAAGGGGGACATGGCTTGTTATAGATGCAGCTTCCAGTCTGCTGACATATTTCACGTATTTTATGCCTGTCCAAAAATGATCAAATTGTGGAAACAAGTGGAATATTGGTTGAATAGATTTCTGCCAGATAGGGTATTACTAAAGCCCCTAGTGATCTTTTTTCTGGTCTCGGATAAAACTCATAATGAGTCTCTGATTAATACTCTAATCCTTCTAGTCAGACAGATGGTATTAAAAGCATGGAAGGAGAAAAATGCCCCCAGTATAGCTTCAGTTATAAATAATGTACAATATCAAATGCTATTAGAACAATATGATCCGTTTATATTTGAGGAAAAAAAATTAAGAAAATATTTAGCTAAATGGGACAAGGTAATTCTGAGCAGACCTAGAGAGGTTCAGCTACAGATACTAAAAAACTTCCGTAATTCACCGGTATTCTTACAATTAATCCTATCAGATAGATATCCCGACTTCTGGAGACAGTATTTTTTTTGAGGTAGGGGTGTGGGGGGCCCAAGCAGAGGGGAGAGAGCCAGGGCAGATTCTTCTCTTTGCTTTTTCCCTCTTTTCTCTCTCTTTTTTTTTCTCCTTTTTTTTTTTTTTTTTCTTTTTTTTTGTTTGTCTTTTATGATAGTATGTTTGTATGAAAATCCAGAAAATAGAGGTTCAGACTCTTTTTGAGAATTTAAGATTATGCCTTATGTAATGATGTTATGCCTATTGTTTTTTTAAGTCTAATGCATAATCTGTCTATGATTTTGAACACCTCAATAAAGAAAAAATTATGGTGATTTTATTAAAGACAGGAGGCAAATATTTTATGCATAATCTTTACTGACTTCCAAAACAGCAGCAAAGAACAATAACATAGAAATAAAAACAACCAATCAGCAACAAGCAGATAATATAATCCCACAGCAACAGTAAATATCTTCCTCTTTTCGCTGCCGAACAGAAGAAAGTTCTCAATATAAACAGGAGACGGACATCAAAATCCATTGCAGATCCGTCTGACGTCAGAGACAAAATGGAAGGTAGGAGGCCTTTTACACTGAAAAAATAAACAAAGAGAGCCGTAACACTGCCACTAAAAGGAAAAAACCTGAGGAAAAACAAAGGTTAGCATGAACAAATAAATTCACATTTAAATACATTTTTTTTTGGGATGGGAAGAGGAGGGAAAATATTTGCCTCCTGTCTTTAATAAAATCTAGATTATTTAGTCACCAAGGCTATAATAATCCGAATTTTATGGCAAGTCAGGAGGCTTCATATTTTATGCATTTTTAAACGCCAAGAAAGGACAGGCTGGAATGCGTGAGAAACTGATTTGAAATAGAATTGAGAAAAAGTAGAGGCAGAATACCAATCTGCTGCTGACAATAAATCTTGAAGATTGCAACCGGCCAGAAAGGTACTGGAAGCTGCAGCTCCTCTGACAGAGTGAGCCATCAAACCCATCTCGCCAAGGTAAGGTAAGGGAAGAGACAGGACGATGAGGAGGAACAAAAGAAATCAGAAGAGGACCCGACATGGATTCACGAAGACTCTCAGTCTTAGACAAATATGCTTTAAGGCACAAGGCAACGCAAAGTTGGGGTTCAGATGGAAAATAAGGATAAAACAAAGATTTTGAGGATGACTTGGTCCTGCGGGAAAAAGAGATGGAATGAACATCCAGGGCCCTGATGTCAGAGACCCAACGAAAAGAATGTAAACAAAGCAGCATTGTCAATTTTGCAGATAACTGCTTAAGGGAAAGCAAAGAGTTATCGGGCCAATCTTTAAGGAAAGTTAAAATCAGATTAACGTCCCAAAGGCTCAAATAACGAGATTGGGGAGGATTCTTAAGATGAATTGCCTTAAGAAGACAGACTAAAGGGTGTTTGCCCGCAGGGACATTTTCAAAGGGTAGATGACCCGCAGAAATGGCTGAACGAAAAAGATTAATAGTTCGATAAGCCTTACCTTGCAAAAAAAAGTTCTGTGAGAAAATTCACAATCATGGGAGGAGAGGAAGAAAAGGGATCAACATCCTGTCCCATGCACCAACGAACCCAGACTGTCCAGGCTGAAGCATAAGATTTCCTAGTACCTAGGGCCCAATATTCATGCAAGAGGAGGGAAGCCTCTCGCGAAAGGCCCTCGGAGGACCAGGATCCCCTGAAATCTGCCAAGCCAGAAGGCTCAAGTGGCCTTGGATCAAGAGAGGATGAGGGAAATCCTGGTCCACAAGTAGATTGGGGAGGTTGGGAAGAAGGCGAGGAGGGGTCGAACACATCTCCAGAAGGGGAGCAAACCAAGGTTGGGCTGGCCACCAAGGAGTGATCAACGTCAGAAGACATTGAAATCGTTGTACACTCAAAATAGTTCTCGCTAGAAGAGCTAAAGGAGGAAAGGCGTAAGCCCCAAGGGAAGGCCAAACTTGCAGAAAAGCGCCTACTCCTTCACTGTCTGGGTCTGGGAGCCAGATGAAAAATCTCAGAAACGGGGTTGGTCCAAGATGCGAAAAGATCCACTGAAAGGGATCCAAAGATGCAATTGATCTCTAGTCCATACGTAACAGAATGCAACAATCTGTCATATTTTTTGAAAAACTGCGAACGGCAAAGGAGCCAGCTAATAATTCCAAGCAATTTATGTGAAGGTTGGATTCCTTCACTGTCCAAGGGCCGCCAGTAGAGGATGTACCACAATAGGCACCCCAGCCTAAAAAGCTTGCATCGGAAGAGAGAATTAAATCCGGGGAAGAACCCGAAAATCGTTCTCCCATTCCATGCCTCCATGTGCTGCAGCCACCAAGACATCGCTGATTGAACTTCGTTCGTCAGAAACGGAACTCTCAAAAAGATTGAATCTTCAACTGCTGCATGGCGCGGTAGTGAAGGGGAGCTGGAAATATGGCCTGGATTGAAGAGGAAAGGAGACCAATGATCCTCACCAATTGGCGGATGGAGATGGAAGCGGCTCTTAGAGCTGATTGAATCTCTGCTTTGATACGATCTATCGTCTCTTGTGGAAGGAGAAGATGAGGGTAGCGTTTATTGTGAATCCCAGAAACTCTACAAGTTGTAGAGGGGAAAGGCTCGACTTCTTGTTGATTACAAAACCCAGGGAAAAGAGGAGAGAGGAGATTTCTTGAAGCTGAGAGAGCAACAGGGCTTTGTCTTGGGCCATCAGAAGAATATCGTCCAAGTATACCACTAGACTAAATCCTTGAGCTCTGAGGCAGGCTAATACCGGTTTGAGAAGCTTCGTAAAGCTGAGCTGAGTCCAAAAGGGAGACAGGTAAACTGCCAAAGGTGGTCTGCCCATCTGAACTGAAGATACGTCTGACAGAGAGGGGCCACCGGCATAGTTAAATAAGCGTCCAACAGACCATCCAATCGTTCAGACGGAGTAATTCTCTCAACATATGGATGCCTTTATTTTGAAGTGGCGGTATACTGCAAAAAAGTTGAGGTCCCTCAAGTTGATGAAAGGACGAAAACCTCCTGACTTTTTTGAGACCAGGAAGAGATTGCTCAGGAAACCTGGAGAAGAATTCTGTGAAACAAGTTCTATAGCTCCTTTTGAGAGGAGGGATAAGACTTCTTATTTGATAAGGTTCTGTCCTTCCACAGAGAGACGTAAGGGATTGGGGAGTTGGGACTGGAAGGGAGGACAAATTAATTCTATGACAAAACCCTGAACGGTTTGGAGAACCCAGGGATCTGCAGACAGAGATAACCAATTTTGGAAAAAATGGGCAAGTCTGCCCACAAACAACAAGTGGGAAGAAGGATGGGAACTCACCTTGGTTGACATTAGGAAGGACCAGAGGAATTTGTGAGGCTGATCATCTGGGTCCCCCAGGTCTGGCTCTGAACGGGAACATGGCTCTGTGATATCCTGGTGGATATTGAGGTTGGCAGTATCCTGGTGGGTACTGAGGTTGATTGAGGTCCATGAACTGGTGTTGGCCAACATTTTGGTGGCCGGGCAGATGATCTCTCTATATGCTGGCCCTGGCAAAAACCCATCTGGGTTAGAAAACCTTTCAGAGGGAGGCTTGAATTTTGTCAATTGATGTGAAAGTTGAAACATAATGTCTCATAATAGTGAGAAAGGGGTCTTCAAATAATAGGCCTTTGGCTTGAGAGCCTGCCACTTCCGTTGCTAAAACAGCCAATTTGGGGTCAATGCAAAGTAACGCAGTTCTATGTCTTTCACTGGAGATAGCAGCATTGGCGTTACCCAGTAAATAAAAAGCTCTAAAAGTCCAATCCCTGACCATGTAAGTATCCAAAGAGGAACCGGAAAGATGGGCATCGTCGGCAAGAAGAAGGATCTGAGCCAAAGGGCCAGAAATGTCAAGGAGTTTATCATGAGCCCCACGAAGGGATCTTTCAAGCCCTTTCCTTGGATCCTTACCTTTCCTAGTCAGAAAGGTAACCAGCTTAGGGTCAAACTCGGGGGTGGAAGATTCTCTGCCTGGGAGCGAAGGTCTATGACATTATGCTCTGAGGAGAGCCCTGTCCTCTCGATCTAGAGGTTAGCGAAGACATCTCACAGATGAGGAGGGAGAGACCACTCGGAAGAGCGGGGATGTCTGATATGTTTGGGATAAAAATGGGATTCCCAGCGGGATCCAAAAGATCCCCATCCGCATCTTCATCTGTAAAAGTCCTTCCAGAGGGGCCTTGAGGCAATCTTAAAATAAGTAAAATATTAGTACAATCACACTTACAGTTTACATACATATTCTAACATTATACAATACAAACCCCCAGCTACTATAGTTTTAAAGGGACACTGAACCCAAATTTTCAATTTCATGATTCGGATAGAGCATGCAATTTTAAGCTTCTTTCTAATTTACTCCTATTATCAATTTTTCTTCATTCTTTTGCTATCTTTATTTGAAAAAAAAATGGCCCATTTTTGGTTCACAACCTGGGCTGTCCTTGCTGATTGGACAGCACCAATAAACAAGTGCTGTCCAGGGTCTGAACCAAAAATTGTCTGGCTCCTTAGCTTAGATGCCTTCTTTTTAAAATAAAGATAGCAAGAGAATGAAGAAAATTTATTAATAGGAGTAAATTAGAAAGTTGCTTAAAATTGCATGCTCTATCTGAACCATGAAAGAAAAAAAAATTGGGTTTAGTGTCCCTTTAATAGGAAATTGTTTTTGTCTTTATTAACAAAGTTGATCACAAGTAATCAGAAATATACCAAAGCGCCAGCCTGGAGGAGGCTGGATCTGAGTGGAACTATGTATAAAGTGCCACTGGTGACAATACGGATATTAAAATAACAATTTATTGACAAACTTAAAAACAGTACATATATATATATCATGGATCCATGTGATTAACAATACTAAATAAAAACAACTCAATAGATAGTATTTAACAATACTAATTTAAATTCAATAAATGGTATAAAATGATAAAAGTTTTACATTTAAACAATCTTGATGAATGAGGTGACACTCAGCAGTTTGTGAGCAATCGCAGATGGTGAACAAGCACAACTTATATTTCTATAATGAGCTTATAAATTAATTCCCAAGCGGATGGTGAAAATAACAGAAGAAATTCAGTGGGCTATTAGATAGATAGATATATATATATATATATATATATATATATATATATATATATATATATATATATATATATACATACATACATATACAGTGGATATAAAAAGTCTACACACCCCTGTTAAAATGTCAGGTTTCTATGATGTAAAAAAATGAGACAAAGATAAATCACTTCAGAACTTTTTCCACCTTTAATGTGACCTATAAACTGTACAACTCAATTGAAAAACAAACTGAAATCTTTTAGATAAAGGGAAATAAAAATAATAAAAAAAAATAATATGGTTGCATAAGTGTGAACACCCTTAAACTAATACTTTATTGAAGCACCTTTTGATTTTATTACAGCACTCAGTCTTTTTGGGTATGAGTTTTTCAGCATGGCACATCTTGACTTGGCAAGATTTGCCCACTCTTCTTTGCAAAAACACTCTAAATCTGTCAGAATGCGAGGGCATCTCCTGTGCACAGCCCTCTTCAGATCACCCCACAGATTTTGAATTGGATTCAGGTCTGGGCTCTGGCTGGGCCATCCCAAAACTTTAATCTTCTTCTGGTGAAGCCATTCTTTTGTTAAATTTGGATGTATGCTTTGGGTCGTTATGCTGAAAGATGAAGTTCCTCTTCATGTTCAGCTTTCTAGCAGAAGCCTGAAGGTTTTGTGCCAATATTGTCTGGTATTTGGAACTGTTCATTATTCCCTCTACCTTGAATAAGGCCCCAGTTCCAGCTGAAGAAAAACAGCCCCAAAGCATGATGCTGACACCACCATGCTTCACTGTGGGTATGGTGTTCTTTTGGTGATATGCAGTGTTGTTTTTGCGCCAAACATATCTTTTGGAATTATGGCCAAAAAGTTCAACTTTGGTTTCATCAGACCAGAACACAGTTTGCAACATGCTTTTGGGAAACTTCAGATGTGTTTTGCAAAATTTAGCCGTGCTTGGATGTTTTTTTTCATAAGAAAAGGCTTCCGTCTTGCCACTCTACCCCATAGCCCAGACATATGAAGAATACGGGCGATTGTTGTCACATGTACCACACAGCCAGTACTTGCCAGATATTCCTGCAGCTCCTTTAATGTTGCTGTAGGCCTCTTGGAAGCCCTCCCAGACCAGTTTTCTTCTTGTCTTTTCATCAATTTTGGAGTGACATCCAGTTCTTGGTAATGTCACTGTTGCACCATATTTTCTTCACTTGATGATGAGTGTGTTAACTGTGTTCCATGGTAAAACTAATGTCTTGGAAAATCTTTTGAACCCTTCTCCTGACTGATACCTTTTAACAATGAGATCCCTCTGATGCTTTAGAAGCTCTCTGTGGACCATGGCTTTTGCTGTAGGATGAGACTAACAAAATGTCAGGAAAGACCTACTAGAACAGCTGAACTTTATTTGGGGTTAATCAGAGGCACTTTAAATGACAGGTGTGTACTGACTCCTATTTAATATAATTTTGAATGTGATTGCTTAATTCTGAACACAACTACATCCCTAGTTGAACAGTTCCAAATACCAGACAATATTGGCACAAAACCTTCAGGCTTCTGCTAGAAAGCTGAACATGAAGAGGAACTTCATCTTTCAGCATGACAATGACCCAAAGCATACATCCAAATCAACAAAGGAATGGCTTCACCAGAAGAAGATTAAAGTTTTGGGATGGCCCAGCCAGAGCCCAGACCTGAATCCAATTCAAAATCTGTGGGGTGATCTGAAGAGGGCTGTGCACAGGAGATGCCCTCGCATTCTGACAGATTTAGAGTGTTTTTGCAAAGAAGAGTGGGCAAATCTTGCCAAGTCAAGATGTGCCATGCTGAAAAACTCATACCCAAAAAGACTGAGTGCTGTAATAAAATCAAAAGGTGCTTCAATAAAGTATTAGTTTAAAGGTGTTCACACTTATGCAACCATATTATTTTTTTATTTTTTTTTTATTTCCCTTTACCTAAAAGATTTCAGTTTGTTTTTCAATTGAGTTGTACAGTTTATAGGTCACATTAAAGGTAGAAAAAGTTCTGAAATTATTTATCTTTGTCTAATTTTTTTACATCTCAGAAACCTGACATTTTAACAGGGGTGTGTAGACTTTTTATATCCACTGTATATATCAATAAAGAAAGGGATATATAAAAACTGTGAATGCAGGTGGTGAAAAAAGCTCACAGCGTGTGTTTCATTTATGTGTTTAATATATAATTATTCGTTTGGATGTATGTTCAAAAAGTTCAAAATATAAGGCGGGGCGTAGCCGTGCAGGGACATGGCCGCTGTTTAGAAAAGCTCCGTGCAAGCCATAGGTCTCTAGCCTAATAATCAAAGTTAAAATTGGGAATTTACATTTCAAATGCCTATACACTGCTAGATGAACCTTGCTCACAGATTCCGGTAAGCCGAAGAAGAAGAAAAAGAGCTCCGTCATTGTTAAAAAAGACGAACCGCTATACCGAGTGAAGCAGACTACAATATGGCAAGAGGCAAATGACTTTCCCATGAAAGTAATGTAAAGTATTGGGATCTCTGCTCAATAACTTAACTATACAACCACCGGGACTTGAAGATCACTTGCAGCGGGATCTGTCTGGAGGAGATCGATTGCAAACAGTGCGCCGCCATTACACAAGACCACGCGGTAAGGCAATTTGGGAACAAGGGGGCGGAAAAATAAAGCACGACCAGAGACAAAATAATTCACTATAGAACTTGGTCTGAGGAGTTTTTGGGTTGACTACTAGTACATCTGTCCTGGCCATGGACAAATAGACTGATACCTTTAGAACAGGCCAGTGCAAGGGAGCCGTAATATTGCTGGGAAGGGCTGTGCAAAGCAAACACGGCAAACAGTAAACGAGAAGGGGTCACAGTAGAATATGAGAGTTGTACTCGGATTAACCATAAGAGCCATATAACTTCGATTTTATCGATATCCACCCTCTTGCAGACACCCCTTTTCTGAGACATACAATAATAGGAACCTTGCTAAACCTCCTTCCCCAAACCACACATTGAAACAGCCTGAAATCTACAATATACAGGCCGCATTACTCGACAATGACAGCAAAGAAAAATACTAAAGCGGACAAAAAACTAACAGGCGTCACTTCAGTGAATTCTTTCTTCACCAGACAAGAAACAGAGACGCCTGAACAGGTGCAGTCACTCCTTGGTGACGAGTCTGCACAGCAAGAACTGCGCTTTGTTACACACACCACAAACTCAGACCAATTGTCTCAGATACAATCTACTATCTCACTACTACCCTCTAAATCTGATCTCGCTGAGCTAAAAACATTTATTAAGACTGAAATGTCATCTCTGAGGAAAGACATAAATGAAATGGGGTCAAAGCTCGAATACTTAGAAGAAGAACAGGATTCACTGAACAATATTGTGTCTGATGTCAACCACCAACTAACAAGACACGAATCCATAGTTCAATCTCTCCAATTGAAAGTAGAAGATTTGGATAATCGTAACCGACGCAGCAACTTAAGAATAAGAGGTGTTCCAGAAGAAGCTACTAAGGAATCGTTGCCCTCCTACCTCTTGCAAATGTTTGAATATATTGCCCCAAATGTCAAACTCTCTGAAACATCAATGGAAAGGGCACATAGGGCCCTTAAACCACTCCCTATCCCACCAAAACCTCCTAGGGACATCATTATCAAATTTACAAATTATTTAGACAAGGAGGCTATCTGGAAACAGGTGCGACTCCAAAGAGAAATCAGATTTCAAACATACAGTATTCAAATATTCCAAGACATTAGTCCAGCCACCATAGAAAGAAGAAAAGAGATTCGCTTCATCACCCAAAGACTACAAGAAAGGAAGGTGAAATACAGATGGGGATTCCCCTTCAGCCTAATTGTACAGAAGGAAGGTAGAACATACATATACAAGGATCCAACGGACATAGACTCTTTCTCTAAAGGCTTGAACATTGACTTCCCACAATCTGATCTACCGAATTCAATCACACACCAGAATGCCCCCCCCCCTCCCTCAGAGATCGCAATGGTCAACTGTTCAACGAAAAAAGAAAAAGACAGAAGACACTGCTTCAGATATATAAAGATGTTCGACAAGATCTGATAAGTATACAGAAAGTTATGCATTACTGTTGTTTGCTGTTGCTTTAAATTTAGAATTAGGCATTGGGAACTTAATAGTCACTTCTTGAATTTATGAAAATAAGATGAACAGACTTGGTCACGGTGTGACATATATACCAAAGAACAGACTAACTATGTGATCGAAATCTTATCCTTAACTTAAGAGGTTATACCTGTTATTTTGTTGAAGAGTTTACATTGCCATTCTATCAAAAGTTATATAAACAGAAATGTTTTGTTTTAATATCCTAAATTCTAAACAAGAGATTAAGTTATTATTAACTAAACAGTTAAAATATGAGAAATTAAAAAGTCCTTGATTGGTTGTTATGAAGGTAATAGCAACAGCAGACTTATGTAGTAAAATAATCAGAAGATCGCAAATATTGAGATAATGAGAAACAGTTGATTAGTTAAAACCAGTTGAAAAATATTGTCATACCCAAATACACAGATTATATTGTTTAGATACTATAGTGTATAACTAAGTAATTCCCTACATGTAATATTTACCTGTGAGCTGGAGACCTACAAAATGGCTTGCTACCTCATGAATGTTATTGTGATGACTCTAATTTTTGTTTTCGTTTTTATTTGTTTCCCCCTTTTCTCAAATCTTTTCTTTCCATTCCTAGTTGGCGGTCCTGTCCTATCCTGCAACCATAAAGCACTTTATAAAAAAAATACTTGTGTAAGTAACCTATATCCTATCTATATTAATCTCACATTTCATCTAGATTATGGCTAAACAAATAAAACATATCACACACACCAACGAATTGCAACTATACTCCATCAATGCAAAAGGTCTTAACATACCACAAAAGAGATCCTTGGTACTGAGAGATGGTCGTAGTCAGGGAGCAGATGTGTTGTTTCTCCAAGAAACACACTTTAAAAAAGGAAGAGAACCCAATACATTTGCTAGCCAGTTCGGAATCTGCTTTTGGGCTTCACATCACAAACATAAGAAACAAGGTGTTGGTATCATAATCAAAAGAGGTATCCCCTTCACAGAACTAAATACCATCAGAGATAAAGAAGGTAGATACATTATAATTATCGGTATACTCTATAACAGACCAGTGACACTGGCTTCAATATATGCGCCTAACACAGGCCAACACAAATTCATTAAAAAGATCACTAATAAAATTTTAGATTACCAGAAAGGGACACTTATAATGTGTGGGGATTTTAATATAGTTTTAAACCCGGAAATAGACAGCTCTTCACAGCGATCATCACTACCTACCTCACAGTTAAATAAAATAAAAACATACCTCAAACAAATTGTCGCCCAAGATGTCTGGAGAACCCTCCACCCGTACAGTAGGGACTACACGTTTTACTCATATCCTCACGAGACTTACACTAGAATAGATTACATGTTTACAGACGTAAGTGGCTTGGCACTATTTAAATCAGCTAAAATTAACTCAATCACTTGGTCGGACCACTCAGCGGTGGTGAGCTCCCTCGTATGGCCATCTAAACCTATTAAGGATTTTGTTTGGCGGCTAGATGATTATTTATTTACCGACCCTATGAATGCACTAAAAATTGATAAAGCACTAACAGAATACTTCCAATTTAATACTTCACCATTAACATCTCCTCAAACATTATGGGAAGAACACAAAAGCGTCATACGAGGTGAAATGATGGCTATAAAAGCATACCATAATAAACTTAAAAGAGAAGCAGTTAAGACATTCTTAGATAAAATCCAACAATTGGAAGACAGACATAAACATTCTCCTTCTAATAAGGAGATACTAAGGGAACTGACTACCGAAAAGCAAAAACTAGCATCACACCTATCCAAAGAAATTAAGAGAAAAGCATTTCATAACCGACAAAGACAATATGAGGGCCGCAATAAATTCGGGAGGCTTTTAGCAAGGTACCTTAAACACAAAAATCACAAAAAATATATCTTACACATTACTGACGAACAAGGGCAATCCCAATACTCTACACCTAGAATAGCACGAGTATTTCAGAAATTTTTCCAAAAATTATACAATATTAGAAATAACCCGCACCATCAACCAGAAAACCCTCAATTACGACCAATCGTAATAGATAATTACCTTAAACAATTAAAACTTCCAACTATCACTCCCGAACAAAAAGATACTTTAGAAGAACCCCTGACAGTAGAAGAAATAAACCTAGTAATTAAAGATCTACCTACAGGGAAAACACCGGGCCCAGATGGCTTTACTCACAAGTACTACACTACATTTAGAGAGACACTATCCCCACAGATGCTAAAATACTTCCAATCTATAGAGTCCTCCAGCGGGTTTTCGGATAGGGCCTTAGAGGCCCATATAACACTCCTACCAAAACCAAATAAATCCACTTCTCTACCTGCAAACTATCGTCCCATTTCATTATTGAACACGGACATTAAGATATTTGCAAAAATTCTATCACATAGACTGAACAAAATTCTCCCCCACATAATACATTCTGATCAAGTTGGTTTTGTTCCGGGCCGCGAAGCCAAAGACAATACAGTAAGAGCATTACACCTTATCCATTATGTCACCAAAGAAAAGATACCATCCCTATTCTTATCTACTGATGCCGAAAAGGCTTTCGATCGCATAGCATGGGACTTCTTAAAAGCCACGTTATCACAGATAGGCCTAGGCCCCCAAATTATAACCCGTATTTTCTCACTTTACTCTCAACCGAGCGCTCGCATACTGATAAATGGATCCTTATCCGACCCCTTTATTATAACTAATGGAACACGTCAGGGATGCCCCCTTTCACCTCTTTTGTTTACCTTTGTAATAGAGACGTTAGCAACTAGTATTAGGAATAACCCACAAATACACGGTATTAACATTGGCTCACAACAATATAAAGTCTCTCTCTTCGCAGATGATATGCTCTTCTCCATCACAGATCCCAAAGAATCAATCCCACAAATAAACCAAGAATTAGAGATTTTTCACACACTGTCAAATTTCACCATTAATAAGGCCAAATCTGAGATTCTAAGTATAAATATGAACAAACACGACATACACAATATAAAACAGCTCACATCATTCTCATGGTGTAATACTTCACTTAAATATCTAGGAGTCAAACTAGCGCCAACCTACGATGATATGTTCAATATGAACTACGTACCTCTTAAAAGGACAATTATAAATGACCTCTCTTCGTGGAGATCTAAACATATCTTGGTTGGGACGTATAGAGGTTATTAAAATGAACATTTTCCCGAGAATACTTTACTACTTACAAACACTACCCATCCCATTACCCACAACTTATTTACCCTCCATACAAAAAGATTTTAATGATTACATTTGGAACAAAAAGCCGCCTAGAATAAATAAAAACATAATGTATTCACCCAGATCTCAGGGGGGAATGGGAGTCCCGAATCTCGAGTTGTATAGACAGGCAATTGTTTTACAGAGGGTTGTGGACTGGAATATTCACTACCAACACAAACGCTGGATTCCCTTAGAACATCTAATTCACCAAAAACCCCATCTAGGTAGACTGTGTTGGGACATCTCCAACAAACCCCAGCTCAAAACTGATATTAACCCGATAACGAGTGATACATTTAGGATATGGGACAAAATCATTAACACATCCTTATTTATCTCCTCCAAACCATCCCCATTGACGTCCCTTCTGGAGAATGGGGAATTTATATTGTACCCACCTGCTACCACAATAGACCCAGTAAACCAAGCCACAGATATAGCAGTACGGACCATGATTACAAACGAATCAATTCGCACACAGTCAGATTTGATTGCAGATGGACATGAATGTTTCTCCAATTGGTTCACATACCGACGAGCTAGAAACTATATACTTAAACACAAAGACTACAATAATCTGTCTAGACCGTTGACAAACTTTGAATCCTTATGCATACAAACACCACCACTCAGACATACACTATCCATGATTTACAAACTATTATCCCAGAAGCCCCCGGGGTATATACCACTATTTTTGGAAAAGTGGGAAACAGACCTAGGTACCATAATATCACCCCAAACGAGCCACGCCATCCTACAAGCCACTAGAAAATCATCTATCTCATCCTCTATCCTAGAAATCAATTTCAAACTCTTACATAGATGGTACTTTACCCCAAAGAAGCTACACAGATTATTTCGCTCCCATCCAAACACATGTTGGAGATGCGGTCACGTAGATAGTAATGATGCACATATGTGGTGGTGGTGTAATGATATTCAAAACTTCTGGAGACACGTAATTAAAGAAATAGAATCCATCCTGGAGATTGTTCTCCCTCTAGACCCCTTGATATGGCTTCTAAATAAACCCCCAAACATTAAATATAAACCTTATTTACGGTTATTCACGATAATGACAAATGGAGCGAAACTACTAATAGCCAAAAATTGGAAAAGTAATAAAGGCCCCTCATTGGGTATGTGGGTTGACAAAGTTACAGACCTTTTAGACCTCGAAGAATATTATTACCTCAAGAATGCCAAAATGGATACTTACGCAGAAATATCCCAAATCTGGGAAACTTACAAACATTCAAAGTAAACCTATAGATATACCTCCAACTCTATCTCTCCCTTTTACCTTTTTTCTGAAAACCCTTAACCCCTTTTTTCTTTTCCCTTTAAACTATTATGATAAATTCATATGTCCAGAATTCTTAACTCGTACATGTAAATGTAAGAAAATATAAGACAACTATTGAACATGTATACTGGAGGAGCTGCGTCTCCCATTTATTGTATGTTACTTTATTATTTTCAATAAAGTTGTTGGGAAAAAAAAAAAAAAAAAAAAAGTTCAAAATATTAAAGCAGTGATGTGAACAAAACTAAAAAAATAAATAAAACTAAAGAACACGGTAGTATTCCAAAATTGATCTCAAAATAAATGCGTCAGTGTGATGTTGATTCAGGTGTATAAACAAGGTGTATAAAAAATGTTTGCAAACTTGGTAAGCTGTCTAAAACCAGAAAAAAGTCAAATAAATATAAAAATCAAAACTAAAATCCAAAATTTTGAAAAAAGGCTGTGAATCAACGGTGATAAGTTGTGCCTTTAAATAATAAAGTCGTTAGCACTTAGAATGGTTTATAAAAAATGTGTAGTTCCAAAAAAAAAAAAAAATATGCGGTTAGCTTAAAGTCAGATAATGAAAAAGTACTTAGGTGTCCCAACTTCAGTGTTTGTATGTCAGTAACGGCTCCTATGTTCAGTGGATGAGTGTTGTTAGACGAAAAGGTGTAAATTTCGATCGTTGGTTCTGAGTAATCCTTCTGCCAAAGGAAGAAATATACAATAGTGTAGGTTGCTTTCCAAAGGGTATAAGAGTAGAATTGTCCTTACCTAGTCAAGGTACCTTGATAGGGATAGGGAAATTGATAGCTAGGCTAGTGTATTCAGTGTCCACTCCAGTCCAGAAGGACTCATCTGATCTCTACTGTAAGGACAGCACCCCAAAAAGCCCTTTTTAGGGCTAGAACATCATTTTTTATTTTTTTTCCTGTCTGCCAAGCCACTTGCCCAGTGCCACCACACATATTTGGTGTAACAGTAGTGTAAATTTAAAAAAACAACAACTTTTTTGACTGTGAAACATCAGTCTGCTTGTGTGATCTAATTGCAGTTGCCTGCCTGCCTGCCAGCGTGTGTGCAAGGCCCACTTGCCCAGTGCCACAACTCATATCTGCTGTAACAGTAGTGTAAATTTAAAAAAACAACAACTTTTTTGACTGTGAAACATCAGTCTGCTAGTGTAATCTAATTGCAGTTGCCTGCCTGTCAGCGTGTGTGCCAGGCTCACAGCGTATACTGTGCCCACTTGCCCAGTGCCACCACTCATATCTGGTGTAACAGTAGTGTAAATTTAAAAACAAAAAACTTTTTGGACTGTGAAACATCAGTCTGCTTTTTTGTGTCAGGCTCACAGCGTGTACTGTGCCCACTTGCCCAGTGCCACCACTCATATCTTGTTTAATAGTAGTGTAAGTGTACATTTAAAAAAATAAAAACTTTTTGGACTGTGAAACATCAGTCTGCTTTTTTGTGTCAGGCTCACAGCTTATACTGGGCCCACTTGCCCAGTGCCACCACTCATATCTTGTTTAATAGTAGTGTAAGTGTACATTTAAAAAAATAAAAACTTTTTGGACTGTGAAACATCAGTCTGCTTTTTTGTGTCAGGCTCACAGCGTATACTGTGCCCACTTGCCCAGTGCCACCACTCATATCTTGTTTAATAGTAGTGTAAGTGTACATTAAAAAAAATAAAAACTTTTTGGACTGTGAAACATCAGTCTGCTTTTTTTGTGTCAGGCTCACAGTGTATACTGTGCCCACTTGCCCAGTGCCACCACTCATATCTTGTTTAATAGTAGTGTAAGTGTACATTTAAAAAAATAAAAACTTTTTGGACTGTGAAACATCAGTCTGCTTTTTTGTGTCAGGCTCACAGCGTATACTGTGCCCACTTGCCCAGTGCCACCACTCATATCTTGTTTAATAGTAGTGTAAGTGTACATTAAAAAAAATAAAAACTTTTTGGACTGTGAAACATCAGTCTGCTTTTTTTGTGTCAGGCTCACAGTGTATACTGTGCCCACTTGCCCAGTGCCACCACTCATATCTTGTTTAATAGTAGTGTAAGTGTACATTTAAAAGAATAAAAACTTTTTGGACTGTGAAACATCAGTCTGCTTTTTTGTGTCAGGCTCACAGCGTATACTGTGCCCACTTGCCCAGTGCCACCACTCATATCTTGTTTAATAGTAGTGTAAGTGTACATTTAAATAAAAAAAAAAGTTTTTGGACTGTGAAACATCAGTCTGCTTTTTTGTGTCAGGCTCACAGCGTGTACTGTGCCCACTTGCCCAGTGCCACCACTCATATCTTGTTTAATAGTAGTGTAAGTGTACATTTAAATAAAATGACAGGCAGAGGCAGGCCACCCCGCAGGTGCCGTCGTGGTCGTGGTGCTGTGATTCCCTTTGGCGCTAGAATAATGCCCAGTGTTCAGAGGCCACGTACCATGAACTCGAAAAGTTCTGAGGACATAGTTGACTTTTTAACACAGGACACCCAATCTTCTATAGCTTCCGCTCTGAACCTTGATGCACTATCCTCCTCAAGCTTATCTTCGGGCAGCACCTCTCAAGTTACCACTCGCCCGCCTGCCGCCACCACCAACACTAGCACCACAGCCGCTTCACTTGATCTGTCAGAGGAGTTATTTACACATCAGTTGGAAGAAATGAGTGATGCACAACCATTATTGCCAGAGGATGTAGATAACAGGGATGTGTCTCAGTCAGGCAGCATTACACACATGGACGTACGGTGTGATGATGATGATGTTGTTGTACCCACTGCGGGAGTTTGGTCCGTCACTGTGAAGTGGGCGTAACCCTTACACTACCTGATCGATACAACATCATAACTGATGTTTTAAAGCACGTTATTCCAAACAACTTAGGAATGTTAGGTGATTTATGCCCTTTATGAATTAAAACCAGACTCTGCATCAACTATGTAATTTTCCGTGGGAGTTTTGCCATGGATCCCGCTCCGGCATGCCACAGTCCAGGTGTTAGTACCCTTGAAACAACTTTCCCATCACTATTGTGGCCAGAAAGAGTCCCTGTGGGTTTTAAAATTCGCCTGCCCATTGAAGTCAATGGGGGTTCACCGGTTTGCAAACTTTTGCGGGAGTTTGCGTTCGCAGTTCGCGAACCCAAATTTTTAGGTTCGCGACATCACTATATATAAACATGTGAAGGGTTATTCAGGGATTCCTGACATATATCAGTGTTACAATGTAACATGCTAATTTTGAGGGGAAAAAATGGTTTGGAAATAGTGCTACTTGTACTTATTGCCCTAGAGCTTGCAAACAAAGAGCATGTAAACATTGGGTATTTCTAAACTCAGGACAAAATTTAGAAACTATTTAGCATGGGTGTTTTATGGTAGTTGCAGATGTGTAACAGATTTTGGGGGTCAAAGTTAGAAAATGTAAAAATAGCCCTGGTCTCAAACTGTCAGAAAATTGAAAAGTGCTGTGGTCACTAAGGGGTTAAAATGATTCTCAACCCAATTTCTCTTCTTTCATGATTCAGATAGAGCATGCAATTTTAAGCAGCTTTCTAATTTACTCCTATTATCAATTTTTCTTCGGTTCAGCACCTGGGTAGCCACCAATCAGCAAGGGCCACCCAGGGTGCTGAACAAAAAATGGGCCAGCTTCTAAGATTACATATCCTGCTTTTTTAAATAAAGATAACAATATAATGAGAAAAATGTACAATAGGACTAAATTAGAAAGTTGTTTAAAAAAAATGAATGCTCTTATCAGAAACATGAAAGAAAAAATTTGGGTTCAGTAAACAAGTGTTTATAGACACTAAAACATGGTGTCTCAGCGTCAAAAAGAAAAAAGAAGCCAAACGACGTAAAAAAACATAAAGTTTGAGATACATTGAAAAGGTCTAAGTTGAGGCTTGTTATCTATAGGACATTTGCTCGCAAGCACACGCTAGTTATTGCGTACATATTCATAATAGATGAGAGCGCCGAGCGTACAGGACATAAAGAAAGCAGCCACATAGACAGCACTGCACCTGAAAGTTCTCACGGTCTGGTTACCACGGCAACGAGCAGCTCAGCTGAGTCCCAAGTTTTAGAGGAAGTGACGACAGGGAATTGGTTGTTGTTAGGACACGTGATCTGTCGGCCGCAGCACAGACAGTGTTTTGACAGCGGCGGAGTTGCGCGGAGTGTGGTGGGGTCATTAGGGTGACGTTTCTGTTGTGTACGACGGGTTCGCGCATTCAATCAGACAGCTAGCTCTAGTTAGGCAGACATACTGTTGCTTATGGTGACTTCAGATCCCAGTGACAAATTGATAAACCCCGTTTATTGAGTGTGACCACTTCCAGTGTATTTGAACCGCTGGCACCCATGAACCGTGCAGCAGTGCTGCGGAGGGAGACTTGGGGAGGAGGGGGAAGACAGAAGGTATCCCGGGAGGTGTATGACTCCTCGGTGTAGGGGAGGGGAGATGGTGTTTGGGTTTGAGTCAAGGGGCAGCAGTGTGGCACAGCAACGGTGACATAGCGGGAGGGGTGGAATGACGAGCTGGCTGACGATGCTGTAAAACCTGCCAGGGTAGAGGGAGGATGGCGGTGGGATTAGCTCAGTACGCAGCCAGGTTTTTGCCTGGGATCTAGATTGGTATTAGGACTTTAGATTTTCCCACAGAGCACAGCAGTGATTGGAAGCCATCGGGCACCCCAAGGGCATAATTGTAAAGGAGCGCCCTTGCTGACCCCGTTTGATCAGCTGATCGCTTATTGATTAGCTTAGGTGGTGATGTGACAACTATAGTATTGATCTGTGCGCTGTGCAGGGGGAGGGATAGGAGGTTTACCTATCAGCTGTTTACATGGCTGTGTCCGCCTTGTAGGCGCTGCTCAGCAGTGGGGATCTGGTGGCCTTGTTGGGGAGCAGCCTGTGTGGAGATGTGACTCACCCCTTTTAGACTCACTTGTGATTATGGGTTTTCGTCTCACTAGTCAGTTTATAAATAGACGCTGTGTTAGGAGAGGACAAGTGTGGCAACTTTGTATTGGGGGATTGTTTGTTTCCCCTCCCCAGGTGTCTTGATGTAAACCAGGAGTAGGGCTGAGCTTCCCTTCCTTATTGGGGGTTTTAATAAACAATTTCACAATAAGTAAAGATCTTGACTTGGTCCAACTAGAATTTCTCATGAAATCTTCTTGTGAAGCAGACGGCAGAATGAAGCCAGACAGAGGTAAACAATATATAAATATATGCTATTGATATCATTTTTTTTAACAAAATTTTACACAGACATGTTAACAGATCCCCTTTTCCTTTTTTTTCTTAACTTCTTTTTTTTTTCTATTTTCTTTCTTAAATAAGTGACAGGCCGCACTGCAGTCACCCACTGCCACGGATGACAGCAGATTACCATATTTGCTTTCTATTATTAATGCATTTTTATGGTTGTGATTCAAACTAGTCAAATATTTATTATCCATGTCATGGTTTAGTTTGGTACCAACATCCAAAGAGGTTTACATAAAGGGATCCACTACCTCTGCAAGTAAGTCACCAGCAGCCATTGCACATTGTTTTAATGCTTACGTATCAGCAAATAATGCTGACTTTTTAATTATTATTATTTGTAAATGCTGCTAGTGTGTACATTATGAATCTGTGATGCTGGTTTTCTGCTCCTCATCATCCACTAGATTTCTCCAGTATCCATTGCATTTCTCCAGTAAAACATCGGTGTCGTCATTTTCTTTGTTTGAACCTGAGTTTATCAGCTGTTTTCTTTTTCATGAGGAAAGTCACTTAACCATATGTGTGTTGGATTACATTTTACTTTGTGCACCACATTTCTGTAAAGGAAAATCTTGTCAGGAGGGTATTTAGTAGTTATAGGTAAAATCTATAGAACATGATTTTATTTCATGTCCATGTAGAGCAAGGCTTCTTTTTTTAGTTTTAAAGGGTGTTTTTTTTTTTAATGTGTACTTCTTCTTTAACCCTTTGAGTGCTAAGCACTTTCCCACCTGGGTGCTAAGATTTTTTTTAATGTTTTTGTTCTTTTTTTATTTTTGTAACAATTTTTTTTTTAACTTTTTTTTTTATTTTTTACAGACCCCCAAGACTTACACTGTTGGAAAGGTTAGGCGATTACCTTTCCAATGGTGGGTCCTGAGATATGGGCTTCTAAGCAGCATGCCCCCTGCTCCTATACTTAACATTGTTAAGTATAAATAAAGTTGCGCGATGACATCATCACATTATTGCGCGTGATGTCACCACACAAAACAGGAAGCCCTGGCGATGCCTGTCACTCTACAGGCATGATCGCTGGGGTAGGAGCGGGTGGGAGCCCCCAAATCTCCCTCAAGGTGGGAGAGTGCTAGTGACGGCTCTGAGCCGTCAATAACACCAGAGTGGAAAACTCTGTGACGGCTCAGAGCCGTCATTAGCACTCAAAGGGTTAAAAGAGGTAACTAGTCAGAGTCAAAGTACAGTGACCTGTTTAACAGATACATTGCAGCTTATTTGGTAGGTTTACAGGTGAGTTTTTATTTGAAGTGTATTCAACCTTTAAAGTAGAATACATAAAAAAAAAAATTACTTAACTTTTGGAAATATAGTTCTGAAACCAAATAAGTCAACATATAGCTTATGTGATTGTTTTTAGTAGGTCCTGAGAAAATGTAGTTCTGTTTATTTTACCTTACATTGTCCCAAGACTTGTTTATTTACTTTTGTATTATGTATGATAGTTATTAACATTGCCCTAAGGAGAGACAGATCCTTTTGTATGTTATCAATATTTTTATACTGTGTCTGAATATTTCATTTAAAAGGCAAATCTTGTTATGACCTACTGGAAAAACAGAATTTTTTTTTTTTTACAGATTGCTGTTTGTTTCTAGTTTTTCTGTCAACAAAACAGAATAGTAAGCCTTTAAATTTAGTACATATAAATATTTTGTTTTTGCGCATTCTTCCAGTACATTTGTTTACTCGGTCTCCCTGAGACTGTTGTGGGACAGCAGAATTCTTGGTTTTGCAAAACAGAGCAGCATTTCTTCCTACATGGGGGGGGGGGGGGATCAGGTTACTTCTGAAACAACAGGCACTGAAGAGTTAAGTCAATGAATAGCTGAGTTGGCAGGTTATGTATTTGGAGGAGCAGCTGATCAGTACAAAGCAAGCTTGTCTTGAGTGGCAGTGTAGATTCTAGATCACATTACTAGAGTTTAAAAATTGTGTATTCACTCTAGGATATCAGAATCCATAAATAACCTACTTGTTTTATTTACGCTGGCATGCAGGATATTTGTCAAATATACAGGAATAAAATCTGCAAGGTTTTGATTACATTTTTTAAATATATTTAAATGCAGGTTCCGACAAACTGATGATCTGCTGATGTGATAAACTAATAAAGATTGCCTTTAATGTTAGATCTCAGCATTTGCCGTAGAATTCTGTAGCTCTTAATTTTTTTTTTCCTTTTCTGAAACTACTTGCTGAATTAAATGTTAATATGGTATACATTTTCTAGCAACGGAAAGTTGATTTTTAGCTACATGGAAATTTATTTAATCTGTCTAGTTTATTCTTGAATATGTTCAGCCTTTCTCAGACAAGCCTGAGGAAAGTGTGCACAGCAAATTATATAATGGCCTTTAAACTTAAGTTAAGTTTCTCTGTAACATTATGTGCTTAAATTATGTACACATTGCTTTCAAGCAGGGACGGCTTTGGACAGTTTAATGTTTTTTCTCTGAACGTATTTAGAGTAGTGTATAAATAGGGTGAGTCTAAAAATATTCATGGTAATATGACCAGGACATTGACTTAATAATTATGGTCTATTTAAGGCAGTGGCTGGGAAGTGTTTGTTATTTTTGAGACCTATAATGTTTATGTATTTAACATTTCTAAACTTGCTTTACTCTTGAGACTTGGAGACATGAAACCATTTTTTTTAATGATTTAGATAAAGCATACAATTGTAAACATTTTTATAATTTACTTCTATAATATAATCAATTTTGCTTTATTCTCTTGGTATCTTTTCTTGAAAAAGCAGCAATGCACTACTGGTAACTAGCTGAACACTAACACAAACCAATCAAAAGAGGCATATTTGTGCAGACACCAATCGGCAACTAGTTCCTAGCTCCTGCACCTATCTATATATGCTTTTCAACAAAGGATACATAGAAATTGAAGCAAATTAGATAAAAGAAGTAAATTGGAAAGTTGCTTAAAATGTATACCCTATCTAAATCATGAAATCGTTTTTTTTGTGTTTCTTGTCCCTTTAAAGGGACAGTCTAGTCAAAAATAAACTTTCATGATTCTGATAAAGCATGTAATTTTAAACAACTTTCCAATTCACTTTTTTCATCAATTTATCTTTGTTCTATTGTTATTCTTAGTTGAAAGCTAAACCTAGGAGGTTGATATGCTAATTTCTTAGCCCTTGAAGGCCACCTCTTATCTGAATGCATTTTGACATTTTTTCACAACTACAGAGTGTTAGTTCATGTGTGATATATATATATATATATATATATATATATATAATATATTGCTCATGCCAGTGGAGTTACCTTGGAGTCAGCACTGATTGGCTAAAATGCAAGTCTGTTAAAAGAACTGAAATAAGGAGTCAGTCTGCAGAGGCTTAGATACAAGGCAATCACAAAGGTTAAAAGTATATTAATATAACTGTGTTGGTTATAAAGAACCGGCGAATGGGTAATAAACGGATTATCTATATTTAAACAATAAATATTCTGGTGTACACTGCCCCTTTAACACACTTCATACAAGTCTTCTTTTGAGATGTAATATAAGTATAAATAATCCTCTGATTAACATGAAATAGCAGGTATCCCTTTCAATTAAAGAACTCAAGAGAACATAACAAATTATATAATAGAAGTATATAGGAAAGTTGGCTAAAATCACATGCTCTATCTGAAGCATAAAAGAAAATATTTAGATTTTATGTCCCCTTAACTAGTGACTGTGATGTCTCGTAACATTTTGATAAATATAGGTAGATTTGATGTTAACAAATATCCTAAACAAAGATAAATACCGTATGGATAAAAACAGTAACTCCTTAAAAACCGTTGTCCATATCAAACTAGAAAACTTGTAACATGCCTTGATTGAAATGAGCCTAAAAGAGCAATTTCTCATACATTGTATACTCTGCTGCTGGTATAACAAGAAATTTGAAACACTTTAAGTAAAAAACAATCTTACAGTATACTGTCCCTTTAAGGAAGATGGCATCACCCAACCACCGGTTCTTGAGAACCTGGGAAATTTTAGGAACAGGTATGCAAGAACTGGTGAGAACCAGCTGGATTACACCACTTGGAATAACCTGTACATATTTTAGGAGCCAGTGGTATGTGTATATAGATGTACATAGTCAAATCTTAAAGGGACATGAAACCCCAAAACTTTTTTTTATGATTTGGATAGAGTATGCAATTTTAAAGAACTTACTTTTTACTTCTGTTATCATATTCACTTCATTTTCTTGTTATCTTTTATGGAAGGAACAGCAATGCCCTACTGGGAGCTAGCTGAACACATTGTGTGAGCCAGAATTAACAGCTAGCTCCCAGTAGTGCATTAATGCTCCTGAGCCTACTTAGCTATACGTTTAAACAAAGGATACCAATAGACAGAAGCAAATTAGATAATACAAGGGAATTGGAAAGGTATTTAAAAGTGCATGCTCTTTCTGAATCATGAAAGTTTAATTTTTTTTTACTGCCCCTTTAAAGTTAGGAGCCCTAATATACTATCAATGTGTTGGCCACCCCTGGTTCATGTTAAATATTTTTCCCACTACTTACTTTATGCATTATCCAAGAATTAGGCAGATAAATATTTGGTGATCAGAACGCTCACACTCAGTGTGTGGAGCTTGACAATTGGTTGCACTCGTTTGCTTGCCACCCATTATGTAATGTATTGCTGGCATATCCCAGGACATACTTAAAAACAAGAGAAAACTCAATGTATTTTTTTCCTGGTAAAACATTTTATTAATAAAATAAATAAATAAAGCAGTCTGCTCTTCAAGTAGTCAGACCTTTTTTTATTAATAGTTTCATGTACACAATCACACCTTCCACACTCTGATACCCACATCATCTGTATCTTTCACTATATATCACCACTGTCAAATCTCTCTTCCTACTGACTTTTTTTATTTTAGGGGCCCATGTATTAAAAGGCGGGCAGACAGCTTCTCAACTTGCGAAGCGGTCTGCCCGCCTTCGCCGCATACGGGCAGCGGAACTGTTCGTCTGCCGGCCTGTATGTATTATTACAGACTCCGATGAGAGTGTAATGCCCGCCCCTTCATTTGCGCGAGTGAAGGGACTGTCAATCACAGAGAGCACGCTCGCTCTCAGTGATTTCTCTTCGCCGCATTGCGGGAAACAGGCTCGCTTGTGCGAACCTGCCCCGCAAGGGCTCCGGAGCAGATCTCGCTGCTTTGTACATGGAGTCCTGTTTTGTTGTCTCCTAGACACTTTAGAATGTTGGCCCCTTTTTACTTGTTACTTTTGTCGTTTTTACTTCTATTAGAAGATAGATATTCCATTAATTTAAAGTTGGGTTTCTTCACATTTGTTTTTAATTTTGTCCGGGGCATGACACCCTCGGAATTTATTATCTTGTTGGCACATACTGTCTTTTTTTTACCTTTTTTTTTTTTTCATTTACTGGATTCAACTATTTTAAGGATAATTTTAGTTACAGAAATTTGGGGAACCATTTCTATATTTTGAAAACTCAGTCAAATAATACCTTACTATGTAAGTGTTGCCAGCTGATGTGGTAACTTGAAAATGGTTCTTTATTTTCCTTGTAGGCTTTCCTACCATACCAAATTTATTTTAGTGAAACAGAAACATTTTCCCTTCCACTCCACCCTCTTAGGTAATTCTGAACTTTATTTTCTTTTCCTCACCCTGCATATTTAGCACAGATCTGCTCAAAATAGCACAGTCTTTGTGTTGTCGTTTTAACTTGAAGGCCTGAAACCGTAAATATTTGAAGATATTGTAGATTACATGTAATTTCTCTAATCTTTTGCATATATTGGATTCCATGTAAAACATATGTTATGAGTTGTCATATTTACTAAATTATATTTAACCCTTTAAGGACACAGCTTTCAGTTTGCTCAATTGTTTTATGACGGAAAAATTATAAAATAAATAGTTCAGCAAGAGCTTTTGGCTTTATTTGTGTCCTTCTCCTTTGTGCTATGTGCTGCAGCCAGTAAGTCACTGATATTGGCCAATACATCTGTACAGAGAGTAGATAAAACTATCATCATAAACTTTGGCTTCTTATGTGCATATTAGTAATATAATTTGCCATTTATTTGATAATGTATTTATTGCAATCTACATTGACCAAATCATGCCGTGTTAATGTTATTTTTTATTTACATATTATTTTGCTACTTCTTGTTCAAAAACATAATTTAAAAGGTGGTTGTAATGCCCACACAATAGGCTTTTATTGTAATTTAATTGAAAATGACCAATAAAAACTTATGGTTTTTACTTCCCAGTTCTAGTTGGATAAAAAATTAAAAGGTAACAATAAATGCTGAAACAGCTGGTAAGGAGTGGATTGATTCTTAATGCTAGATCATTTGTCTTCAAGAGGTTGGTTTGGACAATAGTTGTATCTCTGTTTGCACTCTCTTTGCAGGGACGTGGAATTAAAAATTAAACTTTTATAATTCACATAGAGCATGACATTTTAAGAGACCTTTCCTTTTACCTCTATCACATTTTCAACTTTGTTTAAAAGCTAGCTGCTGATTGTTGGCTACACACACATTTCCCTTTTCATTGGCTCACTAGATGTGTTCAGCTAGGTCCCCCAGTATTACGTTGCTGTTCTGGAACTGACTTTAGTTATGGGTTTAATCCCTTTGCAGGGATCAAACGCATAGGTTGTGCATTTTATTATTTTACTATTGTGTGCATATAACACATTAAAGCATTTTCTTTTTGCACTTTTATGCCCATTTAACTGCTAAGAGTTCTTGCATCCAGTATGTTGTGCAATTACAGCATTATCAGCACATAAAACACCTTCTACAACGTCTAATGTATTTTTGTAACACGTTGATATTCCAGATAAGTGTGAAATCTTTCTGAATGCATTAACATCATATTTGTTCAGTTGTTTTCAAATATCCATACTCCTCCATTACTTGCCATATTCAGAGCAGCCAATCCAGACTTGCTACTAGAGTAGATAAATATTGCTGCACACATTTTGTTTTGCAAAGCTTTCATTGCTTTGTGGTATCTTATCATCCCTGCCAAGGCCAGTAAAGGACAGATATATAGCAAGGTTGCTTACAAAATCTGCAGTGTGCACTACAAATTCTCAGAATTGGAAAATCTGGAATTTAAATTAAAAAACAAGAGGGTGCTTTTTTTTTGTACTATGCTTAAAGGACCAGTCAATACAGCAAATGTGCTAAATCAACAAATGCATGATCAAAAGACAATGCAATATCACTTAGTTTAAACTTCAAATAAGTAATGGATTTTTTTCTAACAAATTTTAAAGTTATGTACATTTCCACTCCCCCTGTACCATGTGACAGCAATAAGTCACAAATGCATATACGTATATTCTGTGAATTACATTATTGGTTGAGTAAGAGTCACAGAGCTGGAGATAAATTAATTTTACAATTTGAATTCTGGTCCTGGCATTTTCAAGGAACATTGATAAGAGTGCTATTATTAGATTCAACCTACCTCTCTCTATGCAAATATATACATAATTATTATGCATGCAAAGTTGGAAAGTTGTTTATAATTCCCTGCTCTATCTGAATCATTAAAGTTTAGTTTGACCTGAGTGTCCCTTTAAGCATTTTATATTACAATCTCAAGGTGTTTCATATCCCTTTAACTATTGTGATTATTTGCTTACTCCAATCCAGTATTTACATTTTAACTCTAAGCTGCATGCTCTAGTAGTCCTCTTGCAGTATTATTAAATCATCATCATATTCAACCATGACTTAATGTATGCAGGTATATGTTTTTTTCTTCATAAATGGAAAGAGTCCACAGCTGCTTTCATTACTTTAGGGAATTCAGACCCTGGCCACCAGGAGGAGGCAAAGACACCCCAGCCAAATGCTTAAATACTCCTCCCACTTCCCTCATCCCCCAGTCATTCTTTGCCTTTCGTCCTAGGAGGTTGGCAGAGAAGTGTCAGATGTTTTCGATAGTCTCTTATGGAGGGTAGTACTTTTCGGCATGGGACTGGAGTTTTAAGTAGTCCTGTCAGCCTTTCAGTGAGAGCTTGGATGAAAGTTAGAGTCCTGAGATGCAGGGAGAGTCTTTCTGCAAAACCATCCCAACTAATATTAACAGCTCCACAAGCAATCGGTGTTGACTAGTTTTGCTGCCTTCTTCCTTCTCTCAAGTCCATGGCAGAAGCAACACTTCTATGTGTCACACTTGAAGGGCCGTGTTCCTGTTCCACGGTGTAGATTCTGGTAAGATCGTTTCATTTTACTTTCATCATGGATGGATTGTAATTACAACTGTTTCTCCGAGAGGGGCTACAACCTTTTGGGGATAACCTTAACATAGGGTCTCGGTGAGACTCCTTTTGTGTCTTGGAATCAAGGGTTAATATCTCCAAAGGGGGGGGGGTTATTGAACAGGGGGGTTTTAATCATGTTTATGTGATTCTGTCTGCTACTCTGTAATGATACTTTGGCTCATGGCTATTTTGGAACATAACAGCCTATGTCTAGTGACGCGGCCTTTATGGTCGGGCACGCTTTTTTCATGGACTGCACGTTTTACCTTGTGACCGTGGGTGCTCACATTTTTAGCTCTCCATTTCCGTCTGCTTGTGTCTGGTTCACAGTAGGTGGTGAGTGTCCCAGCCATTGGGGGTTTAAGTTGCCCTTTAGATTTTTCTTATTGGTCCGTTTTTTTTAATCAATATCCCAGATATGGAAGATTCAGATTTTGTGGAGACGGATGTCTCTGATTCAGATTCTACTTCTTGCAAAGAATATGAATTGGCCTGGGTGATACATGCCCATCAGTTATGTTCCGAATGCCGTTTTAGAGTGCTCTGTTCCTCGAGATCTGGGAATCAGGGGCCCGCTGAGCCATCAGCCTCTGGGGATTCTATTTCCCATGATGCAAGTTCCCTACCACCAACTCTTACTACGCATGCAGGTAACCCAAACGCTGCTTATCCTTCTATGGAGAGTGGCCTGTTCTCACCGGAGGTTACGACACGGTTCTGCATGGCCATATCTTTGGCGCTGGCGCATCTGCACCCCCCGGGAGTGTGCTTATGATATTGTCCATGTTCAGTTAACCAGGCGTGGGATCGCCTGGTCCAGTTCAGCCCTCCGGGGGAGCAACGGCCCCTGAGGCCTCAGGGGGTCAACCTTCGGGGCCGGTGTCTTCATTTGTCTCGGCGGAGGTATGTTGCGTGTTTTGTTATAGACTGGCACGCCTTCTTGTTCTACTGAGGCATGTTTTGGCGTTGCTGGAGGATCTCACTCTTATTAGGGGGGATTTCTCAGTCTTCCTCTTTGACTGGTTTGCATGATTAGACATAAGGGGATAAGGTAATCTTCTTATAGTCTTTGTTATTTGAGTATCCGTTTCCAGTTCTGAGCTTGGAAGATTCGGATTTCTTTGGGACTGCTCCTGCGGGTGTGTCCGTTCTTCCTGGGCGATAACCTACGGGTTGCCTTATCTTTTATTTAATCCGGTGAGGATAGATTTTCTTTGGTTTAGAGATCATGTTGTCGTAATGTTTCCTTCGGGAACTTTCTTCTCTGGAATTGATACTCGCGATTTTGTGGTCGCATGGTTTACTTTTACAAAAGTTTGTTTAAGAGTGAGGACATGCTAGTCCTATGTTTGTCTGTTGTCTATCCCTCCATCTCAGGGGAGACTATGTGGCCTTGACAATGCTGGGGCCCTTGGTTTCAAGCTGGTCCTGACTGGGTACAAATCCTTCTGTCTTTGAGGCCTAGTTCAGACACGTGGCACCTTTTATGCCTGACTGGTCCGGTGAGGGCGCCTAGTGCTCACAATATGACTTGTGGTGTTTTCATTGTTTTTATTTTACAAGTTTCAGCTAGCATCCTGAGAGGACTTGATGGTCTGTGGTTTGCTTAGGGGCATGGGGGATGGTTCGGTCCTCATTAGCCTGTCAATCTAGTCGCCGGGTCTCTGTTGAGATCCGCTGCGACATGCTCTGTTTCCGATTTTTGCGGGGACTAGAGTTTTTCCTTCCCGTTGTGGGTTGGAGGTTTGTAGGATTTAGTTCATTGTAGCTGCCAAGTCTTGGCGGTCTTGCCTTTTTAACGTCTATTTGGGAGTGTCCTTTTAAGACTTGTTCCTTTTAGAGGTTCTCTTCCTTCGAGTCGAGACTTCTGGGCTTTGTCCGGGTTTTCTGGCGGCTTTAAGCTAGGTAGCGTGGCTGAGCGGTCTAAGGCACTGGATAAGGCTCCAGTCTCTTCGGAGGCGTGGGTTCAGATACCACTGCTGCCAGATTCATCATTTAATTTTATTTAGGAAGTGAGGGCCGTGCGACTTTGTCTACTTCCGATAGTTAGTTGTCTCCATATCGGGGACGATAGATGGGGTTGTCTCCTTTTCCAAGTGTTTTGCTTAAGGGATGTTTCTATCAGGGTTCGGGATGCTCTGCATTCTTCTTCCTAGGGTGTGGTCCTCCGGAAAGTTAGTCTGAAAGGATTATGGAGACTAGCCTTTTTTATTTCGAGTGACTGTTCTCATTATCATTCCCTTAGTCTTGGACTTCGTGTGAGTTGTCCTTGGGACCTGGAGCTCTAGAGTGATGGCGTGACTTTATCTCCCCTAGCACCGTGTTTGTCTCCTGCTAAGGGTGTTCTCTTCCCTTTGGGCTGAGAATTACAAGTGAATCCTGTACCCGTTCTCCGGGTTAGCCCGGTTATTGTCCCCTGTGAGGTCTGTTTTTCTTCAGACAGGGTATCTTGTGTTCCCTGAGGGTGTCATTCGTTTTAAGGCGATCTGGGTCCCAGATCCAGGGCCCGCAGGATTAAGTGGCCTAAGGGATTAGATCCGGCCTAGCAAGCCGTAGTCTTGGAGTTTGAATCCTGCTGTGGCAGTTTTCTTAAGAGACTTATGATCCTGCGGACTGGTTCAGGATGCCCCAGTTTTTTCAGGGAGACTTTGTTTGGATATAGGGGCTAGCTCATTGAGCTTGTAAGCATTAAGGCCAGGGTTCAGATCCACCTTCGGGTCCTGGTGTTAAACTTTAAGGCCTGACTTGTCCTTCGGACGGAGTGTGCTCCTTTTTATGGGGGGTTTTCTCTGTGGATTCAACAGTGGTGTCTGGATGATTTTTCATTCGGTTTGTTTTGATCAGTCTATGGCGTCATGTCTTGGGGCATGTGCGCTGTTCTTATCTGTGCCCTCCCCTTTGAGGAGGTAGCTTGTCTTCCTTAAGAGCTGGGGTTTCCTCTCTCTGGAAGGTCATTGTCCTGCCCTGTGTGTAGGAGGTTGGAACTTGTGGCTTCTGTTTCTGTGAGGGACAGCAGTCTGCTGCTCTGTTGAATCCTCTGTTCTAACTGTTGGAAATTGAAATCTCCATTTTAGAGACTGTCTAAGAGAGTTGTGACAGCTCTTCCTAAAGATCTATTGCACTTTCTCTTTTCCAGGTCCTAGGAGGTTCTCCTCGGGAGTGCCTTATTGGAGGAGAGGATTGGGTTGGCACCCGAGCTCTGTTGGGGTGGCTAAGTCCACCCATTATTTCCTGTCACTTGGGGCCTGTGGTTGGGGTCTTAATGTTTCCCGGTCTATCAGTCATGCCTGTCGCTTGGGCTGGTCCGGTGTTTGGAGCAGGATCTGTGATCTGTTGCTCTGCTAATTGTCCTCGGGTCATTTGAGGTACGGTGAGCCTCTTTGAGGTTCTGTTTCTTCTCCACAATCAAAGATCTGTGGGAAGGACTGGAGGCTCTTGGATAGTCTGCAATGTTATCCACTGGTTGGTGGATGCTTAGCAGCATGAAGGATCCTATTTCAGCTGCTCCTTACTTGCCCTGCAAGTATTCAAGTTTCGGCGTCATTTTTGATGACGGCAGCGTGCAGTGTTTTGTCTCCAGGGGTTGTATGTCAGATATTCACCTTTCTGAGCTTACTGCACGAGGTTCTGAAAATTTAGATATTCAGAGCTACCTTTTTACGACTCTGGGGACCTTCGTCTTCAGTCGTCTTAACTAGAGTGCGGTTGCACTGTGTTAGGGGAATATTCTCTTCTCTGTTCAGACTCCTGGCCTTAGTCCGTGGTTTCTGTATCTCTGGGGTCTGGGCGTTGCCTTTCCTTGTTTCTATGAGACTGGTTGGGTCTCTGTTAGCCTGACTCGGTTTCTCAGGTTTTTGCTCTGTTTAAGGACCCATTGTGCCCTTTTTTTTTTTTTTTTTAGGTTTTTTTTCTGGAGTTCCTTATGCTTGTTTTCTCTGTGTCTTTTCTTCTTTGTGGAAGAATACAGTAGTTTGTCCCCTTTCTCTAGTAAGGGGTGTGTTGTTTGGAGACCGACTGCTAGGAGACGGAGTCTCCTTGAGGTTGTTGGCTCAGTCGTGTATAGTTCCTGCGGTCTCTAGCAAGGCTTGTGGACTATCTGCGGGTCAGTGTCCTTGGGCCTTTTTCCTTTTTTCAAAAGGTTGTTCTCGACTACGGACGAAGCAGGATTTTGTTGGGTAGGGTTTTTTCAGGCCTGGTGCCCTCAGAATAGGCCACCTCTTGTACCCTCCTGTTTTAGCATTCAGTGTCCTCTATAGCTTGGGTGTTCTTTTCCCAAAAGTAATGAATGCAACTGTGGACTTTTTCCATTTATGAAGAAAAACATAAATTATGCTTACCTTATCATTTCTTTTCTTCAGATGGAGAGAGTCCACAGCTCCCCGCCCGTGTTTTTATGTGGGGTGGCCGTTATTTTCTTTTTCTCCTTGCACCTTTTTCACCCTGATATTTCTTCTATTGTTCCTTGGCAGAATGACTGGGGGATGAGGGAAGTGGGAGGAGTATTTAAGCCTCTGGCTGGGGTGTCTTTGCCTCCTGCTGGTGGCCAGGTTCTGAATTCCCAAAAGTAATGAATGCAGCTGTGGACTCTTTCCATCTGAAGAAAAGAAAATGATCAGGTAAGCATAATTTATGGGGGTTTTTCCAGTTAAAGGGACACTGAACCCAAATTTGTTCATTTGTAATTCAGAAAGAGCATGCAATTTTAAGCAACTTTCTAATTTACTCCTATTATCAATTTTCTTCGTTCTCTTGCTATCATTATTTGAAAAGAAGGCATCTAAGCTTTTTTTTGTTTCAGTACTCTGGACAGCACTTTTTTTTATTGGTGGATGAATTTATCCACCAATCAGCAAGGACAACCCAGGTTGTTCACCAAAAATGGGCCGGCATCTAAACTTACATTCTTGCATTTCAAATAAAGATACCAAGAGAATGAAGAAAATTTGATAATAGTAGTAAATTCGAAATTTGCATAAAATGTCATGCTCAATCTGAATCACAAAATTAAATTTTTGGGTACAGTGTCCCTTTAACTCTAAAGGAGCTTAGATTGAGAAGCTTTTGCTAAATGTTACTCAATCCTTTTTTGTCGTCCTGAACTGCAAAAAAACCCTGCCAAAAAAACTGATGACCTTTTTTATCGGGGCTGCATTTGAAGCAGATAAAGATTTCTGGACGTCAGCTCTTTGTGAGGAGAGGACAATGACCACATAGGTTATTTTAAATTGGACTTTTTTTTTGTAGTAAACTGAGGTACTTTTTATTTGTATTAAGTAGTTAGACATTTTATATATTCTGGTAGCTTGTTTTTATTAAGAAAATGACCTTTAAAAAAAGATCCAAGGATTTTCAAGATTTGAGCGCTCAAAGCTGCTCTTACCTGGTCTCCTCTCCAGGCTCTTCTAATCTGGTCTGCTTTTTTAAAAGTGCTTCACGGGCGCGCTGTCTAATCACAGCGCGCTCGATCACGCTATTGAACTTAATGTAGCTAGCTTCCGCTCTAGTCTGGTAGCGGTAGCGCGATCGGGTGCACTGTCTAATCAAAGTGAAGCGCATTTGAAAAAGCAGACCAGATTAGAAGAACCTGGGAAGGAGACCAGGTAAGAGCAGCTTTGAGTGCTCAAATCTCGAAAATCTTTTGATTTTAAAAGCTCTCGCTAAGATAATGTTATATAATTCTGCACATAGTGCTGAATTATATAACATTATTTTGTAAGTTTACTGTCCCTTTACATCATTTTATTAAACTAAAACAATAACATTATATTTTGTTTTTAATGCTTACCCCTCCCTCCTCACACTTAGGTCCTTGTGCAGATCTATTCCACTCCAAACAATATTCTATTAAGTGAGCTTCTTGAAACCTAGTATGGATTGATTCTGTGTACATAGATTTGCAGTGGAGCAATTGCATTACAGGAACAGTAAAGTCAAAATTAAACTTTCATGATTTAGAAAGAACATGCAATTTTAACAATTTTCAAATGTTTTTTGTTCTCTTGGTATCAATTGCTGAAAAGCATACATAGGTACGCTCAGAAGTAATGCACTACTGTAAGCTAGCTGCTTGTCTCGCCCAATGTATTCAGCTAGGCCCCAGTAGAGCATTGCTCTCCAACAAAGGACACCAAGAGAATGAAGCAAATTTGATAATAGAAGTAAATCTAAAAGTTTGTATGCTCTATCTGAAACCCAAATTTTATTTTTTAATGATTATGTCCCTTTAAGGTCTATTTCTCAACTTTGTATGTTTATTTTAGAAAATATTTTCAGTGAAGAAGGGGTATGGTAATTCTGCAGACACAAATGTTTTGAGACTACAAAACCAATAATATGTGATAATATCTTCTAGATAAAAAAAATTGCCCAAATAATCTGACCGAAACCTCTGGGAGAGCATGACATTGTGCATGGATTAATGGAATTAATTAAAGTCATGAATATACAGCATCTTGCTATATATTAAAATCTAATCTAACCTTTAGATTATAGTATAGTTTAAATAGAAACTATCTTTAGATAGATTTTTTTTTTCCCTTCAAAAAGTAAAAAACAACAACCCTGATTTAAAGAAAAACATTTTTTTTAAAATCATTGATTAAAACCCCCGGGGGGGGGGGGGGTGTTATATGTGTGTTGCCAATTAGGAAATACATCAAACAGTGAAATAGTTGTCCAGAAGGCCTTACGTTAGACAACCCTTTTCTAAGCAGATTTTTGTTTACTCATTTGAGCTAGGAAAAAGCCCAATCCAACCTATACAGGTTCTTGTTTGCTCTTTTTAACTGGGGGGGGGGGGGATCTAAGGGTTTTTGTTTACTTATTTGTCTTGAAAAACACCAAACTAACCTAAAGAAATTCTGGTTCACTCATTTGAACTAAAAAAAACCCAGATTAAGTCAGTATTAACTATTCAGTGGAATTCAAGTGAGAATGCATTCCTTTAATGGTATAATGAACTGTAACAAAAAATATAAAGATAACTATTATATACCCTATTGGGTGGGGGGGGGGGGGGTTAAAACACAGTAGTAAACGTCGATAGTCTTATTATATGCTCTAACGAGTTAGCATGTCATTTTTTGACTATTATGACCCTTCACTTTTCTGAATATATAATGTAGAATAAAATAAAACATGACTACATATCCTTATATATTATTTGAAATCGGTGTGTACATTTTGTGGCTTATTTATTTAAATTGTTATTCAGTAAATGGAGATTTAACTATTTAAAGTCATAAATTATAGTTATCGGCCCCATATAGAAATTAAGTGCCCTGCTTTATTATCATGTTGTTTTATACTGCCATTCTATCAATTATTAGTAATCCGTTATGTGCAGGATAGTACTTTGCTTTTCTCTGTATATATAGACATATACAGGCTTATAGCTTTTACCTGCATCTTTATTTTGTATAGCATGGGAATCAAATGGTGTGTTGCCAAGGAAAGAGTTAACAGTTCAAAGCAAAGCTATACTAGGAAAAAAAAAGTTGTTCCTTTTTGTCTTTTAATTACTGTTCGGAGGAACAATTATGTGACACATTCAGTGTCTTGATATTTTAAGAAGGACCAAAACACAGCTGAGTTCACTGGAGGAGAAACAAAAACATAATACTGTCTGCCAAAGGAGCAGGAAACCGTACAAGACCCTTCCTAGCCAGGGAGGGTTTAAGGACACGTCCTGTCCAATCAGAGGCGCATTGCTGTTGCTATGTGCACTTTTACTCTGCCTTCTTTGTGAAAAGCAAATGTCTTACACTAACAGTGACTGAACATGCTCATCATGCAGCATCTGGGCCTCTGTGATAGCATCAGTAACCCATCACAGCAGAGGACTTGTTCTACCACACTAATGCTCCAGTTTTGTTTACTATGGAAACATGGGTCTGCATAACAAAGGTGTGTAATAAGGAACATTCTTACAACAAACAGCTGATTTTGTGGCTTCTGTTTTCTCAAATTAAAGTAATCTCTTTCAGCTACATTAATTACACTCTGAGCTCAGTTTCTGTGGTTTCAGCATTTTCTTTACAGAAATAGTAATATGTATAACTACCATCTCTCTACTGTAATAAAGTAATATGTATCAAATGTTTATGCAATCCTTTAAATGTTTCTTCACTACACATTTAAACTAATAAAAGTAGTTAAGAAAATAGTAACTTGCTTTGAATAGTGAATGCAGTAATATTATGAAGTGTATAGTCAGTTTGTAACATACTTAAAAGTAATGAAATGTACATCTTTGTTATCTGTCATAAGAAGTTATGGTTACATGGATTTCTACTGAGTGTACTAATGAAGAAGCAATTAGAGAAAAAAAGGGAAAGAAATGTGTTCTTAGTACAGTAACTGTCACATGGCACATTTTGCTTTATTCTTTTTTTTCTTTATATATGGGGGCAATATAATAAGGTAACCTTGTTTTTTATATATATATGCATTGGCTCAAAACTATTTTATGTTCTCATTTAGATATTACAAATGTATGCAGAAAGGTTTTTAATATTAATATATATATATATATATATATATATATATATATATATATATATATATATATATATATATATCTCGGTTTTTAAATGGTAAATATATGTATTATATGATAAGGAAATGTAGCTCAAAGTATTAGAAAATAAATGAACCACACAGAAATTGTGTTTTCTAATGGATTGAAATAGACTCAACTTCGGAACCAGGAAATATGTGCAAGTACTATCCCAGTCGTCTGGTCACATCAATTTGTGTTTAAAAACAAATTGGCAATGTTTAAAGGGACACAAAATCCAAAACATTTCTTTTATAATTCAGATATCGTGTACAATAAAAAAAAATAAGCATTGTTGTGAAACTCTGCTGGAATATAGTTTTCCAGACACGTGCACACTAACTACCTAGGTAATTTCTTCAAAATACGAATGTAAATCCCCTATCCCATTAATGAATTCATAAATTAGGTCACAAAAAATCTACTTTTGTAACCTGATTGACATAATTTATGATATTGCCTATGATTTTAATGGCATGAAAGCCTAAAACATAATTTGTGACATCACTAGAAAATAAAGTAAGTTTTTTTTCACCATTCAGCGAGAGCATACAATTTTAAACAACATTCTAATTTATTTCTGTTATGAATTTTGCTTCATTATCTTGGTATCATTTGATGAAGGAGCAGCAATGCACTACAGGGAGTTAGCTGAACACATCTGTAAGCCAATGGCAAACATTATATATGTGCAACCACCAATCAGCAGTTAGCTCCTGAGCCTACCTAGGTATTCTTTTCAACCAGGAATAACAAGAGACTGAAGCATAGTAGATAATAGAAGTAAATTGGAAAGTTGTTTAAAATTGTATTCTCTATCTGAATCATCAAAGAAAATTTGTGGGTTTCATCTCCCTTTAGTTATAGAATTAGAGAACATTGGGTGTATCCAAAAAGTGTAAAGGAATTCCTGCTATATAACCTTATCAGTTTTTGTTTCCTGACATCATTATGGTGGTAAGCGCAAGAAGGATGAAACTGTGCTGTCTGTGTTATGTGTGTTTGCTTTTCACTTTATTCTGTCCATAAAAACTGAATTATAAAAGTACCACACAATAATCTGGTAATCTTGTAAACATTGGTATTAACCATGATCATTCTGTTTTCTTCTGAATTTCACCTCTGTAGCCATTATTACTTCATTCTATAGTAAACACTTGATTTCTAAGACTTTTGTGCATAACAGGTTTTTAGGGCTGTGAATTTGCACAGGGGTGTAATATTTATTCACAGGTTTGTTTAGGTACAGCTGTCTGGGGTTTTCGCCTGTAGCTCAGTGATTGTCATCCAGTTTAATTGAGCGTACTGATGTCACAAATCATTGTTGAAAATGACACAAAGGTAAAGACCAAAAGGTGACAGGTGAGGTATGGGCTCTATTTTATTTTTAAACAAATTCCCTTTTTACTGTGTTTTCGATCAATGCAAAGAGGTTAATTACATAGATAAAGTGGTGCACCCTAAGCACTCGTGTGCCATTCTTAAACCAGAAGATGGATGGCGACTAGCAAACTCTTAAATAACATAAAATTTCAAAAAGTAAATCCACTAATATGTTGGCTATATACAAACAGTGCAATTATAAATTGCTCTATGTGTTTAATTAACCTCAGCAAAAGAGGAAAACACAGAGTTAAAGTCAGCACCAGAGCAGCATCACACTACTGTGAGCTAGTTGAACAAATCTGGTGAGCCAATAACAAGAGGCATATGTGTGTAGACACCAATCACCAGCTAGCTCCCAGTAGTGAATTGCTGCTCCTGAACCTAGCAAGGTATGCCTTTCAACAAAAGATACAGAGAGAACAAAGTAAATCTATTATGTGAAGTTATATGAAAAGACCCCTTAAATTGCATGCCCTATCTGAGCCATGAAATTTAATTTGACTTTTATATCCCTTTTAAATATGCCACTCCTGATTGACTCACCATGTCCCATTTAAGACCCAGCTTATTAGTGCAGCTCAATTGATAGAGAGGGGTGCACTATCACTATTGCTAGACAGTGCTAGGATAAGCAAGCAAATTGATATAACAAGTCCATGGTAAAAAAGAATAAACAGAGAATGTCGAAAGTTATGTGTTGTGTTTGAGCGCATATAAATATATTAGTATTGTTATTGAAATAAATGCTTAAAAAGCTAAGGGCTTAAAAGTGTGTGTCTGTATACATATATTTATGTATGTGTGACAGATGGTGTCAAGCACTCCTCCAGCACTTTTTCATTTGGTCTGTGTCTCACTAATGTTCTTCTTTGTGATCCGACCACCTCAAACTTAGATAAGTCTGTCCATAACACTTTTTTTTCTAATTTTCCTCTATCCAATGTCTCTTCTTTTGCCCATCTTAATCGTTTCTTTTTATTGGCCAGTCAGAGTCGCCTCTTCACTGTTGGCGTTGAAATTGGTGTTATGCGGGTACTATTTAATGAAGCTGCTAGTTGAGGACCTGTGAAGCGTCTTTTTCTAAAACTAGACTCTTTAATGTATTTGAATACACAGCACTTCGTCAGGGCTATCTATTAGGTACAGTTGTTACCTCTTTATATGCTCACACTTTTTACCATTTATTTCACTTAGAGGGGAAAACATTTTAATCATTGTTGGATTAGATGTCCAATAGCAATCTTCACAGTGTTAGTTATAACATGTCATTTTGTGTATGTATATACAGAATCTCACAAAAGTGAGTACACCCCTCACATTTTTGTAAATATTTTATTATATCTTTTCATGTGACAACACTGAAGAAATGACACTTTGCTACAATGTAAAGTATTGCGTGTACAGCATATATAACAGTGTAAATCTGCTGTCCCCTCAAAATAACTCAACACACAGCCATTAATGACTAAGTGGAAATGTCAAAATTGGGCCAAATCAGCCATTTTCCCTCCCCGATGTCACCTCATGGCAACGAACTCTGTGAGGATCTGAAAAAAAAGAATTGTTGTTCTACATAAAGATGGCCTGGGCTATAAGAAGATTGCCAAGACTCTGAAACTGAGCTGCAGCACGGTGGGCAAGACCATACAATGGTTTCACAGGACAGGTTACACTCAGAACAGGCCTCGCCATGGTGGACCAAAGAAATTGAGTGCACATGCTCAGCGTCCTATCCAGAGGTTGGCTTTGGGAAATAGACGTATGAGTGCTGCCAGCAATGCCTCAGAGGTTAAAGGTGTTTGGGGTCAGCCTGTCAGTGCTCAGACCATACACCGCACACTGCATCAAATTGGTCTGCATGGCTGTTGTCCCAGAAAGAAGCCTCTTCTAAAGATGATGCACAAGAAAGCCCGCAAACAGTTTGCTGAAGACAAGCAGACTAAGGACATGGATTGCTGGAACCATGTCCTGTGGTCTGATGAGACCAAGATAAAATTATTTCGTTCAGATGGTGTCAAGCGTGTGTGGCGGCAACCAGGTGAGGAGTACAAAGACAAGTGTGCCTTGCCTACAGTAAAGCATGGTGGTGGGAGTGTCATGGTCTGGGGATGCATGAGTGCTGCCGGCACTGGGGAGCTACAGTTCATTGAGGGAACCATGGTTGCCAACATGTACTGTGACATACTTAAGCAGATCATGATCCCCTCCCTTCGGAGACTGGGCCACAGGGCAGTATTCCAACATAACAACCCCCAAACACACCTAAGACTACTACTGCCTTGCTAAAGAAGCTGAGGGTAAAGGTGATGAACTAACCAAGCATGTCTCCAGACCTTAACCCTATTGAGCATCTGTGGGGCATCCTCAAACGGAAGGTGGGGTAGCACAAGGTCTCTAACATCCACCAGCTCCGTGATGTCATCATGAAGGAGTGGAAGAGGGATCCAGTGGCAACCTGTGAAGCTCTGGTGAACTCCATGACCAAGAGGGTTAAGATAGTGCTGGAAAATAATGGTGGCCACACAAAATATTGACACTTTGGGCCCAATTTGAACATTTCCACTTAGTGGTGTACTTACTTTTGTTGCCAACGGTTTAGCCATTAACAGTGGATATAAAAAGTCTACACACCCCTGTTAAAATGTCAGGTTTCTGTGATGTAAAAAAAATTAGACAAAGATAAATCATTTCAGAACTTTTTCCACCTTTAATGTGACCTATAAACTGTACAACTCAATTGAAAAACAAACTGAAATCTTTTAGGTAAAGGGAAATAAAACTAAAAAACTAAAATAATATGGTTGCATAAGTGTGAACACTCTTAAAGTGATGGTAAATTTACACCGATTGATCAATAAAATCTTAATTATCAAGTATGTCTAACCTAAGTCGCTATGATTTTTTCTAAATTTTCTTTCTCCTTTATATAATTAATTTAAATGTCACTTACGGAGCGTTATTGCTCCTTGCTCCGCCCCCAGCATTACTTCCTTTATTTTCTTCATCCCGGGCGAGAGAGCTGAACCACCCCTCTATACGTCATTGTATTGGCATCTAGATCTTCGTGGTTCGCTCTGCGCATGCGTTTCATATATGAATCTAATTTATATGATCAATATATAGTTGATATATATAATTACAATCTATAATCAGCAGCAGGTTGAAATCTGCATCTAGAAAGAAGCCGCACCATTAGAAAAATAAAAAATGAACTTGCCGTATATACAGTAAAGCCACTGAAGATATCCTCAATACAATGCTCCAGATTGAAATAAATAAAGCTTGCCCATGCGCACAATTTCATGACATCGCTCTGTCAGACAGTAATCCAATATTTAGCGCATATGTAACGAAGGGTGTGTTTGCTTAGAGGAGTGTCGCCGACTGGCCTAGACTGTCATTGGTATAAAAAAAAACGTGACACGAATAAATCAATGGTGGCTGTTGTACGGGAGGAGGAAGGTATGTGAAACTTCGGCATTTTAATGTTAAAAAGTTAAAAATAACGATTAACAGCTTTTCATGAATGAAAGTCACATTATTTTTAAATTATACATACGATCACTAGTTTGATGTCAGCATAGTTTACCATCTCTTTAAACTAATACTTTAAGGAAGCACCTTTTGATTTTATTACAGCACTCAGTCTTTTTGGGTATGAGTTTTTCAGCATCGCACATCTTGACTTGGCAAGGTTTGCCCACTCTTCTTTGCAAAAACACTCTAAATCTGTCAGAATGCGAAGGCATCTCCTGTGCACAGCCCTCTTCAGATCACCCCACAGATTTTGAATTGGATTCAGGTTTGGGCTCTGGCTGGGCCATCCCAAAACTTTAATCTTCTTCTGGTGAAGCCATTCCTTTATTGATTTGGATATATGCTTTGGGTCGTTGTCATGCTGAAAGATGAAGTTCCTCTTCATGTTCAGCTTTCTAGCAGAAGTCTGAAGGTTTTGTGCCAATATTGTCTGGTATTTGGAACTTTTCATTATTCCCTCTACCTTGAATAATGCCCCAGTTCCAGCTGAAGAAAAACAGCCCCAAAACATGATGCTGACACCACCATGCTTCACTGTGGGTATGGTGTTCTTTTGGTGATATGCAGTGTTGTTTTTGTGCCAAACATATCTTTTGGAATTATGGCCAAAAAGTTCAACTTTGGTTTCATCAGACCAGACCTTTTGCAACATGCTTTTGGGAAAGTTCAGATGTGTTTTTGCAAAATTTAGCCCGGGCTTGGATGTTGTTTTTTTTTAAGAAAAGGCTTCCATCTTGCCACTCTACCCCATAGCCCAGACATATGAAGAATACGGATGATTGTTGTCACATGTACCACACAGCCAGTACTTGCCAGATATTCCTGCAGCTCCTTTAATTTTGCTGTAGGCCTCTTGGCAGCCTCCCAGACCAGTTTTCTTCTCGTCTTTACATCAATTTTGGAGGGACATCCAGTTCTTGGTAATGTCACTGTTGCACCATATTTTCTTCACTTGATGATGACTGTCTTCACTGTGTTCCATGGTATATCTAATACCTTGGAAATTCTTTTGTACCCTTCTCCTGACTGATACCTTTTAACAATGAGATCCCTCTGATGCTTTAGAAGCTCTCTGCGGACCATGGCTTTTGCTGTAGGATGCAACTAACAAAATGTCAGGAAAGACCTACTAGAACAGCTGAACTTTATTTGGGGTTAATCAGAGGCATTTTAAATGATGGCAGGTGTGTACTGACTACTATTTAACATGATTTTGAATGCGATTGCTTAATTCTGAACACAGCTACATCCCCAGTTATAAAAGGGTGTTCACACTTATGCAACCATTTTATTTTTTTTATTTATTTTTTTAAGCAAAACTATTGGATTAGTTAAATTTGTATGATCCATCTAATATATATCATATTGTTTAAGTATATATGTTTAAAATATGTAAAAAAAACTTTTAAAAGAAAAATAAGGAATGAACTTAACAGGATCCAACATTCTAAAGTTATTAAATTCTTTAAATGTATCATAGGATAAAATTAAAAAACAGGGCCTCCCACTCCTCTTTCTATTCTGGTTACAGCCATTTTGTTCTGTGAAGGGAGTAGTTCACAGCAGTATCTTTCCTTCAGCTGGTAAGCTTTTTGTCCTTGTCTCCTAGAATAGGTAATAAATATTCTTCTGCTGACACTAATTTTATCTCATTACTGATTTGCTAAGCTAAAAGTATGGTATATTGCTTGCCAGAGGCAGTCATACAGTGTTGATTTAATAAATGTAAAGTGAAGGAGTAATGTAATTCAACTGTAAACAAAAAAGGGTAGTGTAAGGTATGAGTCAGCATTTGCTTTTGGCCCTTTAAACAGACTGTCAGAGCCTGCTTAATCAGACACAACCACATAGAAGATAAAAAGCAATGCAAGTAAAGATTGGGTGTGTATGTACAATGTGTGTGTATGTGTGTGTGTATATATATATATATATATATATATATATATATATATATATATATATATATATATATATATATATATATATATATATATATATATATATATATATATATATTATACACACGCTGTATGTATAGTTGTGCTCATAAGTGTACATACCCTGGCAGAATTTATGATTTCTTGGCCATTTTTCAGAGAATATAAATAACACAAAAGCTTTTCTTACACTCATGGTTAGTGTTTGGCTGAAGACATTTACTATCAATCAACTGTGTTTACTCTTTAAATCATAATGAGAACAGAAACTACCCAAATTACTCTGATCAAAAGTTTACATACCCTGGTGATTTTCGCCTGATAACATGCACACAAGTTGACACAAAGGGATTTGAATGGCTTTTAAAGGTAACCATCCTCACCTGTGATCTGTTTGCTTTTAATAAGTGAGTGTGTATAAAAGGTCAATGAGTTTCTGGACTCCTGACAGACCCTTGCATCTTTCATCCAGTGCTGCACTGACGTTTCTGGATTCTGAGTTATGGGGAAAGAAAAAGAATTGTCAAAGGATCTGTGGGAAAAAGGTAGTTGAACTGTATAAAACAGGAAAGGGATATAAAAAGATATCAAGGAATTGAGAGTACAAATCAGCAGTGTTCAAACTCTAATCAAGAAGTGATTTTTGATGACAGACTCAATCCTCCCCTATATGTGAAAGTGTGTATGTATGTATGTATATGTCTAGAGTGATTACATAAGTCTGTGAACCCTGACTTGTTCCCAGTTTTGATTGAGAGCTTGCATTGTATGGCTGTATTAAGGACCCAGGTTTTGGAAGAGACCTTGATGTGGTACCTGGGCTTGTCCTATTTGGCCAGATGCGGTAACTAACTCTTCCATTTTTGCTTTTAATCTTAGCTGAGTGCTTGCAAGTGAGTGCTGGACTTTCTCTGTGTGTATAGTAATTTTCCCTATGGGCTTTGCACCCAGATTTGTCTGGGGTTAACTGCCTGGGACTCTGGGGACAGTATTTTTACCTGTGAGTTTGTGTGTATGTGACATTGTATATATATCTAGTGTGTAGATAAAATAATTAATTGTGTAGCATATCTGCACATGCAAACAAATTAGAGGATTCTGGGTATTTATATGCAAACAAGTTTTACAGTGCCTCACCTTTTTTGCTTTTAAAATCCATTTTAAAATGTACTCCCTTATGTCAGTTGCAGTGTTGTTGACGATAATTTTAAAACATATCAGGAATAGAAGCATACAAAGAAAAAAAAAATTGTTGATTATAGAAGCTGGTAAATGGTACCCAAGCTGATATCTATAAAAGGTATGGCAAGTTTAACAAAAAAAACATAATTTAAAAATAATTGCTCGCTCCGTAGCCAAATTATACACACGCAAGCAAAACTGTGTATGTAAACTACCAGGTAATTTGACAAATTTTATATGTACCTGAAGAGTCCCACACAAAATGTATCCTATTTTATTTTTTTTTTCTTCAAAAGACAGGGAAGGTATATATATATATATATATATATATATATATATATGTGTTAAAGCCTGTGTACACTGGGCCAAAATGTCCCCCTCCAAGATCCTTTATTCCCCCACTCCACTCTAGGGTCCCCCTGTACCACCTCCCTGCCGCTCTTACAATAAAAAAAATTCCCTAAAATATGGCGAGTCCATGGCTTCATCAATTACTGTTGAGAATATCACTCCTGGCCAGCAGGAGGAGGCAAAGAGCACCACAGCAAAGCTGTTAAGTATCCCTTCCCACAACCCCCAGTCATTCTCTGTGCCTTGGTGCATGGAGGAGGGGAAGTTTTAGTGTCTGAGGAAAATTGGATTTATTTTATTTCAAGCAAGATTTTAACTAGTGGTCCGGTAGATAGCTTAGCTATCTTGCAGCCAGATAGTTGAGAGTTTGGATCTAGCTGCAGTTGATTTTCCTTCACTTTTCAATGACTCAATTTATGGAGGGAATTGGTCTAATGGTTTCCATGGACATCATTCCCTTTGCTATTTTCCATAAAAAGAAAAACATTTGGAAGCACCCGCCTTCCTCCTAACCCTTCCACGCCACCAACAATCGTCGTCACCGCTGCCCGATGCAGAGAGGGACACACTGTGCCCCTCTATGCTTCAGTACCTCTGCCAGACTATTTCTGCACTGCCCCATGCAGAAATAGCGCAATCCTGCTACTTTTAGCGTGATCGCGGCAGAGAAAGGCCAGGTCGTTAAGGGCCGATGCGCTGGTCGTTAAGGGGTTAAGGCCAGGTATGTTTGTCGCTCTACTCTACTGCACATGACTGAGTTGACCAAACATACTTGGCTTTTTATTATATAGAATATTTTATAAAATAGTTGTAGTCATAGCTCCACGGAAAATGTCAGTGACTTGATCTATTTAAAATCAGCTAATTCCTGGTTGTATGTGCAATTAGGTTGAACAATATAACTGTACCACCTCACCCTGCAGCTTTTATTCAACAAGAGAATCTTTATAATTTTTGGGGAGGGAGTCCAAGGTTATTTTGAGAGAGCTTGTAAAGTGAATGCTTGGTTGTATAGCTAGAGGTATTTGCAATAGGAATAGTAAGATTTTTATGCCTCAAGAAGTGCACATAATATTCAAAATGAGGCATATCTCCCAAAATATCTAAATAACCTGGAATCTGTTCAAAGGAAAATATATATATCTCTTAGAGCGGGAAGGGAAGAAATTATATGATCTCAAGTTGATTGATAGTAGGTTCAGGAGTCATTTGCTTAAGCAATTCACAGAAAATGTAGTTAATGCATGGAATTCGCTTCCATTAGAGGTGGTAAAGGAAAAACAAGCTTTCAATTTACAGGAACCTTGGGGAGACTTGATGGGCCTATGGTAATTATCTCCCATCAAAATCTGTGTTTCTATGTGTGTTTGATCTGATGCTTATCACCCTTAAATTTTTTTTTACAGATATACAATAAATACAAATGCTATTAACGTTACCTGGACAAAAAAATAATCTATATGTAAACAACAATGACTTTATATTGAGAAGTACAAAGTTAATCATGTTAAATGTGTTTAGAAGCAAACTGTATGCAAATAATTTTCAGTACATATTTGTCTCCTTTGACTAAGGAAAAGAATGAGCTTTAGATCTCTTTATAAGTTTACTACATTTCAGTCTGATTTCTAAAAAATAAAAACAAAGGGATAGTTATAACTTTCCTGAGGGAAACTAGAATATGCGATCATACAGCTGCAAAGTGCTCAGTCTCCATGATATTATATACTGTGTGTATGTATGTATATGTGTGTGTGTGTGTATATATATATATATATATATATATATATATATATATATATATATATATATTTGTATGCAAAAGTTTAGGCAGCAATTACATTTTGATCTATCAAATAACTGAAGGACACAGTAATATTTCAGTAGTGAAATGAGGTTTATTGGATTAACAGAAAATGTGCAATATGCATCAAAACGAAATTAGACAGGTGCATAAATTTGGGCACCCTTGTCATTTTGTTGATTTGAATAGTGGAACTACCTAGCACTGATTCATTGCAACACACAATTGGTTTGGTAAGCCCATTAAGCCTTGAACTTCATAGACAGGTGCATCAAATCATGAGAAAAGGTATTTAAGGTGGCCAATTGCAAGTTGTTGTTCTCTTTGACTCTCCTCTGAAGACATGGGGGCCTCAAAGCAACTCTCAAATGACCTGAAAACAAAGATTTTTCAACATTATGGTTTAGGGGAAGACTGCACAAGGAGAAGCTTTATGGGAGAGTGATGCGGAAGAAGCCTTTTCTGCACACACGCCACAAACAGAGTCGCTTGAGGTATGCAAACGCACATTTGAACAAGCCAGCTACATTTTGGAAGAAGGTGCTGTGGACGGATGAAACAAAGATTGAGTTATTTGGTCATAACAAGGGGCGTTATGCATGGCGGCAAAAGAATACAGCGTTTCAAGACAAACACTTGCTACTCACAGTAAAATTTGGTGGGTGTTCCATCATGCTGTGGGGCTGTGTGGCCAGTGCTGGTACTGGGAATCTTGTTAAAGTTGAGGGTTGCATGGATTCCATTCAATATCAGCAGATACTTGAGAATAATATTGAGGAATCGGTCACAAAGTTGAAATTACGCCGGGGCTGGATATTTCAACAAGACAACGACCCAAAACACTGCTCAAAATCTACTCTGGCATTTTATGCAGAGGAACAAGTACAATGTTCTGGAATGGCCATCCCAGTCCACAGACCTGAATATGATTGAAAATCTGTGAGGTGATTTAAAGCAGGCTGTCCATGCTCAGCAACCATCAAACCTAACTGAACTGAAGATGTTTTGCAAGGAGGAATGGTCCAAAATACCTTAATCCAGACACTCATTACAGGCTATAGGAAGCATCTAGAGGCTGTTATATCTGCTAAAGGAGGCTCTACTAAATATTGATGCAATATTTCTATTGGGGTGTCCAAATTTATGCACCTGTCATATTTCGTTTTGATCCATATTGCACATTTTCTGTTAACCCAATAAACCTCAATTCACTACTGAAATATTACTGTGTCCTTCAGTTATTTGATAGATCAAAATGAAATTGCTGATCCAAACGCCCAATTATTTATAAATAAAAATCATGGAAATTGTCAGGGTTGCCTAAACTTTTGCATACAATTGTGTGTGTGTGTGTATATATGTATGTTTGTGTGTGTATGTGTATATATGTGTGTGTGTATATATATCTATCTCAATCTCCGCAAGGCAGGACATGCTGTGATCTGCGATGTCTTTGCAGAAAATGCAACATACCTGCAGAAAGAATGGGACACATGCAGCTGAACTGTTAGCACTTTCACTTTGCAGCACTGCTCCACATTAGACTGTTCTCTTCAAACAGAACTTTGATCTGGCTGCACTGTGTAAGGTTTCCTTAAAGTGAAGGTAAATTTTATGGTTTGAAATTACACACTAACATTCAAAATTATTATTAAAATGTTGTCGCTAACTTTTTTTTTGTTTGTTTCTTCTATATTTATAGATAATTTATAATTATAGATGTACGTGCCGTTTCCTACCCGACTCCTCCCAGCAGCTACTTCCGTGTTGTACTGAGAGCGGTCCCACCCGCTCTCTGCGTCAGCTAAATGCGCGTTCACATTCGATTTCTTCTGCGCATGCGTGAATTTTGTTTATAATAGTAATGAAAATAAATTGGTATGGTGTAAAAGATTCAGTACAGCAGGTTTTTGCCTTAGTTAGAAAGTATACTTACTTAGACGGCGATCGCTGAGATATGATAATTTCTTAGACGAATTGGAAAGTAAGTGAAAGAGAGCATGCGCGTCTCATGAACGAGTACCCTCAGGAAATTGCATTCCTCACGTTAAACGCATGCACATAGCAATGTAGTGACGTTGCAATGTTCGGGCTGACCACCCCGGGGGGAAAACGATGATTGGATGCTGATATAGAGGTAGCATGTCAATCAAATTGCATAACATGTCGGATTGAGGAAACAATAGGAACGGCGGATAAGTAAATGATCAAATTTATCGCTATTTCCTAAAAAAAAAAAAAAAAAAAAAGATGAATTAAAGTTATGCTACATTTCTATATATTTTAAGATGGCGTAAAGTACATTGCTTGACGTTACCTTACCTTTAATAACATTACAATTATTCAAGCCTCCAATATGGCAAACAACCCTTTATTCTTTACATGGGGTCCAAAGAAGCAAAATACAACTTTTCAGGCCCTTGCTAGGCCCTTAGTCATGTATATCATATACATGAATGAATATATATATATATATATATATACTGTATGTGTGTAGTTCCTTTTTTACAGTTGGCAATATTTACTCAATTTTTTCTTCTTTAAAGGGACAGTAAACCTTAAAAATAATGTTATATAATTCTGCACATAGTGCAGAATTATATAACATTATATTAGCCAAACATTGTTTAAACGTAATTTCCCCTATTCATTTTTAAAAGAAAGCGCTGTTTCACAGACCCGCTCTCTGCTGAACGGGTCTGTTATATTTCCTCAGCGCATCGGGCCAGCTGTATAGTCACAGCCCGGCCCGACCGTGCCATAAGACTAAGTGCAGCTCGCTCCTGTGACAGAGCAGAGTGCAGAGAGCGGGTCTGTGAAACAGCGCTTTCTTTTAAAAATGAATAGGGGAAATTACGTTTAAATAATGTTTGGCTAATATAATGTTATATAATTCTGCACTATGTGCAGAATTATATAACATTATTTTTAAGTTTTACTGTCCCTTTAACATGGACCATAATTAAAAAAGATTGACACAGATCTGATCTTAAGTTTTGTGGAGTTAACCATGTGATTTACAACCTCCCCTATTTTGTTTGTGACATACTTATTATAGTAAGTAGGACATCCTGAACTTACATAAATTTGCTGCGCTGCAAGGAATTGAGTTGAATGAAATTTAATTCTTTCTACATTTACATTTTCTACATTAACACATTTTAAAAGGTCTGGTTTTATAAAAAATAAACAACACAATTTCCCAGGGCCCTTTCTTCTTAATCTTAATGAGTAACCTTAAAGGGACAGTCTAGGCCAAAATAAACTTTCATGATTCAGATAGGGCATGTAATTTTAAACAATTTTTCAATTTACTTTTATCACCAATTTTGCCCTGTTCTCTTGGTATTCTTAGTTGAAAGCTTATATGCTAATTTCTTAGACCTTGAAGGCCACCTCTTTTCAGAATGCATTTTAACAGTTTTTCACCACTAGAGGGTGTTAGTTCATGTGTTTCATATAGATAACACTGTGCTCGTGCACGTGAAGTTATCTGGGAGCAGGCACTGATTGGCTAAACTGCAAGTCTGTCAAAAGAACTGAAATAAAGGGGCAGTTTGCAGAGGCTTAGATACAAGGTAATCACAGAGGTTAAAAGTATATTAATATAACTGTTGGTTATGCAAAACTGGGGAATGGGTAATAAGGGGATTATCTATCTTTTAAAACAATAAAAATTCTGGTGTAGACTGTCCCTTTTAAGGAAATGTGTAATGCATGAAATAAATTTGTTTCTTATATCAGCTACTGTTTTTAAAGGGACATGAAACCCAACATTTTTTCTTTATGATTCAGATAGAGGATACAATTTTAAACAACTCTAATTTAGTTCTATTATCTTATTTGCTTCATTCTCTTGGTATCCTTTGTTGAAGAATCAGCAATGCACATGGGTGGGCCAATAACATGAGACATATTTGTGCAGCCACCAATAGGCAGCTCCAGATTCTACCTAGGTATGATTTTCAACAAGGTATACCAAGAAAACAAAATAGATAATAGAAGTAAATTGGAAAATTGTTTAAAATTGCATGCTTTGTCTGAATAATGAAAGAAAAAAAAATTAGGTTTCATGTCCCTTTAACCCCTTAATGACCGGACCATTTTTCAGTTTTCTTACCCTTAATGACAATGGCTATTTTTAAATTTCTGCAGTGTTTGTGTTTAGCTGTAATTTTCCTCTTACTCATTTACTGTACCCACACATATTATATACCGTTTTTCTCGCCATTAAATGGACTTTCTAAAGATACCATTTTTTTCATCACATCTTATAATTTTAATATAAAAAATATATAAAATATGAGGAAAAAATGGAAAAAAACACACTTTTTCTAACTTTGACCTCCAAAATCTGTTACACATCTACAACCACCAAAAAACACCCATGCTAAATAGTTTCTAAATTTTGTCCTGAGTTTAGAAATACCCAATGGTTACATGTTGTTTGCTTTTTTTGCAAGTTATAGGGCAATAAGTACAAGTAGAACTTTGCTATTTCCAAACCACTTTTTTTCAAAATTAGCGCTAGTTACATTGGAACACTGATATCTGTCCGGAATCCCTGAATATCCCTTGACATGTATATATTTTTTTTTAGAAGACAACCCAAAGTATTGATTTATGCCCATTTTGGTATATTTCATGCCACCATTTCACTGCCAAATGCGAGCAAATAAAAAAAATTGTTCACTTTTTCACAAATTTTGTCACAAACTTTAGGTTTCTCACTGAAATTATTTACAAACAGTTTGTGCAATTATGGCACAAATGGTTGTAAATGCTTCTCTGGGATCCCCTTTGTTCAGAAATAGCAGACATATATGGCTTTGGCGTTGCTTTTTGGTAATTAGAAGGCTGCTAAATGCAGCTGCGCACCACACGTGTATTATGCCCAGCAGTGAAGGGGTTAATTAGGGATCTTGTAGGGACCTTGAAGGGTTAATTTTAGCTTTAGTGTAGTAGACAACCCAAAGTATTGATCTAGGCCCATTTTGGTATATTTCATGCCACCATTTCACCGCCAAATGCGAGCAAATAAAAAAAAAAAAGTGACATTTTTCACAATTTTAGGTTTCTCACTTAAATTATTTACAAACAGCTTGTGCAATTATGGCACAAATGGTTGTAAATGCTTCTCTGGGATCTCCTTTGTTCAGAAATAGCAGACATATATGGCTTTGGCGTTGCTTTTTGGCAATTAGGAGGCCGCTAAATGCTGCTGCGCACCACACTTGTATTAAGCCCAGCAGTGAAGGGGTTAATTAGGTAGCTTGTAGAGAGCTTGCAGAGTTAATTTTAGCTTTAGTGTAGAGATTAGCCTCCCACCTGACACATCCCACCCCCTGATCCCTCCCAGACAGCTCTCTTCCCTCCCCCACCCCACAATTGTCCCCGCCATCTTAAGTACTGGCAGAAAGTCTGCCAGTACTAAAATAAAAGGTGTTTTTTTTTTTGTTTTTTTTAATTATTCAGCTGTGATGGACCCCTGCCTTAACCCCCAACCTCCCTGATCCCCCCCAAACACCTCTCTAACCCTCCCCACCTACCTAATTGCCACCATCTTGGGTACTGGCAGCTGTCTGCCAGTACCCAGTTTTCCCCCAAAAATAAAGTGTTTTTTTTTTTTTATTTTTAAATGTTTTTTTTTCATTTTTTCTGTAGTGTAGCTGCCCCCCCTAACCCTACCAGATCCTATTATTATTTAAAAAAATTTACAGTTTGCTGCCCCCCTCCCTCTTAACAAAATTCATTGGTGGCAGTGATTGCTGCGCGCGCGCGCACACACACACGCACGTGCGCGCTCCCGCACACAGGCCCCCCTGCACGCTCCCGGCATCCGGCGTGCACAATGCACTTGAAGGAACCGGATGGGCCGCCCACCCTCCTCCCTGTAAGCTCCCACCCACCAACGAACGGCCCCATCGCTACCGGTGCAGAGAGGGCCACAGAGTGGCTCTCTCTGCATCGGATGCTTTTTAAAGGGTATTGCAGGATGCCTCAATATCGAGGCATCACTGCAATACCCTGAAAGCTGCTGGAAGCGATTGCGATCGCTTCCAGCACTCTCTTAGACAACTGACGTACCAGGTACGTCCATTGTCACTAACTGCAAGTTTTTGCAGGACGTACCTGGTACGTCAGTTGTCATTAAGGGGTTAAGAGAAATATTCAATCACGTTTTCTCAAATCTAGGCCTTTTTGTACATCCGTGTGGTAAAATTGCCATAAGGAGTAAAACATGCAAGTTCTATGATATTTATTTAGGTTTATTTTAAAAATAAAATAAAACTATGCTTTTCTGTCAATCTCACATTCCGTGAATAGTTCAGAATTACAAATGCTTGTTGTAAATATCGTAGCACTGTTGAACTATGTGTTTGCATTCCTTGTGAACATCTGTGTGCCTTTCAACAGTGTGGATGTATATTGCATCATATACTGAATATAGGAACAGTAAGGAACAAACCATATGCAAAATGTTACTAGATCATAACAAGTGGCTTAAATACAGTAATCTATACTATAATCGTGTTTGTAACGCATCTGCCGCCAGTTGTGTATGCATCCTCAAAGGAATGTTGGCTGCGCATTTCGTAATCCACCTGGATGCAGCGTAGGCAAACCCGAAGCCTTAAAAAAAGAAAAAACACGCAACCGTCCACACGAAATATCTAAACACGTAACAGCCCACAAGAAATAAAAATAAAAACACGTAACCGCCTGCACAAAGTATAACAAAAAAAACTAACCTCCCGCACAAAGTATTAACAAACACCTAAACCGCAAACCCCCACATTGCAAAATCTTAAAGTAAATAACCCGTAATCCGCAAATAACATAATTAAAATATTAACCTCTTAACTCCCAACCCCTCACATCACAATAAACTTAATTAACCCATTAACCCCTAAACCACCAACCCCTCACATCACAATAAACCTAATTAACCCCTAAACCCCTCACATCATAATAAACCTAATTAACCCCCAACATTGCAATAAACCCAATTAACCTATTAACTCCTAAACCGCCAACCCCCCACAACGCAAAGAACTAATTTAATTACTAAGCCCCCTAACCCAACACCCCCTAAATTAACTCCAATACTAAGTTACACTTAAAATAAAACCTAACATTAAAGGGACATGAAACCCAAAATTTTTCTTTCATGATTCAGATAGAAAATACAATTTTAAACAACTTTCCAATTTACTTCTATTATCTAATTTGCATCCTTCTCTTGTTATCATTTGCTTAAAGGTTTATCTAGGCAAGTTCATGAGCAGCAGAGAACCTAGGTTCTAGCTGTTGATTGGTGGCTATATATATATATAAGAAGTAAGTGAGTTGAATCCAGCACCATAGGTTTTAGTAAAATTTCTTTCCCACCTGTGTGCACGTTACCAAGGAGTATCAGCCAAACTCCAGTGTATACAGTCCATGTAAAAAACAAGGTAACAGCACCACAGCACACAATCTTCTTTTAAAGGTGAAAAATCTTTATTTGAGGTTTAGCAACCAGTAAAAAGCGACGTTTCGGACCTACATAGTCCTTAATCATGCATAAGTTACAATCAAACAAACTGACTTTAAAAAGGGTATCTGGACCAATCATGCTTCAATTCTCAGTGTTAATTGGTTTAACCCATACCTATCCAGGTTTGTAAATTTCAACAACACAGTGACCTCTAGTGGTACCAGAATATGTTCCATCATTTAAAACCATTATAAAAACAAATACAAATCATAATCTCTATTCAGACCATATGGATGTAATGTGTTCAGACGTTTAATCCACCATACTTCTTTCTGTTTTAATTTTAGTTCCCTATTACCCCCTCTTCTATGATGGGGGATATGGTCAATCACTTGAAAGCGAAGCTGGCTTACTGTATGACCCATATTTGTAAAATGTGCTGATACTGGAAGTGACATATCTTTTGATTTAATGGATGCTTTATGTTGACTAAACCTATCCCTGGCGGCTTGGGTGGTCTCGCCAATGTAACAAAGACCACATGGGCATTTAAGTAGGTAGATTGCATAGTTGGTTTGGCATGTATATAACCCATTGATTGTATATTGCTTTCTTTTGTCATTTTGTGCTAAGAATTTCCCTTTAATAACTGAATTACATTGAGCACAGTGTAAGCAGGGGTAACAGCCTTTATTAGGGGTAGTTAGATAATTTACATCAGACATTTTAGATGTACCTATATCAGCTTTTACTATGTGATCCCTAAGATTTTTTACCCTTCTATATGATGGCATAGGGGGGAGTTTAAATGATTCTATCTCTGGATTATATTTTGACAAAAGATGCCAGTGTTTTCTTACTATTCTAAAGATGTCATTGCTCTTGTCACTGTATTCCATAGAAAGCACTAATCTATCTGTTCCTTTCTCTGTTGGTTTTTTATCATGTACTCTATCCAAATCCTGAATGTTTTTAGCGATATTTTCTTTTGGATATCCTCTTTGGATAAATTTATTGCCCATAGACACTAGTCTTTCTGGCAATACTTTTTGATCTCTAACTATTCTTTTAGTACGCAAAAGTTGACTCCTGGGTATGGATTTAAAAACAGTATCAGGGTGGAAACTTTCATATCGCAGCAGAGTATTTCTATCTGTGGGTTTTACATATAGATCTGTACTTAATGTATTTCCATGTCGATATACAGTTGTATCCAAAAAGTTAATCTTTTGGATAGAGTAAGTAAGGGTAAATCTTAGACCTGTCATAGAGGCATTAATATCCTCAACAAACTGTATCAGGGACTCCAATGAGCCCCCCCCATATGCCAAAAATATCATCTATATACCTTAGCCACAGCTTACAATGGCTGATGAATGGCTGATTAGTGTAGACAAATTTGTTCTCAAAGCCACTCATGAACAAATTGGCATATGAGGGGGCTACATTGGAGCCCATGGCTGTTCCCCGCTTTTGCATGTAGTAAGTGTCTTGAAAGAGAAAATAATTGCAATATAGGACAAGTCTCAACATGTCATCAAAAAAGTCAATCTGGGATAGATTATATAAGCCACTGTCACTCAAAAAACTTTTCACAGTCAATAGACCTGCCTCATGGGGAATAGAGGTATATAGATTTACCACATCCAGTGAAAAAATTAACCAAGTATCCTCTATTTCAATCCCCATAAGTTTTGAAAGAAAATCATTTGTATCCTTAATAAAGGATTTTTGCTGTTTGACAAATGGAAAGAGGACTTTGTCCAGAAAGATAGAGATATTAGAAAAAATAGAATCGGTACAGGCCACAATAGGGCGTCCTGGTGGATGTAATAAGCTTTTATGGACTTTGGGTAATGTATAAAAAATTGGTGTTATGGGGTATTTATTATACAGAAAATCATAGACCTGTTTAGAAATAATGTTATGAGTCAAAGCTCTATCTAATATGCCCTTAAGCTCTCTTTGTATTTCTTTAAGAGGATCATGATCCAATATTTCATAAACCCCTCCATCTGACAGCTGTTGTAATATCTCCTGCACATAATAGTCAGTGTCTAACACTATTATTGCTCCGCCCTTGTCAGCATTTTTTATGGTGATATTTTTGTTATTTTTCAAAGTAGATATAGCCTCCCATTCCCCTTTTGTGAGGTTATGTTGTTTTGTGTAAGGATTTAATCTAGTTTTTTTCATTAGATTAGCAACATCTTGTTGAACAAATTTAACAAATGTTTCTACACCTGAGTTGCTTGTTGGAGGTACATATGAAGATTTTTTGTGCAGATTTAACTTTTTCAAATTCAAACATTCACTCTGCATATCATCTTCATTTATTGCATTAGTTTCACTTACATTGGCTACATTTTTACCACCATATATTGATTTCAACCTTAGAAGTCTGAAAAATTTGTATAGATCTTTGTCAATTTCAAACTCATCACAATCTTTCACTGGACAGTATGACAAGCCCTTCATTAATAAGCTATGCTCATTATCTGTAAGCTTATATTTCGAAATATTAATAACCAGATTAGTTTCAACATTTGCCTGTGGACTAGCATTGGGTATCACAGGTATAAACTCAGACAGTGTACTATCTACTATGTCACACTCTAGGGAGTTAATTTCAGGCAGTTCATTTCCCCTTATTATACCACACTCTAAGAGGTTAATCTCAGGCAGTTCATTTCCCTCAAGTGGATTTTCAGATAACACTGGAGTACTAGCAATATTAGACAGTTCATTCCGTTCATTTCCCTTTATAAAGTTAGTAACAGGCAGTTCATTTTTGTTAAACAGTAAGGGGTTAACAACCGGCAACTTTTTTACCTCTATTGTTGTTTTCTCATACCCCTGCGATGTCTGGCTCCTCTCCGTGACCGCTGCGGCTGCCCTTGCTGGTTCCAGGAACTCCGTGTGTGCATCTTGTACTCCCTTTGATCGGCGGTGCTTCCGCCCTCCCCTCCGGTGTCGCCTTCTGAGCCTGTGTCTAAAAAACTCTCGCCGGATGATGAGCTGTCTTCCTTTTCTTGCGCTGCTGTAATTCTCGGCTGTCTCCTCCAGCGTGGGCCCTCGCGTCGTGACGTCTGGTCATGTGACCACTGATACACTCTGTTGTTGGCATAGTCCGTTTCATCCCGTGCAAATTTAACCCTTTTCCTTTCTTCCAGGTCTGAACGGTATTGTGCCAGTAATGCATCTACTTCTTCTTTAGTAGTTTTCAGCATATCCAGGGTGAGTTTAGTTTCCATCATTCTTTCCACTTCTGATACGGTTTTTTTCTGTTTCTCAATTTCCAGTTGTAGGCACTCCACGGTCAAGACGATAAGGTCAAATGAGCACTTATTCAGAATGCTCTCAAATTTACTTTTATACATTTCATTGTTAGATAGAATGGTGGGCCTCAGTTTAACTCTTAAGCCTCTGGGGATCCTTTTAATACGGTAGTATTCTGCAAGTGTCACAGAATGCAGTTCCAGAGATATCAATTTTCTTTTTGTTCTCTCATACTCTTTTTTAGTGTCTGCTTCTGCAGTGACCCTTAAAAAATTCCTTGATCCCAGGGCCAGTGAGGTGATGCGTGCTGCATCTATGTCTGAATAGGAGAAAGTAGAAGGCTGCTTGTCCTCCATTGTGTTTTCACTCACTACAGGTGCTTGTGACTCTGCTGATTCCATGAACAAGAAGTAAGTGAGTTGAATCCAGCACCATAGGTTTTAGTAAAATTTCTTTCCCACCTGTGTGCACGTTACCAAGGAGTATCAGCCAAACTCCAGTGTATACAGTCCATGTAAAAAACAAGGTAACAGCACCACAGCACACAATCTTCTTTTAAAGGTGAAAAATCTTTATTTGAGGTTTAGCGACCAGTAAAAAGCGACGTTTCGGACCTACATAGTCCTTAATCATGCATAAGTTACAATCAAACAAACTGACTTTAAAAAGGGTATCTGGACCAATCATGCTTCAATTCTCAGTGTTAATTGGTTTAACCCATACCTATCCAGGTTTGTAAATTTCAACAACACAGTGACCTCTAGTGGTACCAGAATATGTTCCATCATTTAAAACCATTATAAAAACAAATACAAATCATAATCTCTATTCAGACCATATGGATGTAATGTGTTCAGACGTTTAATCCACCATACTTCTTTCTGTTTTAATTTTAGTTCCCTATTACCCCCTCTTCTATGATGGGGGATATGGTCAATCACTTGAAAGCGAAGCTGGCTTACTGTATGACCCATATTTGTAAAATGTGCTGATACTGAAGAAGTATGGTGGATTAAACGTCTGAACACATTACATCCATATGGTCTGAATAGAGATTATGATTTGTATTTGTTTTTATAATGGTTTTAAATGATGGAACATATTCTGGTACCACTAGAGGTCACTGTGTTGTTGAAATTTACAAACCTGGATAGGTATGGGTTAAACCAATTAACACTGAGAATTGAAGCATGATTGGTCCAGATACCCTTTTTAAAGTCAGTTTGTTTGATTGTAACTTATGCATGATTAAGGACTATGTAGGTCCGAAACGTCGCTTTTTACTGGTTGCTAAACCTCAAATAAAGATTTTTCACCTTTAAAAGAAGATTGTGTGCTGTGGTGCTGTTACCTTGTTTTTTACATGGACTGTATACACTGGAGTTTGGCTGATACTCCTTGGTAACGTGCACACAGGTGGGAAAGAAATTTTACTAAAACCTATGGTGCTGGATTCAACTCACTTACTTCTTGTTCATGGAATCAGCAGAGTCACAAGCACCTGTAGTGAGTGAAAACACAATGGAGGACAAGCAGCCTTCTACTTTCTCCTATTCAGACATAGATGCAGCACGCATCACCTCACTGGCCCTGGGATCAAGGAATTTTTTAAGGGTCACTGCAGAAGCAGACACTAAAAAAGAGTATGAGAGAACAAAAAGAAAATTGATATCTCTGGAACTGCATTCTGTGACACTTGCAGAATACTACCGTATTAAAAGGATCCCCAGAGGCTTAAGAGTTAAACTGAGGCCCACCATTCTATCTAACAATGAAATGTATAAAAGTAAATTTGAGAGCATTCTGAATAAGTGCTCATTTGACCTTATCGTCTTGACCGTGGAGTGCCTACAACTGGAAATTGAGAAACAGAAAAAAACCGTATCAGAAGTGGAAAGAATGATGGAAACTAAACTCACCCTGGATATGCTGAAAACTACTAAAGAAGAAGTAGATGCATTACTGGCACAATACCGTTCAGACCTGGAAGAAAGGAAAAGGGTTAAATTTGCACGGGATGAAACGGACTATGCCAACAACAGAGTGTATCAGTGGTCACATGACCAGACGTCACGACGCGAGGGCCCACGCTGGAGGAGACAGCCGAGAATTACAGCAGCGCAAGAAAAGGAAGACAGCTCATCATCCGGCGAGAGTTTTTTAGACACAGGCTCAGAAGGCGACACCGGAGGGGAGGGCGGAAGCACCGCCGATCAAAGGGAGTACAAGATGCACACACGGAGTTCCTGGAACCAGCAAGGGCAGCCGCAGCGGTCACGGAGAGGAGCCAGACATCGCAGGGGTATGAGAAAACAACAATAGAGGTAAAAAAGTTGCCGGTTGTTAACCCCTTACTGTTTAACAAAAATGAACTGCCTGTTACTAACTTTATAAAGGGAAATGAACGGAATGAACTGTCTAATATTGCTAGTACTCCAGTGTTATCTGAAAATCCACTTGAGGGAAATGAACTGCCTGAGATTAACCTCTTAGAGTGTGGTATAATAAGGGGAAATGAACTGCCTGAAATTAACTCCCTAGAGTGTGACATAGTAGATAGTACACTGTCTGAGTTTATACCTGTGATACCCAATGCTAGTCCACAGGCAAATGTTGAAACTAATCTGGTTATTAATATTTCGAAATATAAGCTTACAGATAATGAGCATAGCTTATTAATGAAGGGCTTGTCATACTGTCCAGTGAAAGATTGTGATGAGTTTGAAATTGACAAAGATCTATACAAATTTTTCAGACTTCTAAGGTTGAAATCAATATATGGTGGTAAAAATGTAGCCAATGTAAGTGAAACTAATGCAATAAATGAAGATGATATGCAGAGTGAATGTTTGAATTTGAAAAAGTTAAATCTGCACAAAAAATCTTCATATGTACCTCCAACAAGCAACTCAGGTGTAGAAACATTTGTTAAATTTGTTCAACAAGATGTTGCTAATCTAATGAAAAAAACTAGATTAAATCCTTACACAAAACAACATAACCTCACAAAAGGGGAATGGGAGGCTATATCTACTTTGAAAAATAACAAAAATATCACCATAAAAAATGCTGACAAGGGCGGAGCAATAATAGTGTTAGACACTGACTATTATGTGCAGGAGATATTACAACAGCTGTCAGATGGAGGGGTTTATGAAATATTGGATCATGATCCTCTTAAAGAAATACAAAGAGAGCTTAAGGGCATATTAGATAGAGCTTTGACTCATAACATTATTTCTAAACAGGTCTATGATTTTCTGTATAATAAATACCCCATAACACCAATTTTTTATACATTACCCAAAGTCCATAAAAGCTTATTACATCCACCAGGACGCCCTATTGTGGCCTGTACCGATTCTATTTTTTCTAATATCTCTATCTTTCTGGACAAAGTCCTCTTTCCATTTGTCAAACAGCAAAAATCCTTTATTAAGGATACAAATGATTTTCTTTCAAAACTTATGGGGATTGAAATAGAGGATACTTGGTTAATTTTTTCACTGGATGTGGTAAATCTATATACCTCTATTCCCCATGAGGCAGGTCTATTGACTGTGAAAAGTTTTTTGAGTGACAGTGGCTTATATAATCTATCCCAGATTGACTTTTTTGATGACATGTTGAGACTTGTCCTATATTGCAATTATTTTCTCTTTCAAGACACTTACTACATGCAAAAGCGGGGAACAGCCATGGGCTCCAATGTAGCCCCCTCATATGCCAATTTGTTCATGAGTGGCTTTGAGAACAAATTTGTCTACACTAATCAGCCATTCATCAGCCATTGTAAGCTGTGGCTAAGGTATATAGATGATATTTTTGGCATATGGGGGGGCTCATTGGAGTCCCTGATACAGTTTGTTGAGGATATTAATGCCTCTATGACAGGTCTAAGATTTACCCTTACTTACTCTATCCAAAAGATTAACTTTTTGGATACAACTGTATATCGACATGGAAATACATTAAGTACAGATCTATATGTAAAACCCACAGATAGAAATACTCTGCTGCGATATGAAAGTTTCCACCCTGATACTGTTTTTAAATCCATACCCAGGAGTCAACTTTTGCGTACTAAAAGAATAGTTAGAGATCAAAAAGTATTGCCAGAAAGACTAGTGTCTATGGGCAATAAATTTATCCAAAGAGGATATCCAAAAGAAAATATCGCTAAAAACATTCAGGATTTGGATAGAGTACATGATAAAAAACCAACAGAGAAAGGAACAGATAGATTAGTGCTTTCTATGGAATACAGTGACAAGAGCAATGACATCTTTAGAATAGTAAGAAAACACTGGCATCTTTTGTCAAAATATAATCCAGAGATAGAATCATTTAAACTCCCCCCTATGCCATCATATAGAAGGGTAAAAAATCTTAGGGATCACATAGTAAAAGCTGATATAGGTACATCTAAAATGTCTGATGTAAATTATCTAACTACCCCTAATAAAGGCTGTTACCCCTGCTTACACTGTGCTCAATGTAATTCAGTTATTAAAGGGAAATTCTTAGCACAAAATGACAAAAGAAAGCAATATACAATCAATGGGTTATATACATGCCAAACCAACTATGCAATCTACCTACTTAAATGCCCATGTGGTCTTTGTTACATTGGCGAGACCACCCAAGCCGCCAGGGATAGGTTTAGTCAACATAAAGCATCCATTAAATCAAAAGATATGTCACTTCCAGTATCAGCACATTTTACAAATATGGGTCATACAGTAAGCCAGCTTCGCTTTCAAGTGATTGACCATATCCCCCATCATAGAAGAGGGGGTAATAGGGAACTAAAATTAAAACAGAAAGAAGTATGGTGGATTAAACGTCTGAACACATTACATCCATATGGTCTGAATAGAGATTATGATTTGTATTTGTTTTTATAATGGTTTTAAATGATGGAACATATTCTGGTACCACTAGAGGTCACTGTGTTGTTGAAATTTACAAACCTGGATAGGTATGGGTTAAACCAATTAACACTGAGAATTGAAGCATGATTGGTCCAGATACCCTTTTTAAAGTCAGTTTGTTTGATTGTAACTTATGCATGATTAAGGACTATGTAGGTCCGAAACGTCGCTTTTTACTGGTTGCTAAACCTCAAATAAAGATTTTTCACCTTTAAAAGAAGATTGTGTGCTGTGGTGCTGTTACCTTGTTTTTTACATGGACTGTATACACTGGAGTTTGGCTGATACTCCTTGGTAACGTGCACACAGGTGGGAAAGAAATTTTACTAAAACCTATGGTGCTGGATTCAACTCACTTACTTCTTATATATATATATAGCCACCAATCAACAGCTAGAACCTAGGTTCTCTGCTGCTCATGAACTTGCCTAGATAAACCTTTAAGCAAATGATAACAAGAGAAGGATGCAAATTAGATAATAGAAGTAAATTGGAAAGTTGTTTAAAATTGTATTTTCTATCTGAATCATGAAAGAAAAATTTTGGGTTTCATGTACCTTTTAAATTACAAAAAATCTAAAATTACAAAAAATAAAAAACTCTAAAATTACAGAAAAAAATTAACAAAATGATAAAAAAATAAAAAAAATTAAACCTAATCCCTTTAAAAATAAAAACACCCCCTTAACTAAACTACCAATAGCCCTCATAAGGGCCTTTTTGTAGGGCTTTGCCCTAAGTTAAACAGCTCTTTTACATTTAAAAATTACTAAATTCCCCCTAACAGTAAAACCCCCCCATCCACCAAACCCCCCAAAATAAAAATAAAAAACTAACACTAAAAAATCCTAAACTACCTATTGCCCCTAAAGGGGCATTTGTATGGGCATTGCCCTTAAATGGGCATTCAGCTCTTTTCCAGCCCATTAAATCCCCAATCATAAAAAAAAAAATCCTAACACTAAGCGCCAAAGAGGTACTCAGCGTTCCTGTAGTCCGGCGGAGAAGGTCTTCTTCCAGGCGGCTCCATCATCTTCTATCTTCATTCGGAGCAAAGGTGGGACAGAGCGGTGGTGCGGAGCTGGCTTCACCAATGCATGGATCCTCTGTGGCGTGGAGTCTCCTCTTCATGCGATCGTCCATCGTACACTGAAGATTGAATGCAAGGTACTCATATTTATTGGGCTACCTTGCATTCCTATTGGCTGAAAGTTTGAAATCAGCCAATAGGATGAGAGCTACTGAAATCTTATTGGCTTATTTAAACAGCCAATAGGATTTCAGTAGCTCTAATCCTATTGGCTGATTTCAAAATTTCCGCCAATAGCAAAGCAAGGTACCCCAAATTGATTGCAGTACCTTGCATTCAATCTTTAGTGTATGACGGACATCAGATGAAGAGGAGTCTCCATGCCGTCGAGGACCGCCGCCCTTATTTTTATAGGGGTATTAGTTTAGGTTTAATTTTTTTTTGATTTTGGATAGCTTTATTTTTTTCTGTATTTCTAAATGTTTTATTTTTTTGTAATTTTAGCTTTGGGGGTTGTAGTTTTTTTTTCCCCTCTGGGTAAGCTTATCGCCTAGTAATCTATAATAATCATATTCCTTCTGGCCGCTGTAAAACACAATATTAACTATATAGATAGAGCCAAAGAAGAAAACATTAAGTATATTTTAAAATATGTAAACATATGGATTTATTGTAGCTTAAAGGCACAAAGAAAATACTTGAAATTGTCACATTAAAACATATACAGTATGTGCACAATAAAAATTATGGAAATAAGTTAGAAACAGTGTGTCGCATACAAGCCAGGCAAGCAGTCGATTTTGAAGGAAATACACTGATTTTTTATTGTGCACATATGTTTTATATGGATTGTCTCTTCATTTTATTTGTTTAATTTTTAAGTATTTTTTAATGACTTTTAATTACAATAAAACTAATTGTTCACATATTTTTAAAAAATACCTTTTTGTTTTCTTCTCTGGCGCTGTCTATATAGTTAATATTGCTCTTAAATACTGGTTGATCAACATAAGGAAAAATGTAGTAATGAGTAAAATGTACATAAATCCTCTTAGCTGGATTAGACACATTGTTCATATAAGCCTTCTCCTGGATTAATATCATTCTGTCTATTCTTGGTACTTAAACTGGGACCAATAGGCCTTGCACTTTATCCTTTCTAGCCAGTAAGACCACTATGATTAAAGGGATAGTATAGTCAAAATTAAACTTTTATGATTCAGATAGAAGATGCAATTTTCTAATTTACTCCTATTATCAATTTTTCTTCGTTCTCTTGATATCTTTATTTTAAAAAGCTGGAATGTAAGCTTAGAAGCCAACCCATTTTTGGTTCAGCATCTGGATAGTGCTTGCTGATTAGTGTCTAAATGTAGCCATCCAATCAGCAAGCACTATCCAGGTGCTGAACCAAAAATGGACTGGCTCCCAGACTTTCCAGCTTTTTTTAAATAAACATACCAAGAGAACAAAGAAATTGATAATAGGAGTAAATTAGCAAGTTGCAGTGGCGTCACTAGGGGGGGGGGGCGGGCCGCACCCGGGTGACACCCTCCAGGGGGTGACACCAAAAAAAAATTTTTTTTTTTTTTAATTTTATTGAAATTCAAAGAAATACAATTTTGAGATGCATAGATTATTTTATTAGAGGCTGGCATTTGTGAACATTAGTGGGACTGGGGAAGTTGTAGACACACAATTTTTTGGCCCCTTGAGCCAGTGCTGCAATTTCAACAAATAGTTTTCCCGGCTGCTTTTGCTTGTTTGTACTTTGCTCCTCCCCTGCCCAATTTCACTATGAATGTTGTGGGTGTGACGTGGGGCTTGCAAAGTTGCGCTGCTAGCCTAAACCTGCCTGCCTATCTGTGCTCACTGCTCAGTGACATGAGTGCCAGAGAGCAGAATTTTCATAGTTTGAACGCCTAAACCTTTTCTTCAGTGATTTATTTTAGAGTGCTCTGTTTATCTTTCATTTGATGTTCTGCTGAGCCAGGGAGCAGCTCTAGGCATGAGCTTCATAATTAATGCAGTGCAGTTTACATATTTTGTATGTGTGTGTCTGAGTTTTTGTGTGTCTCAGTGTTTTTGTGTGTGTGTCTGAGTGTGTTTCCGAGTGTTTGTGTGTGCATCTGAGTATGTTTTTAAGTGTGTCTGAGTGTTTGTATGTGTGTTTGCCTGTGTTTTTGTGTGTGTCTGCTTTCGGGGGGGGGGGGGGGGGGTGACACCATGACTTACCGCACCGGGTGACACCAACCCTAGTGACGCCACTGGCAAGTTGCTTAAAATTGCATTCTCTGTCTGAATCATGGACGTTTATTTTTGACTAGACTATCCCTTTAATAAATGTTATGTTCATTGTGCTTGTAAAATGATATTCTCTATGCAATGAAATCTTGCAACTTCCACAGTTTGACTTTATTAGCCACTGATCAGGTGTATAGAATGTTTGACATACCAGATCAGCATCTGTAAGGAAGACCTCTCTAACTCGGGGAATAAATTCACTCATATTCCCTTATATCTAGTGCTTTATCATCACTGCCAGAATAATGGTGTGGAGCTATGCAATTTAAATTTAAGTCCAATTTAAATGATAGAAAATCCAAGTGTATAAAAAATGCTAGTATTTACCATCACTAAAAATAAACATTAGTTTCAGTTATCACTTACTAAAACAACGCTGTTAAACTCACCGTATATGTGCAGCAAGTATATCGCTAACTCGGCGTCTGCAGCTGCCCGCGCCACAGTACTCTTCTTCAATAAGGTGACATTTCCACCGTCCATGTCAATTGACTTTCTAGCACAGCTAGAGGTGGAAACATCGCCTCACTGGAGAAGAGCGCTGTGCCATGGGCGGCCGGAGGAGCTGAGTTAGCGATATACTTGCCGCACATATAGGGTGAGTTTAACAGCATTTTTTAAGTAAACGACTGAAACTAATGTTTATAGTGATGGCAAATCCTAGCGTTTGTTATACGCTTGGATTTACCATCACTTTAAATATTCCTTTGCCAGATACTCTTATAACTTGCTTTGCTGCCAGAGGGAGCTCCAGCACAGTTTTACACAATGTGTTGCATCTCCATATGGCGGTGAAGATGCCATTGGATAGCATCATTATTGATAAAACACATATATGGGTTTATTGCAACACTGCCCCTCCCAACTTATGAATATTTGTTTTGTTTTGAGAGAAGCCCTTTAAGATTCATGTGTTTCTCTTTAAAGGGACATGAAACACTATTTTTTCTTTCTTTCATGATACGGATAGAGAATACAATTTTAAAAAAGTTTCCTACCTACTTCTATTATCAAATTTGCTTCTTTCTCATGTTATTCTTTGTTGAAGAGATATCTAGATTGGTAGTGTGCACATGTCTGGAGCACTACATGACACGAAGTAGTGCTACCATCTAGTGCTCTTGCTGCTAATGTTTGCTGCAGATATGTGCATACTCCAGAACGTACCTTCCAGTTTTTCAAGAAAGGATAAAAAGAAAACTAAGAAAATATGATAATAGTAGTACGCTGGAATGTTGTTTACAATTTGTTTTATCTGAATCATGAAAAAACAGGCGTCCCAAAGTACCGGCCTGCAAACTGGTTACATGCGGCCCGCAGGACTTGCTCATTGGGATACAGGGAAATTTCCTGGTGGGTTGCAGCATCTAGTCCTGGTCAGAGCCTGCACTATTATGGGTTCAGCACCCTGGATAGCGCTTGCTTATTGGTGGCTACATTTAGCCACCAATAAGCAAGCATAACCTAGGTCCTGAACCACAAATAGGCCGGCTCATAAGCTTTACATTGCTGCTCTTTAAATAAAGATAGCAAGAGAACGACAAAAAATTTATAATAGGAGTTAATTAGAAAGTTGCTTAAAATTGCATGCTCTATCTGAATCATGAAAGAAAAAAATTGGGTAAAATATTGGTTCGTCTAACTCAGAACAAACACTGTAAAGCATCTGGCAGCAAGCACTAACTAGTACTGTATTTAGTTCAATTTTTTTTTTTTTAAGTTTGAATTTTAGGCCCCTATGGAAGAACAAAACTTGTCCAGTGACCCCAGGTAATTTTGAGTTTGAGACCCCTACTTTAAAGGGACCTAAAAATACAAAAGCAAAATGATTTAAAGAGTTAGAACATTTTATTATTGTTCTGTTGCTTTCATAGAATAGTGAACATCAGCACTTGAATAGCAGTGCACTACTGGGATCTCATCTGGTGAGCCCGTAACTAGGCATATTTATATATCTAGCAACCCCCTGTAGTGCATTGCTAGTCCAGAGTCTACCTAGTTATGCTTTTCAACAAAAAAATACCAAGACAGCAAACTACATTTGATAATAGAAGTAAATTGAAAGGTCTCTTTAAATTGAATGCTCTGTCTGAATCACGAAAAGGGTTAATTTTTTACTTTTGATTCCCTTTAACAATCTTTTTCACAGCATTTACAGAAAAGGTATTTCATTTTTAATCTTTTGGTCACGGTAGCCTTATCTAATAACGTGTTCAGAATCTCTTTATGTAACTGCTTATTATGAAATTGGTGACCTACTTTACAATTGGCACACAGTTACAAAAGTCACCCAGACAAGCTGTGACCACCTCTTCACCAGTGTTTTCACTACAGTTACAATAATATCTTCAGTACATTTCCTGTTCTTGCTGTTAAGCTGTCTTCAGTTTCAGTGCTGGTTTAAGTTGTAACCAATCACTTTATGTTGTTTCATTATGAACAAGTGACATGCTCTAAGCAATCTATATTTGCATTGTTTTCCCTTTTTTGTGAAGATTGGTTATATTCTAAAAACATATAGTGCTGGATATTCATGTGAAGTGTTTATATCTTTTTGTATATGAGCATCCCTAGTCATGCATTCCTTTTGTTGAGTGTTCATGCACGTGTCAGTTTATAAATGGCAAATTACTTTTGCAATTAGTGTTTATTAAGCAGTTGTCATTACAAGAATTTGTGACACTGTTGTAATTACCTCTGCCCTACCCTTGCAGTCATAGCTCTACATCATATTTCATTTTGCACCTGAACTATAAGGTTCACTTATTCCTCTGTTGCAAAAATGCATTCTTTAATTAATTAATTTATTTATTTATTTATTTATTTATTTATTTATTTAGAAAGCCTGGTGTTCATGTTCAGAATCCATGTGTGTCCCTTTCCACCGATAGACATGTCAGCCAAGTGAGCATTCACTTCCTGAGTATGACTTGGGCACAAACATGCACTTCCTCTAAAGTCGGCTCCAGGGCAGCAATGCACCACTGAGACCTAGCTGAACTCATCTATTGAGCCATTAACAAATGGCATATGTGTGTAGCCATTAATCAGCAGCTAGGGCATTGCTACTCCTGAGAATACCTAGATATGTCTTTCAATAAAGGATATCAAGAAAACAAAGTAAATTTTAGGATAGATGTAAATTGAAGTGTCTTTTAAATTGCGTATAATTATGATTTCTATGTCCCTATCAATTTAAACTACTTGAGCATAAACCCTTTTTACATGCAATGAACATTTTAACATGTTTAATTGCATCTCTTTAATTTTGCTTGATATAAAATGTTGGAATTTATTGCCCATTTAATTTTCTTGCAAGCTAATCAAGAGTGCACTGATGCGTAGTGGTCTTTTTCCTGTTTTCTATAGAACACCATTTCCCTCCAAGATCTGTAATGCTGCTAACAGAGTGTTTTACTCTGTAAATACCTTGGGGAGCAAAATGATTGGATAAATGGATTAATTACCTCACTACTGATGTATCCTTAGTATCTACAATTATTACACTTCAAGCACTGACAGTTCTCTAATCTCCACTGGAGAATTAGTGCAGCCTTCAAGGTTAATACCTATTTGCCCTGTTTTTAGCTCATTCCATTTTTTTGGTAATCTTGCACATCTATCATTCTGGCATTCTCTGATTTTCATACAACTGTAACTGCTTAACTATGTACGGTAGTGTGTTTTACAGGTCCTTATAGTGCAGGTAAAGCATGTTGGTGTGTTATGTTAATGTGTTCATGTTTTCTTTTGCAGCCATACCTTTGTAATTTTGTGTTTACAGTATGTGTTACTTTTACACCACTGTGCAAAAGTTATAGGCAGACATGGAAAAATTGCTGTTAGGTAAGAATTCTTTAAAAAAAAATATGTTAATACTTTATGATCAATTAACAAAATGCAAAGTTAGTTAACAGAAGAAAAATCTAAATAAAATCAATATTTGGTATGACAACTCTTTGCCTTCAAAAAAGCATCAATTCTTCTAGATGCACTTGTGCAAAGTCAGGGATTTCTTTTGTAAAATGATTATGTCAACAATCCTCCATAACGTATAGGATATATTTCCTGCCACTAGGACGAGTTCAAGAACCCATACAAGTGTTTTAAAACCCTCCCATCTCTCTTAGTTTTGTTCTTGGCTTCATAGGAGATGGTTGAGAATGGAGGTTGTTCCATCTACTTACTTATGGATTGCAAATTGGGAGCTCAGACCTATGGGAGAGTCCCTGAGCAGTATCATTTACAAAGAAAAAGGAAAAGACTCTTCACCGCAGCTAAATGATACAGGGACACAGGAATACCCTCTTATGTGCACAGCATTTCCCTAACTGAATTTCAGCCATAAATACCCTTAGGCGTCAAAGGGAATCATCCCTAGCCTCCCCCTGAAGGGCTTAGGTATTTACTACTGCAATCCTCTGCTACTTGATACCTGCACTGGATGGGCTCTCTACTAAACACTGCTACATTGACATGCGTGGTAAGCCAGTGGATGGGGTGCTGGGTAAGGTAAGTGACTTTACACAGCACAGAGGCTATTTGATGGTACGGTACTCTGACACAGGTACAGTATAGCCAGGGGACTTAACCTGCTCCTCTCATGACACATTTTTTCTCTATATCATGTCCCTAACAGTTCTACTAGCATTGGGAACATTATTAGGGAAGCCTCTGATCCTTTTTAACCCTGTGGCAGCTTTAGGGATTATTATTTGAGCACTTTAAAAAAATGTCTATTGCCCTTTAAGAGAACCGGCAATAGCTTAATGCATGATGCAGTTCAGTAGGGAAAGCCCCGATTAGACTGACAAACATATTTTGACAGGATTTATATGTTTATTGTGCTTGGGGCACTTTATTTTATTCTCAAACAGCCAAAAGTGTATAATGGGAAAAGAAACCCAGACATCAGCTTTACTCCTGATGGTAGCGCCGCCCCCTCAGTGTTCCCAGGCTTTTATCTGTCAACCTGTAGCCTCTAGTCCGGTGTGATTAAACAATTATAACAAACATGCTATTTGTCATCCGTTTAATATGTAGGCTGAAAAACAATCATTAACTGAAAAAGAAATGGCTGTGTAGGAGGAATAAAACAATATGAGGAACAGCCAACATCTGCTAATAAGGTGAGTTTGCTGAAGAGAGTTAATGTCAAAAGTCATACACCATGACAAGACTGAGTACAACAAGGAGACAAGGTAGTTATACTGCATCAACAAGGTTTCTCCCAGGCAGACATTTCAAGGCAAACAGAGGTTTCCAGATGTGCTGTCCAAGCTCTTCTGAAGAAGCACAAAGAAATGGCAAGCTCAGAATTCGCAAAAACCTATGGGACCCGGTTACACCCATCTACTGTCTGGTTAAAAGTGGTGTTCATGGAAGATTTGCATCCAAAAATACATATATCCAACGTGGAAACAAGGCCAAGTGACTCAACTATGCATGAAAACCAGGAACTGGGGTGCAGAAAAAGGACTGATGAGTCAAAATGAAATATTTGGCTGTAGCAGAAGACAGTTTGTACGCTGAAGGGCTGGAGAGCTGTGCAAGAATTAATGTCTACAGGCAACAGTGAAAGTTGGTGAGGTTCCTTGCAAGTTTAGGGCTGCATTTCTGCAAATGGAGTTGGAGATTTTGTCAGAATTAATGTTCTCCTCAGTCCTGAGATGTACTGACAGATACTTGTCAATCATACAGTACCATCAGGGAGGCATCTAATTGGCATTAAATTTATTTTGCAGCATGACACTGACTCCAAACATACAGCCAAAGTCATTAAGAACTATCTTCAGCATAAAGAACAAAAAGTCCCCTCAGAGCCCTGGTCTCAACATAATGTTTGAAGAGATAGAAGCAACTGAGGCTGCCTAAATCCACAGAACTGTGGTTGGTTCTCCAAGATGTTTGAAACAACCTACTTGCCAAGTTACTTAAAAAAACTGTGTGCAAGTGTACCTAAAGAATTGATGTTTTGAAGGCAAAAGGTAATCACTCCAAATATTGATTTGCTTTAGATTTATCTTTACTCACTATGCATTTTGTTAATTGCTAAACATAAACTATTAGCATTTCTGTTTTTGAAAGCATACTTCCTTTAAAGCATTTTTCACACCTGCCTAAAACTTCTGCACAGTAGTGTATGTCTCAAAAAGAAGTACATTGATAGACAGGCTTGCACCCATATACTGTTAAGAAAATTTATCAAGCTGCATTCACATCTTTTGAGGCATTAAGAAGCTAAAACTGCCTCTTTGGTACCTCAGAAATTGTGAGATCAATCACCTGACAGTCTCTTGTTCAGGGTTATTGACATGCCGTAGTTGCACGAGAGCAGGGTTCAGCAATGCACAAGAGAGCTCCTGTGCAATGATTTTTCCACTTTATGCTGCATTGTAAGTGGCTATTGCAAGCAGACAGGCTCCTTATTTAAGAGCTTATCCAGCCACAATCTTAAAAAAATAATTCAGAGATCATACTGACACAGGGTTTTTGATGAAACAAGTGTATTCATATTCTGTTGTTACTTCCTTGGATAGAGCTATATCCAATGTGTTAAACATGTTGGCTACAAATTTCAGAGATGCCCTGTGTCTGGCCCCTGTTGATTTATAGGCTGACCAACCATCAGGTCATACGTGTAACCCTTTCAGTTCCAAATTGTGTTATCAGAAAATGGTTTACTAACAGTGGAATAGTGGCTGACCAAGTCATGGCAGTAAAGTAATGTGACCTAATATCTATATATTATGGAAAATCACAGTTGTTAAATAATATATCAAGTGTATACAAATAATGTGGTTTGCAACCAACTGTATATCTTTAAAAAGGGAGAATCATTTTACTCATTTTTAATGGTCCTACTGCAGAAGATATTCAGCCCTCAGAAAATTATACATGAGCTTTTACATACAGCTGTTCTGAGGGCTGAATATCTTCTGCAGTAGGACCATGAAAAACGTAAGGAGAGGCCACTGTAGTACTGATCATCAGGTATCTAAATACCAGAAAGTTCACATTAGACACTATAGTTATAGACACTATAGTTAGACTGCTATAAATGTGTATTTAGCATAGTAGTTTTGCCATGATCTGCTTTGTTAGAAATGCCTTTGTCGCGTGCTGAGTCAGACCAAAGAATTCTTTAAAAATCGGTTTCCATAAAAACAGGAGCTGTGATGTTTTCACCATGTGTAATTTATTGACTTTACACATTCAAATTCAGCTGGTGTGGAGCAACAGTCATTTATTTATAGATACATTAAAATCTTTACAGTGCCATAAATATATTATATAGGTTTATTTTTCTCACCCTACATTTAAAATGTAAAGTACAAATAAAATTTATTTAATGTCTCTTTAATTATTCAGTGCTATAACACTTAAAGTCTTCTTTAGGGCCAGATTGCTGCAAATATTCAAAGGACTGAGATGTGTTGCTAACCGAGCATTTTTTTAGAAAGACAGATTGTTCTCAGAAATGGTGCATCCATGCAGTTCCCAATAGCCTATTTCTAATCTCTTAACCTCACACCAATTACCTTTTGTTCCATTAAACGGACAAATTACCCAAACATGTTCTACTCTTTAATTTGTTCCCAGTGATCCATTTTACTTACTGGAGTATAATTAAATTGTTTACAAACAGCTCCTTTACCCTTATTTTGGCATTTGAAATAGCTGATTTAGACTGTGGTATTCCAAACTGACAAGCTATGTAAACACAGCCAGCAGAAGAAATTATACTCCAGTTGTGTAGAAGTTATAAAATATTAATTTTCCATTGTTCTCTCTAGGGGCCTGATATTCAAAACCTCGCCGGCATGGAGAGAAATCACGCTAAATCTTTTAGACTTTCTATTATAATGTAGGAGTCTCTTTCTCTTGTTAAGTGTATTCAGTCCACGGGTCATCCATTACTTATGGGATATATTCCCTTCCCAACAGGAAGTTGCAAGAGGATCACCCAAGCAGAGCTGCTATATAGCTCCTCCCCTCACATGTCATACCCAGTCATTCTCTTGCAACTCAACTAGATAGGACGTTGTGAGAGGTCTGTGGTGTTTTTTATACTTAGTTTATTTCTTCAATCAAAAGTTTGTTATTTTAAATGGCACCGTAGTGTGCTGTTTGTTTTCAGGCAGTATTTGGAAGAAGAATCTGCCTGCGTTTTCTATGATCTTAGCAGAAGTAACTAAGATCCACTGGCTGTTCTCGCACATTCTGAGGAGTGGGGTAACTTTCAGAAAGGGAATAGCGTGTGGGGAATCCTACAAACAAGGTATGTGCAGTAAATTATTTTTCTAAGGAATGGAATTGACTAAGAAAATACTGCTGATACTGATGTAATGTAAGTACAGCCTTAAATGCAGTAGCAACTGGTATCAGGCTGATGAATGTATGTACAATAAGTAATTTTCTAAGGAATGGAATTTGACTAAGAAAATACTGTTAATACTGAAGTAATGTATGAGCCTTAACTGCAGTAGAAGCGACTGGTAGCAGGCTTATTAATAACACTACCTAACTTTTAAAGTGCATGTTTAAAACGTTTACTGGCATGTTATTCGTTTTTTGTGAGGTACTTTGGTGATAAATCTTTTGGGGTATGATTTTCCACATGGCTGTCGTTTATTTCTACATAGAAACGGTTAACTGAGGTTTCCCACTGTTGTAATATGAGTGGGAGGGGCCTATATTAGCACTTTTTTGCTCAGTAAAAATTCAATTTCAGTCTTCCTGCTTCTTCCTTCTTGATCCAGGACACGTCTAGAGAGCTCAGGGGTCTTCAAAATTCATTTTGAGGGAGGTAATCAGTCACAGCAGACCTGTGACAGTGTGTTTGACTGTGATAAAAACGTTAATTGTTAAATTGATTATCCGTTTTTGGGTATTAAGGGGTTAATCATCCATTTGCTAGTGGGTGCAATGCTTTGCTAACTTAATACATTTACTGTGAAAATTTGGTTGCTATAACTGATTTGGTTCATTGTTATTTCAACTGTGACGATTTTTTGTGCTTCTTAAAGGCGCAGTAGCGTTTTTTATATTGCTTGTAAAATTTATTTGAAAGGATTTTCCAAGCTTGCTAGTCTCATTGCGAGTCTGTTTAAACATGTCTGACACAGATGAATCTGTTTGTTCACTATGTTTGAAGGCCAATGTGGAGCCCCACAGAAATATGTGTGCTAAATGTATTGATGTCACTTTGAATAAAAGTCAATTTATATCTGTAAAGAAATTATCACCAGACAACGAGGGGGAAGTTATGCCGACTAACTCTCCTCACGTGTCAGTACCTTCGCCTCCCGCTCAGGAGGCGCGTGATATTGTGGCGCCAAGTACATCAGAGAGACCCATACAAATCACTTTGCAAGACATGGCTGCTGTTATGACAGAAGTATTATCTAAATTGCCTGAATTAAGAGGCAAGCGCGATAGCTCTGGGTTAAGGACAGAGCGCGCTGATGATGTGAGAGCCATGTCTGATACTGCGTCACAATTTGCAGAACATGAGGACGGAGAGCTTCATTCTGTGGGTGACGGATCTGATCCAGGGAGACCGGATTCAGAGATTTCTAATTTTAAATTTAAGCTTGAGAACCTCCGTGTATTGCTAGGGGAGGTATTAGCGGCTCTGAATGATTGTAACACGGTTGCAATTCCAGAGAAAATATGTAGGTTGGATAGATACTTTGCGGTACCGGTGTGTACTGACGTTTTTCCTATACCTAAAAGGCTTACAGAAATTATTAGCAAGGAGTGGGATAGACCCGGTGTGCCCTTTTCCCCTCCTCCAATATTTAGAATTTTTTTTCCAATAGACGCCACCACACGAGACTTATGGCAGACGGTCCCTAAGGTGGAGGGAGCAGTTTCTACTTTAGCTAAACGTACCACTATCCCGGTGGAGGATAGTTGTGCTTTTTCGGATCCAATGGATAAAAAATTAGAAGGTTACCTTAAGAAAATGTTTGTTCAACAAGGTTTTATCTTACAGCCCCTTGCATGCATTGCGCCTGTCACTGCTGCTGCGGCATTCTGGTTTGAGTCTCTGGAAGAGGCCATTCGCACAGCTCCATTGGATGAGATTATGGCCAAGCTTAAAGCACTTAAGCTAGCTAATGCATTTGTTTCTGATGCCGTTGTACATTTAACCAAACTAACGGCTAAGAACTCCGGATTCGCCATCCAGGCGCGCAGAGCGCTATGGCTTAAATCCTGGTCAGCTGACGTGACTTCTAAATCTAAATTGCTTAATATTCCTTTCAAAGGGCAGACCTTATTCGGGCCCGGCTTGAAAGAAATTATTGCTGACATTACTGGAGGTAAGGGTCATACTCTTCCTCAGGACAGGGCCAAATCAAAGGCCAAACAGTCTAATTTTCGTGCCTTTCGTAACTTCAAGGCAGGAGCAGCATCAACTTCCTCCGCTCCAAAACAGGAAGGACCTGTTGCTCGTTACAGACAGGGCTGGAAAGCTAACCAGCCCTGGAACAAGGGCAAGCAGGCCAGAAAGCCTACTTCTGCCCCTAAGACAGCATGAAGAGAGGGCCCCCTATCCGGAAACGGATCTAGTGGGGGGCAGACAATCTCTCTTCGCCCAGGCTTGGGCAAGAGATGTCCAGGATCCCTGGGCGTTGGAGATCATATCTCAGGGATATCTTCTGGACTTCAAAGCTTCTCCTCCACAAGGGAGATTTCATCTTTCAAGGTTATCAGCAAACCAAATAAAGAAAGAGGCATTTCTACGCTGTGTGCATGACCTCTTAGTAATGGGGGTGATCCACCCAGTTCCGCGGACGGAACAAGGGCAAGGGTTTTACTCAAATCTGTTTGTGGTTCCCAAGAAAGAGGGAACCTTCAGACCAATCTTGGACCTAAAAATCTTAAACAAATTCCTAAGAGTTCCATCATTCAAAATGGAAACTATTCGAACCATCCTACCCATGATCCAAGAGGGTCAATACATGACCACAGTAGACTTAAAGGATGCCTACCTTCATATACAGATTCACAAAGATCATTATCGGTACCTAAGATTTGCCTTTCTAGACAGGCATTACCAGTTTGTAGCTCTTCCCTTCGGGTTGGCTACGGCCCCGAGAATCTTTACAAAGGTTCTGGGCTCACTTCTGGCGGTTCTAAGACCGCGAGGCATAGCGGTGGCTCCGTATCTAGACGACATCCTGATACAGGCATCAAGCTTTCAAATGGCCAAGTCTCATACAGAGATAGTTCTGGCATTTCTGAGGTCGCATGGGTGGAAAGTGAACGTGGAAAAGAGTTCTCTATCACCACTCACAAGAGTCTCCTTTCTAGGGACTCTTATAGATTCTGTAGAGATGAAAATTTACCTGACGGAGTCCAGGTTATCAAAACTTCTAAATGCTTTCCGTGTCCTTCATTCCATTCCATGCCCGTCAGTGGCTCAGTGCATGGAAGTAATCGGCTTAATGGTAGCGGCAATGGACATAGTGCCATTTGCACGCCTGCATCTCAGACCGCTGCAATTATGCATGCTAAATCAGTGGAATGGGGATTACTCAGATTTGTCCCCTCTGCTAAATCTGGACCAAGAGACCAGAGATTCTCTTCTCTGGTGGCTTTCTCGGGTCCATCTGTCCAAGGGTATGACCTTTCGCAGGCCAGATTGGACGATTGTAACAACAGATGCCAGCCTTCTAGGTTGGGGCGCAGTCTGGAACTCCCTGAAGGCTCAGGGATTATGGACTCAGGAGGAGAAACTCCTCCCAATAAATATTCTGGAGTTGAGAGCAATATTCAATGCTTTTCTAGCTTGGCCTCAGTTAGCAACACTGAGGTTCATCAGATTTCAGTCGGACAACATCACGACTGTGGCTTACATCAACCATCAAGGGGGAACCAGGAGTTCCCTAGCGATGTTGGAAGTCTCAAAGATAATTCGCTGGGCAGAGTCTCACTCTTGCCATCTGTCAGCGATCTACATCCCAGGCGTGGAGAACTGGGAGGCGGATCTTCTAAGTCGCCAGACTTTTCATCCGGGGGAGTGGGACCTTCATCCGGAGGTCTTCGCTCAACTGATTCATCGTTGGGGCAAACCAACTTGGTCTTCGCTTCACACTTTTTCAAAATTTTACAAATTTGACACTTTTGCTTCTTCGGAGGCTGTTTTTGGGAGAAAGGTTCTACAGGCAGTGGTTCCTTCCGTTTAAGTTCCTGCCTTGTCCCTCCCATCATCCGTGTGCTTTGGCTTTGGTATTGGTATCCCATAAGTAATGGATGACCCGTGGACTGAATACACTTAACAAGAGAAAACATAATTTATGCTTACCTGATAAATTTATTTCTCTTGTAGTGTATTCAGTCCACGGCCTGCCCTGTCTTTTAAGGCAGATCTAAATTTTAATTAAAACTCCAGTCACCACTGCACCCTATGGTTTCTCCTTTCTTCTCTTGTTTCGGTCGAATGACTGGATATGACATGTGAGGGGAGGAGCTATATAGCAGCTCTGCTTGGGTGATCCTCTTGTAACTTCCTTTTGGGAAGGGAATATATCCCATAAGTAATGGATGACCCGTGGACTGAATACACTACAAGAGAAATAAATTTATCAGGTAAGCATAAATTATGTTTTTTTCACAAAAAGAACACTACATAGCAACACAGCTAGATCACACCGGTCACTGTCAGCAGTCAATCTATCACCCAATCCCACAGCAAACACCATATACCATACAGGATTAGTGACAGGCTGGATAAACAGATGACGCTTGACTTGGATATAAAATTTATTTAAAATGTGGTTAAAACCAAATAAAAGCTGGACGTGTTTCGCAAGAACACATTGTTTCCTCAAGCAGCTCAGAGCATAACATTTGTGTTTCTAATTTTTTTTTTTTTTTTTTAAGGGCCTCACCGTCCCAACTAGACTTCTTAGATCGCCTCACCTTAGCTGCGAGGTTTTGAATATCAGGCCCTACGTACTGGGCTTTGGTATACAGACAGATAAAAGATAAGGAAGCATGTGTGTACACAAGTGACAAAATAAAGAGATCTGGCTTTACCTGTAAGCTTAACACATTTTAATAGATTGTGGTTTCAAAGCACAAAACCAGCTATTTCATATACACAAACCAGAAAATGCAATTTTCCATACATTTTAAAATCTGCAACTGTTATAACAAGTCATTGGAAATTAATTAAAGGGATATGAAACTCAAAATTTTCCTTTAATGATTCAGATAGAGCATGCAATTTTAAGCAACTTTCTAATTTACTACTATTATCAATTTGTCTTCGTTCTCTTGGTATGCTTTGTTGAATGAACAGCAATGCACTGCTGGTTTCAAACTGAACACATGGGCGAGCCAATGACAATCAGTATTTCTATGCAGCCTCCAATTAGCCGCTAGAACCTAGGTTCTTTGCTGCTCATGAACTTTCCTAGATAAACCTTTCAGCAAAAGATAATAAGAGAAGGAAGCAAAATAAATAATAGAAGTACATCGGAAAGTTGTTTAAAATGGTTTTCTCTATCTGAATCATGAAAGAAAATGTTTGGGTTTCATGACCCTTTAAGGGAAAAACAACTTTACAGGATACTGCCTCTTTAATCTCTGGGCAGTGAGGATTACTAAATGTCTCCCCTTCATAGGCTACTGTAACAGGCTGTGCTGGTTTGCTATTGATTACAGATCCCTATATAAAAATAGCTATAACTAATGCTCACTCACAATATTTGTAGTTGGCACATATCTTGATGCCCAGTCATGTATGCTGGATATGGACCTTCGCTTTTTGTGTGCCTTGGATAGTTGGATGTCATGAATTCTACTATAGTTTTGCATACATTGCATGAGGCACTATTACCCAGAACTTTTACAGTGTGTATCTTTTTATTAATAGTCATTCATCCAACAAAAGACATTCAATTGTAATATATTAATAGGTGGATAAACACCCAATACAGGCATTAAACATAATCCTACACATTTTGGTGATTTACCCTTTGTGTAATTTTTATATCCTGTAGTGTAGATAATCCTGTACATATAGTGAGTCCTCAGTGTCTGAAAGTTTCAAGGTCTGTAACTACAATAGGGGAGTTTATCGCAGTACAAAATAATCCATTAGTAAACTTTTCATTCTCATAGAAATTAGTGTTGAGGTTGCATAATATTAATCTTCTTACTTGCATTTAAAATAATGTTCCTAAATGTCCTTATTACATTTTATCATCGGTTTACTCTAATCTTCACCTAATAAAATGTTATGCTGTATGGCTTAAAGGTTTGGTGAGCCAGTTGGCTACAGGGCGTGCAAAGGATGATTTAAATGTTCTGCAGAAGTATAAAACAAAGCCATTTATTTTATTGCACAGAGGATCTTATTCTTGCAGCTGTGTAATGTGTAAGAAGCAGCGCCAGCTGCTGCTTTATCTACTGACGATTGTCTATTAATTCTTTGTACTACTTCAGGCCGGAGCTGCAACCATAACAAAAGCGTCTCTGTATTTGCTAATGAATTCTTGTATTGCGTGGTGCAAGATAGCATTGTATAGGCCCAGTTTTTCTGCACAGGCCTAGAATGGAGGATACAAACCTTTTTTTTCATTTAGTACAATGCCATGCCTTTAACTGCAAGTAGAGTTGAACTTTGCCTTTGTAAATTGTTTCTGTAATTCAAAGTTTTGAAGCGTTTGTGCTGTCATAACATTGCTGCAAACTGTCATAAATAGGGTTGCCTGATGTCCTCCATTAAAAAAACTGGACAATCTTTAGTTGAGTGGGCACGATGGCCTGTTGGTCACACAACGCTTGCCCACCAAAGCAGTCATTGTACTCATTGGCTGCTGTAACATACAAATCAATCATTATATTCCTCATTTTACTCCTTTTGGTTGCCATTAACACAGAGACAGTAGAGATATGACCCCTTTACTGCCATCACTTCCTTCTGCCCCATATTTGTAATGCATGAAAGCAATACTTTAAACACTCACACTTAAAAAAACAAAACTGGACATTTAAGGGTAAAGTATTTATGTGAAGAATTTACTACTGGACAGCCTGTTAAAACACTAGACTGGACACCTGGCAACCCAAGTCATAAAGCAGGCACTAAAGGGATATGAAACACAATTTTTTACTTTCACCCTGGGTAGTGCTTGCTTATTGGGGGCTACATTTAGCCTCCAGTCAGCATGCGCTACCCAGGTACTGGACGAAAAATGGTCCGCCTCCTAAGCTTACATTCTTGCTTTTTCAAATAAAGATGCCAAGAGAACGCAGAAAAATTGATAATGGTAGTAAATTAGAAAGTTGTTTAAAATTCCATGCTCTATCTGATTCATGAAAGAAAAAAAGGGTTTCATATCCCTTTAAAGTCAAAATTGTATTTATGCATCAGAACTTTTAATTATGCATAATTAAACATTTTGTTGGGAATTACATTTTGATTTTAATGTCCCTTTTAAGGAGCAACAGTTGCAGTGTAATGTTATAAAGCATAAGCATTGCATACAGAAGCTGATGTTTTACTGCAGCTTCTGTACAAAAGTCACACCCCAGACATAAGACCTGTATATCTGAAGAGGTATGAGATAATGCTACATTTACAGCAAATGGTTAATGCTCAAAATGAGTCAATGGTCTTATTAGCATTTCAGAGAAAATGTATTCTCTTAAAGACTATGTTTAATTCTTAAAGGGACATGAAACCCATTTTGTTTCTTTCACAATTCAGAAAAAGCATACTGAGGTAGACTAAGGAGCAGCAATGCACTACTTGGAGCTATGCTCTTTCTAAATAATGAAAACAATGAGGTTAATGGCCTTTTAAAGACAAACCAGGTAACTTCTGCTCATATCTCTCAATTTCTATACAAGTAATATATGTAATGTGATTTAAACGTATGCACTCTTGTACAGCTGCATGATGGGCCAGTGCTTTCCCACCAGCAAACAGAAAGTTATTTTGTTTTATTTTGCTTTGCACATTGCTGTGCTCTAACGCTGCATCTTGTGTTTCTTTTGTGGCAGATTCAATGGATGAGTTCTTTGAATATGAGGCAGAGGAGTTCCTGGTGTACCTTGCTTTGCTGATTACAGAAGGTCGGACTCCAGAACATTCTGTGAAAGGCAGAACAGAAGGCTTGCACTGCCCTCCAGCACAGTCTAGTCAGCCTGGCCCCACTAAGCATGAATGCAGTGAGAAGTTGGCACAGGTAGGGATACAATATGTTCCTGATAAAACAGACAATTGAAAACAATTCACTGAATAGAACATAACTTAAATGCACGCAGTTCATCTAAGGTGTTGGGTTCCCATCCTCCCTGCATTTAAGAAAATATTTATTTAAACTTCCATTTGCCAATCTCTCATCTCTTAACAGAGTATATATTTACAACCAAAGTAGTTTAATAGTTTTATTTTATAAATCTGCAGCCTTCATGTATTTATAGGACTCTCACTCAAAACCCATCTCTGACAGCCTTTTTTTTTAATGCTTGAGATTTATGGCCTTTCATAGCCCTTTCTCTGTGGAGCTAAATGTCACATCAGTGTCACAGCAGGCAGAGGTGGGACGTGAAGGCAGGACTGTCAGATGCTGATATGACGAGTTTTCTGTCTCTGATAAGACAGCTTCATTTTCAGATGTCATGAACCCCAGAATCGGTTATATTGCCATTTCCACATGATGAAAAATAAAGAAGCAGATAATAATAATTTTTTCTCCTTGTCTAAGCTTAAAAAATACAGCAGAGTGAAATCTTATATTTGAACTCTTTCCTTACATGACCATTCTTAAACATTTCTCTGATTTCTTTTTAAACTAATGTTGGCCATGCCTCTTTTTGTGACCTTGCTGTTCTGAATAAAAAAACATTTTTGCTTTCATGCTATAGAGAGCATGCTGCACCCCCCCCCCCCCCCCCCCTGTTCACTGTTTGAGCTGTGGGAGTTGTTTGTATCACCCACTGATCGATCTGTTCCTAGGGCAGATATCTGCACAAACATGCATTTCCTGTTAGTTTCAATAGATGAAGCAAACATTTCAATAATAGAAAAAACAAAACAACTATCCTATGTCATATCCTCATGTTTTCGCTGGCAAAATTTAAAAAAAAATTTGCACTAAAAAAGAAGTGCTTAGTGACTCAGTGTCTGTTGACGTATAAATAACTGAGTAGTTCCTCTTGCCGGTGGTATGTTAAAAGAAGACTGTGATGAAACATTATACATTATTTTTCCCCCAACAATTTTTGCACAGACTCTCAGAACACTGTACTACATTTTCATGAGTTATTCATAGAGGTCAGTTTTCACTATAGAAATTAGCAAACCTATTTCCAATAACAATGACTGTCAGTCTCGTACTACCTGTACTATGCACCACAGAATATAGAGAAAGCAGTTGCAATAACTTTATACAGGTACAAATCCCCAAATTTCGTAATTCCAACATTCAAACATTAATATTTAAAAAAAAAAAAAAATAAATTGGCAAAAATTGCTGTTTCCCTGCCTGCAAGTCACAGTCTTTCCTGCCTGTGTCTTTGCTTTGTTTATTTGTGTTCTAAAATTCAAATAGTCTATTTAAATCAACAAATATTACCTTTCTGATTACCGTACTGTATATACCAAAGTATACATGTATAAGCTGTATTATGCCATGTAAATATTGCCTTAATATCATAATATATTGTTGTTTACACTTGGTTGCATCTCTTGTTCAAGTTGTCCCAATTTAAAGATTAAACTATTCAGAAATACAAATCTTTTACAGTCCCAAGCAGTTTGGATAAAATGTTTTCTACATGTAATTGCAAGCAAGCCAATAAATATACAAGCATCAGTGTGAGGTACTTTGGGGGTAAGAATGTGTAATAAGAAATTAACCTTTGGTTTAGTCAAAATGTTTACACACTAGGAGGAATTACTTTAGTGTAAACCAATTCATATAATTTGCAATATGAAATTGGGATGATTTTGAAACAATTTAGCTGTACTAAGCAAAATGTTTTATTCTGAATTGAAATCCCATCACCGTTGCTTTTTTGCACATCTGAATGATGGGGAATAATGAAAAGAACCACGTTTTATTTATATTGTATTGTTGTAACAGACCCATGTAAGGATGACTCTGTAGATTTATTTGTATAGTAATGTATCCACTTATATTAACGTATCTATGTAATATGGTAGTGATTACGATAGATTAGTATTTCTGAGTATCTCACTCCCATGAGTTTTCCAATGCTGGGAATGGACCTTTGACATTTTCATCATACCCAAAAACAATGGACTTTTTCTATTTTTATAATGAGAATATGGGGACAGTCTGGTCTCCACTTCGAATATATCTGGTATGTGAAAAAAACAATAAATGCAGTTACATGCATACTACCATAATCTACAACAGAGAATAATGTTTTATCTTGGTTGATGCCTTGGTTTTATACACGCTTAAAAGCATCTAACAGGAGTTAATCTTATGTAACAGAGCTCTGTAATGTCTTGTTTTCTCTGGGATAGTCTTCCCCTCTGTACCTCATCAAATCCCTTTTCCCTCTGTACCTCATCAAATCCCTTTTAAAGCTAAGTTCTTCAAACTTTTTTCCCACGAACCAATGCAATGATATCACATACTTTTGCGACAGTATTTTTATGCTTGGTCTGAAGATTTCTGAAGTAATATACGAGATATAAGATAAAGGCAATTTTTGGTAAAGTGTGAATACTTTATTCCTGATTGTGTCAAACTTAAAAGAGTTGTAAAAAGTAATAACGCACACATTCTCTCATACAACACAGACTCTCATACCACCCCCCCCCCCACATACTCTCATACAACACCACACACACACTCGCATATAACACACATAAAAGTTGAAACCCAGTAATGGGTCCCGCCTGTGGTTTGAAGAACCCTGCATTAAAGTGCCATAAAACATGTTTGAGATATGTGCATATCCTAAAAGGATTAATTAAGTAAAATAGTTTGCATTAAAAAAAAGCTTAAAAATTGCTGGCAAGTATTTTAAAATAATTTTCAAAAATAAGCAAAATTACTTATATAGCTATGCTGTCTGGAGTAGTCTAATCCACCCCATTATCAGTGTTTAGCATCAGAAACACAGGCATTGTATTTAACAGCAGCTTATTTGTTTCTAGGCATGCTCCAGCAGATAATCACTGTGTACTTCTTCATTCTACCAAAGCAATGGTAGATATAGATACAGCCATAGAAGGAAATGTGTGGGGGAGTTAGGGCTGTACAATTTGGAAACTATAGGTAAAGTAATTAAAGTACATATTATATATTGTCTCTATCCCAACTTATTTTATGTCCCTTTAAAGGGACAAAATAATAGAAATAGCATACTGTGTTATACTGACTTGGACAGTGTTGTATATGCCTGTGTAGCAGCTGTAAAAATGGTTGTGTGCATTTTTGTACAGGTATGACAAACTAGCTTTTCTCACCTAATTTTTTTTTTAAGAATAGAACAGTACAACCTTGCTATTTGTTTTATTTCCCCTGTAAGACATGCCGCATCCTAATGTTTGTACACTGTAATTTGTAAAGAAGCCTCTGTTTTTCTTTTCAGTGTCGCCAAGCTAGGAGAACTCGGTCCGAAGTTGCCCTTCTGTGGAGAAACAATATTCCCATCATGGTTGAGGTGATGCTGCTACCAGACTGTTGCTATAGTGATGAAGGAGGAAGCACTGAAGGGAATGATTTAAATGATCCTGCAATGAAACAAGATGCCCTCTTGCTGGAGCGGTGGATACTGGAGCCTGTTCCCAGACAGTATGTGCTCTGTATCTGAACAATCATTATGTCTAGAGTTAATGAAGAGATTTTATAGAATTACCAAGGCATTTATTCGTATTTTAAATGTTAATCTGTTAGAAAAATAATCTTAGATTACTTAAGTACATACATTTAATTATTTTAATTTGTTTCTTCCATCTTTTGATCCTATTTTTCAATTACAAGACAGTTATTTTGTGTTGCTATAAAATAGCATATCATTAAACTTTAAACAAATTAACATCTTATTTGCTACAGTTGTTTTTCAACAGCCAAACTTCACCCACCACTTGCCTTATTTAGAGGAGCCAATCCAGGCTTGAGACTACAGACAACAAGGCTAGACAAGGTCATTATTAGATATGTATATTCAGAGGTTTTGTATACCTCAGAATGTGTAAGAAGGCAGCTGCTCGTGCTGTTCGGCTATTTTAAGAGCCAAATTTCTTCTTGTGAAACTGCATCACACTAGGATCTTGATTTGCATAAAAAAAAAAGCAGAGCAACCACCTTCTTACGCATTCCGAGGTATCCGAAACCTCTGAATGCACATATCTAGTCATTGTTAGTATAAACTGCATAGTTTTGCAGTTATCTGCTAAAGCCAGTTAAAGGGATAGTAAACCCCAACATTTTATTTTATGATTCAGATAGAACATAAAATTAAATTCGAAAGTTGTTTAAAATTGTATTATCAAATTTTCTTCATTCTCTTGTTATCCATTCCTGAAGGGACTGCATTGCACTACTGACAGGAAGCTGAAAATATCTATTTAGTCAATCACAAGAGACAAATGTGTGCAGGCACCAATTAGCAGCAGCTCCCACTAGTGTATGATATGTGCGTATTCATTTCCATCTATATGGGAGGAGAGTCCACGGCTTCATTCATTACTTTTGGGAATTTTAGAACCTGGCCACCAGGAGCAGGCAAAGACACCCCAGCCAAAGGCTTAAATACCTCCTCCACTCCTCTCATCCCCCAGTCATTCTTTGCCCCAGGGTTACAGAATAGGGTTCAGATCTCATCCGCCCAGGGGCAGATTTCTCCTGTCAAACCTGTCTTCAAGACCAGAGAAGAGGGACGCCTTTCTAGAATGTGTGAGGGATTTCTCTTCTCTCTGAGTAATTGTACCAGTATCTCCAGCAGAGAGAGGTCTAGGGTACTATTCAAACCTTTTTGTGGTCCCAAAGAAGGAGGGCATGTTCTGCCCGATTCTGGACCTAAAATGTTTAAACAAATTTCTGGCCGTTCCATCGTTCAAAATGGAAATGATCAGATCTATTCTGCCCCTAATTCAAGAGGGACAGTTCATGACAATAATAGACTTGAAGGATGCCTACCTTCATGTGCCAATCCACAGGGATCACTTCTCCTCCAATCTCACAGATGGAAGATAAACTCAGGAAAGAATTCCCTGGTTCCCAGCAACAGGGTGAAATTCCTGGGCACAATAATAGACTCTATTTTCATGAAGATATTTCTCACAGATCAGCGACGCAGGAAGATTGCGTCTACCTGTCTTGTCCTTCAGTCCTTCTCAAGACCCTCTGTGGCTCAGTGTATGGAGGTGATTGGACTCATGGTATCCAGCATCAATGTCATTCCATTCGCAAGGTTCCACCTCAGACCTCTTCAGCTGTGTATGTTGAGGCAGTGGAATGGCGACCACTCAGAACTATCCCAAAAGATTTCTCTGGACGATCGGATGAGGGAATCCCTCTCTTGGTGGATCCGTCCGGAACAGCTGTTCCAAGGGACATTCTTCCTGAGACCGTCCTGGGAGTTTGTGACCACGGACGCCAGTCTGGCAGGATGGGGGGCTGTTTTTGGGTGCCAGGATGGCACAAGGAAGGTGTACTCGAGGAGTCCCTCCTCCCGATCAATATTCTGGAACTTCGAGCGATCCACAATGCTCGGAAAGCTTGGCCTCTCCTGGGGTCGTTCAGCTTCATCAGATTCCATACAGACATTACCTCGGTGGCCTACATCAACCATCAGGGGGGGAAGAGAAGCTCTCTAGCAATGGAGGAGGTATCTCGGATATTGGTATGGGCAGAGTCCCACAACTGCTCGCTATCAGCAATCCACATTCCGGGTGTGGACAATTGGGAAGCAAATTTTCTCAAGACAATCCTTCCACCCGGGGGAATGGTCTCTCCACCACGAAGTGTTTGCGGAGATCTGTCACAGATGGGGGACTCCGGAGATAGATCTCATGGCGTCCAGACTCAATTGCAAGCTACCTAAACATGGGTCGCGGTCCAGGGATCCCCAGGCAGAGCTGATAGATGTCTTGGCGGTTCAACCTAATTTACATTTTTCCACCGTTGCCACTTCTACCTCGTGTAGTGGCCCGCATCATACAGGAGTGAGCTTTGGCTATACTGATTGTTCCGGCGTGGCCGCGGAGGACGTGGTTTGCGGATCTGGTGGGGATATCATCTTCTCCACCATGGAGGTTACCCTGTTGCAGGAATCTGCTGGTACAGGGTCCCTTTAAACATCAAAATCTAGATTCTCTGAGGCTGACTGCGTGGAGATTGAACGCTTAATCTTAGACAAGAGAGGATTCTCTGAGAGAGTGATTGATACTCTCATTTAGGCTAGGAGGCCGGTCACTCGTCGCATCTATCATGAGGTGTGGAGGACTTGTCCTGGTGTGAGAAACATGGATATCCTTGGCACAAGGTTAAGGTATCTAGGATTCTGTCCTTTCTCCAGGATGGGTTGGAGAAGGGGCTTGCCGCAAGTTCCTTAAAGGGACAGATTTCTGCGTTATCTGTTTAGTTGCACAGGAGGCTCGCGGAGCTTCCTGATATTCAGTCTTTTGTTCATGCTCTGTCTAGAATCAGGCCTATCTTTAGACATTCTGCTCCACCCTGGAGCTTGAACTTGGTTCTTAAGGTGTGGCAGAGGGTTCCATTTGAACCTATGCACTCTATTGACATTAAGATTCTTTCTTGGAAGGGTCTCTTCCTGGTTGCTATTGCATCAGCATGCAATGTGAGCCTCCTTATCTGGTTTTTCCCGCTGATAAGGCTGTTCTTCGCACTGGTTTGGGATTTCTTCCCAAGGTTGTGTCTACCCGTAACATCAATCAGGAAATAGTTGTTAATTCTTTGTGTCCTAACTCTTCCTTCCCTAATGAGAGGTTACTTCATAATTTGGATGTGGTTCGAGCCTTGAAATTTTATCTTTAGGCTACGAAGGATTTTAGGCAGTCTACATTTCTTTTTGTAGTGTATTCAGGGAAACGCAAGGGGCAGAGAGCCTCTTCAACTTATTTGTCCTTTTGGTTGAGGAGCATGATTCGCTTGGCCTATGAGACAGCGGGACATAAGCCTCCTAGAGGATCACGGCTCATTCAACTAGAGCTGTGGCTTCTTCTTGGGCATTTAAGAATGAGGCCTCTATGGAGCAGATTTCTAAGGCGGCTACCTGGTCCTCCTTACATACTTTTACAAAGTTTACAAATTTGACGTTTTTGCTTCTTCAGAAGCAGTTTTTGGGAGAGAGGTTTTGCAGGCTGTTTTTTTCATTGTGTCCTCTAGAGCATGGTTATTTGTTTCCCACAAGTAATGAATGAAGCCGTGGACTCTCCTCCCCTTAAGATGGAAAACATAAATTTATGCTTACCTAATAATTTCATTTCTATCGTGGGGAGGAGAGTCCACGGCTCCTGCACGTTTCTCCGGTAGGCGGACCTAAATTTTTGTTTGTTCTTCTGGCACCATTTATAACCTGATATTTCTCCTACTGTTCTTTGTTCCCTCGGCAGAATGACTGGGGGATGAGGGGAGTGGGGTATTTAAGCCTTTGGCTGGGGTGTCTTTGCCTCCTCCTGGTGGCCAGGTTCTAAATTCCCACAAGTAATGAATGAAGCCGTAGACTCTCCTCCCCACGATGGAAATGAAATTATCATGTAAGCATAATTTGTTTTTTTTAACAAGGGATGCTAAGAGCACAAAGCACATTTGAAAATAGAAGTGAATTTAAAAGTGTCTTATAATGACATGCTCTATCTGAATCATGAAAGTTTAATTTTGACTTTCCTATACCTTTAAGGAAATATATGTAGCAGAGTTAGCCTCGAGTCTGCAGTGTGCATTTCCCGCTCTGAGAATTAGGAAATCCACCATTTTCAGGGCCAAATTATTTGCAGTGATTAAACACATAGGGCTCTATTCTAATTAATCAAAACTCCCTTGGGGAAAATTATTGCATGGCTATTTGCTGGATTTCTTAATCTAAACCTGTTCTAAAGCATTAAAAAAACAGTGCTATCACTTTGCAAATGCATTCTTACAGCTTGCATGAGGACAATTCCACATTTTCAGCTGTTTATCAAGCGATGTTTGGCTGCTTTAGCTTCCAATGTGTACCTAAAGTCATCTCCCAACTGTCCTCCATCCTGCAGGATTGTCTCAGGTTGAGAGGTCTGGCCTGCTTCCTGCCTACCGACATTTATTATCCCAGTTTTAATAGATTATTTGAGCCACACCCACGGATGCCCAGAGACAACTAATGACTACCTGTAATCCCACCCTTTTGATGTGGACACGTCCACAGTCCAACTGTGAATCTGCTCAAAATGCAGTTGGCCCACTTCCACAAGCTTTTTAACCTCCTGTCATCACAGCCTCCAGAAAATGTTGGGAGGCATGTAAAGTTATATAATAACTTATTAACAGATATTTTTTCTATTTCAAAGAGTAATTTTTCCCTTGCCAAACCAGTACCTCAAGTCAAAATTTCCATGCATTCTTAATGCTGTACTGAAATTTTATCCTGTTCAGTGCTTCTGTCCATGTGTGGCCAGTTTGCACGAGCTGGGCTAAATAAAAGCTTGTTCCATGGTGCTAGGCTCATGAGCATTATCTGATATATGCTGGAGCCCATGAAAGCTATGACTTTGGTCTGGGTACTAAAATTAATATTTGAGTATTGTATAGCATGTTGTTGCTGGTTAGTAGAGTATACTGTCCCTTTTAATAGATCACAGTAAATTTAGGTGGACATTTTGGGACAGATTCTAAGTACTGCTCTAACTGTTGTATGCAATCTGTATCAGGTCTATCATGGCTGTTCTTCAGACGCACGGGTATTGCAAGTTGAAAGTAAATGCGGTCGCTTGAGTGCAATTCAGTAAATTACATATATATCTTTTTTTTTTTTTTTTTAAATAAAATGGATGTTTTGAAAATATTTTGCTAAGCATTTTACTAATAGCATTTCAGTCTATATTCCAATACAATTACTTTTCAATATATCTGTACTTGATATTTACTCTGTTTTCAAATTGAATGCTATCTATTTTTATTTAATATCATTCTATATTCATTCATTAAATTTTTTCTTTTCTGCATCTAGGAGTGGTGATCGATTCATTGAAGAAAAGACTCTGCTACTTGCTATCCGCTCCTTTGTTTTCTTCTCTCAGTTAAGCGCCTGGCTGAGTGTATCACACGGTGCTGTGCCACGCAACATTCTATACCGGTAAGATGGCAAGCCCTTGCATTTTGTTTAATTATGCGTCAGAAGAAAGTGGAGGAAAAATGCTCAAGCATGAATTTGGAATGTTGACTATTTTGCTCTCAATTTCCCAGTAAATCTGCTGCACCTTGCACTATTTAGTTCCCACATTTAAAAGAAATATTCATGCATAAATGTTGATAAGGTTATGGTGTTGAATGCATATGTATTTTGCTAGGGGGCATTTGAACATCTTGAATACAAGCAGCAGTCAGCCTATCGTTTAAACTCTAAAAAAAAAAATTCAGACCAACTAGTAACAGGTGACTTTATAAGCAGAAAATTGCTTTGCACATAATTGCTTGAAAGCTAGAGGGGACTTGTGATTTATAATTTGTTTCTTGTGGTAAGTGAAATGCTAAATAGAAAAACCGAATAAAAGTTTGAGGCTATATCAAGTAGTTTAATCTGATGTACTGATACAGAAAGAAGGCACAAAATCTATTTCTTTTTCACAGTTAAAATTATGTGTCTAGTAATCTGATTTTGGTATCTACCTACCAAAAGAAATACAGAACAACTTTTCTACAATATTTTACCTATTAACCTTTTTATATTAATTGAAATACAAATATAATTTGTCTTCAGCTAATTAGTAGATTGTAAATGTTGACAATCCCCTTATTTAGGTATGTGTGTATTTTTAAATATCTATATGTGTGTGTATATTTTTAAATATCTGTGTGTGTGTAATAAATAAATATATATATATATATATATATATATATATATATATATACACACACACACACCGGCCACTCTATTAGGTAACCTTGCTAGTACTGGGTTGGACCCTCTTTTGCCTTCAGAGCTGCCTTAATTTTTTGTGGCATAGATTGAACAAGGTGTTGGAAGCATTCCTCAGAGATTTTGGTACATATTGACATGATAGCATCACGCAGTTGCTGCAGATTTGTCATGATGCAAATCTCCTGTTCCACCACATCCCAAAGGTGCTCAATTGGATTGCGATCTGGTGACTCTGGAGGCCATTGAAGTACAGTGAACTACTTGTCATGTTCAAGAAACCAGTTTGAGATTATTTGAGCTTTGTGACATGGTGCATTATCCTGCAGGAATTAACCATCAGAAGATGGGTACACTGTAGTCATAAAGGGATGGACATGGTCAGCAACAATACTCAGGTAGGCCGTAGTGTTTAAACAATGCTTAATTGGTACTAAGGGGCCCAACGTGTGCCAAGAAAATATCCCCCACATCATTACAACACCACCAGCCTGAACCGTTAATACAAGGCAGGATGGATCCATGCTTTCATGTTGTTTACGCCAAATTCTGACCCTACCATATGAATGTTGCAGATGATATCGAAACTCATCAGACCAGGCAACGTTTTTCCAATCTTCTATTGTCCAAGTTTGGTGAGCCTGTGCAAAATGTAGCCTCAGTTTCCTGTTCTTAATTGACAAGAGTGGCACCCGATGTGGTCTTCTGCTGCTTTAGCCCATCTGCTTAAAGGCTTGACGTGTTGTGCATTCAGAGGTAGGGATAGACAGATATTGTTTTTTTCAGGACCGATACCGATTATTGACTGCCTTTCAGGCCGATAACCAATAACAGTAGCCGATATTCTGTACATTTAAAGTTTTTTGAAAAATCAACACAATTTCTACACAAATCTGGTATAAACTGAACATGCTTATTAAAATTTTAAACATTAAAAGTAAAAACTGGGAAAGATGAAGTGCTTGAAAATTCTTATTAAATGGCTTCCCAAAACATAGAACAATGACATAAATCCCTTTTAAACTGCACACTGATATAAAATGAAATTTAAGTCACTACTGCTAAGCTAGACGCTACATGATTTCTTCAATACTCCCAGTTTAGTAGAAAAACATTATAGTGCAGAAAGCATAACATTTCAGCATGCCTCCTGTTAAACGGCTTCTGGTTTTTTCATATATTGCTGCCACTTTACTAAAAACATGCTCACTTGGTACACAGATAAGGGTTAAAAGTAAAGTAAAAAAAAAATAATAATAATATATATATATATACTGCCACTTGACAGGAAAGAAAGGACATGCTGGAATATCGGTGCTAGATTTATTTATTTGCTTTCTTTTTAATATGCTCAATTATTTATTGGATTGCAAATATCTTCCCTGGTACTGAGGAGTGGACTATAATTTTCTTTATTATGTCACTTATGGGCAGTTTTATACATGTGTAACAGCGCCACCTAATGGTCAGAGCATTGTTATCAACTGTTAGAGAATATTGATGCTAGTCTCCTATACTGCATAGCTTTCTACTCAAGGTTGTTGTTGTAGACATTCAATTGATGTGCCTGAACTATCATTTTTTTCAATGGTTTTTTTCCGTGCCCATGAAAGGGGAAAATAAAATATTTAAATTAAAAAATCGTCATTATAGCAGCTTTAGTGAAATGTTTTGCAAATGTGTAACATTTATCAGAATGCAGCAAATAATGTTCTATTTGTGACAGCAATTAGCAAGCAGATTGATTTTATGTATTGCTGACCCCTATGAGCAAATCAAAAGTAATTTAGCTCTGTGTACTTCAGGAAACTATGTAGCTTTAAGTGCCACTTAAAGATCACATTTTCCATTTCACAAATCATATATGTTTGTTTATGCAAGTCCATCTACAGGTCTGCCATTGGGGGTATGGTAGTTGGTAACTGAGCTCCCAGGAACACCTGGGCTTGGACTCTGTTATCAGTGCTATTTATTATTATTAGATGCTATACTATTTCCAACTTATATGTGCTATAGATGATTTGTGTCACTTTAAACTACATATTTTCCTTGAAGTACACAGAGCTAAATTTCTATTGATTTGCTCCATATCTGTAATATTGGTAAGTTTCTGGCCAATACCGATATTTCAGAAATTCAAAATATCTGCCATAATAATCGGCCGCTCCAATTTATTGGTCTATCCCTAGTATTCTGCCTACCTTTGTTGTAACGTCTGGTTATTTTAGTTACTGTTACCTTTCTATCATCTCAAACCAGTCTGCCCATTCTCCTTTGACCTCTGACATCAACCTGGCATTTTCGTCCACACAACTTCTGCTCACTGGATATTTTCTCTTTTTTGGACCATTCTCTGTAAACCCTAGAGATGGTTGTGCGTGAAAATCCCAGTAGATCAACAGTTTTTGAAATACTCAGACCAGACCGTCTGGCACCAACATCCATGCCACGTTCACTTAAATCCCCTTCCCTATTCTGATGCTCGGTTTGAAATTCAGCAACTCGTCTACAACATGTCTAGATGCCTAAATGCATTGGCTGATTAGCAATTTGTGTTATTTAGGAATTAACCAGGTGTACCTGATAAAGTGGCAGATGTGTGTGTGTGTGTGTGTGTGTGTATATGTATGTGTGTGTATATATATATACACACACACACACACACACACACACACACACACACACACATATATATATATATATATATATATATATATATATATATATATATATATACATACATACATAGTTCCAGTATATAGTTCCAGTATCTTTATTATAAATAATGGGGAAGTGCAGGATTTAAGAATTGTTTTGTTAAGTTACATTTGCAATATCATATTTGAAAACAACATTATCAGCTAGAGATAAGCCATATGTTGGCTGACAGTTGTGCTTTTGTTGTCCTCCTTTCTTCTAAGGCAAAATATCAGCATTTCTTTATCATTAATCTGCAGCTGTCCTCTTTAAAGGGATTTTAACCCCTTCAGGACTGGGAATTATGAAGAAAAACTAGCCTTAAGTACCGGAGAATTTTAAGCATTTCTGCTATCACTCCATTTAAACATAGAGCATTGTCTTTTGTTTTTTCTTTACCTATCAAAACTATATATACTTTTTCGTAGACAACCCAAGGTATTGGGCCTATTTTGGTATATTGCATGCCACCGTTCCACCCCCAAATGTGATCATATTAAAAACAAATCATTAACTTGTTCACATACTTTGGGTTTCTCACTGAAATTATTTACACCCGACTACTGCAGCCATAAGACAAATAGTTGTAAAAGCTTCTCTGGGATCCCCTTTGTTCATAAATAGCAGACATGCATGGCTTTGCCATTGCTTTTTGGTAACAGAGGGCCACTAATTGCAGCTGTACACACACACACACACTGGTCACCACCGTCTTAGGTACTGGCAGACAGTCTGCCGGTCTTCAGTTTAGGGAGAATATCCTCCTAAAGAACACACCTCCCTGATCTCCCCTCCCCCAAACAGCTCTTTAAATGGACACTGAACCCAATTTTTTTTCTTTTGTGATTCAGATAGAGCATGCAATTTTAAGCAACTTTCTAATTGACTCCTATTATCAAATTGTCTTCATTCTCTTGGTATCTTTATTTGGAATGTAAGTTTAGATGCCGGCCCATTTTTGGTGAACAAACTGGGTTGTTCTTGCTGATTGGTGGATAAATTCACCCACCAATAAACAAGTGCTTTCCATGGGTCTGAACCAAAAGATAGCTTAGATGCCTTCTTTTTCAAATAAAGAAAGCAAGACAACGAAGAAAAATTGATAATAGGTGTAAATTAGAAAGTTGCTTAAAATTGCATGCTCTATCTGAATCATGAAAGAAAAAATTTGGGTTCAGTGTCCCTTTAACCTTCCCCCTCTCACTAGGTGCAGCCATCTTAAGTACTTGCAGCTGTCTGCGAGTACTCAGTTTGTATTTTTTTTTTTAATATATATATAGTGTAGTGTTCCCCCCACCCTATTGATTGTAAGTAGAACCCCCCCCCCCCACCAAATCTTTTTTCTGTTGGCAGGGAACACGGCACCCTCCCACCCCCCTTTCTGGCAATGGGCTGCCCACCCTCCTTAAAGCTGACAGCCGGGACCGCAGCATATGTAACGTAGTACCTACGTCGATTAAGCTTAAAGGGACAGTATACACTCATTTTCATATAACTGCATGTAATAGACACTACTATAAAGAATAAGATGCACAGATACTGATATAAAAATCCAGTATAAAACTGTTTAAAAACTTACTTAGAAGCTGTCAGTTTGGCTCTGTTGAAAAGGTAGCTGGAAAGCCCACTGCAAGTGGCAAATAAGACACTCCCCCCCCCTCCCTTCTTTTGCATATGAAAAGACCCTTTACACAAACAGGAGCAAGCTGAAGAAGGTAGCTGACGGTATTCACATAAAACTTTGGGGCTTGGTTAGGAGTCTGAAAATCAGAGCAATGTTATTTAAAAATAAGCAAAACTATACATTTATTTAAAAAAAAAAAACTTTATGGGCTATATAAATAGATCATCTACAAAACATTTATGCAAAGAAAAAATGAGTCTATAATGTCCCTTTAAGGGTTTAAACAATACTACTTTGGTAGAAAAAAATATGTTAACGCAAAATAAACATTAAAAAATGTGAGGAAAAAACAGCAAACAACTTACTTGTTTTCTTGCATAATTAGCACTTAGAATTTCTCACTGTAGCCTCTGCCCTCTGTGGGATTAGAGTTACACATTTCTCTTGCAAGGTGTATCCAGTCCACGGATTCATCCTTTACTTGTGGGATATTCTCATTCCCTACAGGAAGTAGCAAAGAGAGCACACAGCAAAGCTGTCCATATAGCTCCCCCTCTAGCTCCACCCCCCAGTCATTCTCTTTGCTGGCTCTAAGCACTAGGGTCTCTCTCGGGAGTGTAAAGTGAATGTGGTGTTAGAATTGTAGTTTTATTATCTTCAATCAAAAGTTTGTTATTTTAAATGGTACCGTTTTGTACTATTTACTCTCTAGCAGAAAAGTGATAAAAATTTGTGTAACTAAAATCCACTGCTGTTCCCACACGCTATGTTCACAGACTTAGTAAGGAATTGAATGCTTACATAATAGGGCTAATATACTGGTTGACACTTATTCAGGGCAATCGATTGTTTGGCTAAGGAAAAATTTGCAAGACACTTTGAAAGCCCTTTTGGTTTTTTTCTGGGGTTATTACCACATGGCTGCGTTTTAGTCACTTAGGAGTGATTTACTAGGCCTCACAGCTCCGGAGTAGAGTGGGAGGGGCCTAATTTCGCGCCTCAGATGCGCACTTAGAATTGCAGATAAGTTCATGCTGTTTCACATGGAGGGTCCTGCTGATATTTGAGGGCCTTAAAGAAGCTATATTCCCCCAAATCCGATCCCTGCAATCTTATTAAGGCTTTAGCTAGATACTGTGAAAATTTCAGAAAGATTGCAGCATTTTTCACCGTTTTGTAAAATTGTGTGCTTTTTTTATCTCTTAAAGGCACAGTAACGTTTTTTTTTTTCAAATTGTGTTTTTTCTTTGATTAAAGTGATTCCAAGCCTGTTTGTGTACTCTACTTGTCTGTTAAACATGTCTGACACTAAGGAAAATCCTTGTTCAATGTGTTTAGAAGCCATGGTCGAACCCCCTCTCAGAATGTGTCCCACTTGTACTGATATGTCTATACACTTTAAAGATCATATTGTTGCACTTAAAAATGTGGCCCAAGATAATTCTCAGACTGAAGGTAACGAGGGTAGCCCGTCTGCCTCTCCCCAAGTGTCACAACTAGTTACGCCCGCGCAAGCGACGCCTAGTACCTCTAGTGCGTCTAACCCTTTTACATTACAAGACTTAGCGGCAGTCATGGATAATTCTCTTACAGCCTTCTTATGTAAACTGCCCGTGTTACCTGCAAAGCGTGATAGCTCCATTTTAAGAACAGATTATGAGCATTCTGACGCTTTGGTAGCCGTATCCGATATACCCTCACAATGCTCTGAAGTGGGAGCGAGGGATTTGATGTCTGAGGGAGAAGTCTCTGATTCAGGAAGGGTTCCTCCCCAGACAGATTCAGATACATTGGCTTTTAAATTTAAACTAGAACACCTCCGTGTTTTACTTAGGGAGGTATTAGGTACTCTGGATGACTGTGACCCTTTGGTGATCCCAGAGAAATTGTGTAAAATGGACAAGTACCTAGAGGTCCCTGTTTACACGGATGCGTTTCTGGTCCAAATAGCTAAGTTAGCGGCGAAAAATTCAGGTTTCGCCATTTTGGCGCGCAGGGCGCTATGGCTAAAGTCCTGGTCGGCCGATGTGTCGTCAAAATCCAAGCTTTTGAACATTCCTTTCAAAGGGAAGACCCTTTTCGGGCCTGAATTGAAAGAGATTATTTCAGATATCACCGGGGGAAAAGGCCATGCTCTCCCTCAGGACAAAGCCTTTAAAACAAAGAACAAAGCTAATTTTCGTTCTTTTCGCAATTTCAGGAACGGCCCCGCTTCATCCTCTCCGGCTGCAAAGCAAGAGGGTAACGCTTCACAGCCCAAGGCAAACTGGAAACCTTACCAGGGCTGGAATAAGGGTAAACAGGCCAAAAAGCCTGCAGCTGCCACCAAGACAGCATGAAGGGGTAGCCCCCGATCCGGGACCGGATCTAGTAGGGGGGCAGACTCTCTCTCTTCGCTCAGGCCTGGGCTAGAGATGTACACGATCCTTGGGCATTAGAGATTGTAGCCCAGGGATACCTTCTAGAATTCAAGGACTCTCCTCCAAGGGGAAGGTTCCACATTTCTCGTCTGTCTACAGATCAGACAAAGAAAGAGGCATTTTTACGCTGTGTAGAAGATCTACATACAATGGGAATGATCCACCCAGTTCCAATTGCAGAACAAGGACTGGGGTTTTACTCAAACCTGTTTGTGGTTCCCAAAAAAGAAGGAACTTTCAGACCAATCCTGGATCTCAAAATTCTAAACAAATTCCTCAGAGTTCCATCATTCAAGATGGAGACCATTCGGACAATCTTACCAATGATCCAGGAGGGTCAATATATGACTACCGTGGATCTAAAGGATGCGTATCTGCACATTCCTATCCACAAAGATCATCACCAGTTTCTCAGGTTCGCCTTTCTGGACAAGCATTTTCAGTTTGTGGCTCTTCCTTTCGGTTGGCCACTGCTCCCAGAATTTTCACAAAGGTGCTAGGGTCCCTCCTGGCGGTTCTAAGACCGCGGGGCATAGCAGTGGCGCCTTACCTAGATGACATCTTAATTCAGGCGTCAACTTTCCAAAGAACCAAGTCTCACACGGAGATTGTATTGGCCTTTCTGAGGTCTCACAGGTGGAAGGTGAACATCAAAACGAGTTCTCTCTCCCCCCTCACAAGAGTTCCATTCCTAGGAACCCTGATAGACTCGGTAGAAATGAAAATATTTCTGACGGAGGTCAGAAAGCTAAAACTCTTAACTACTTGCCGAGCTCTTTATTCCATTCCTCGGCCATCTGTGGCTCAGTGCATGGAGACAATCGGACTAATGGTTGCGGCAATGGACATAGTCCCTTTTGCTCGGATACACCTCAGACCACTGCAACTATGCATGCTCAAACAGTGGAATGGGGATTATGCAGATTTGTCTCCTCAAATTCAGTTGGACCAGGAGACCAGATATTATCTTCTCTGGTGGTTGTCTCAGGATCACCTGTCTCAAGGAATATGTTTCCGCAGGCCAGAGTGGATCATCGTAACGACCGACGCCAGTCTGTTAGGCTGGGGTGCGGTCTGGGACTCCCTGAAAGCTCAGGGCTTATGGTCTCGGGAAGAAACTCTTCTCCCGATAAACATTCTGGAACTGAGGGCGATAATCAACGCTCTTCAGGCATGGCCTCAACTAGCGGCGGCCAAATTCATCAGATTTCAGTCGGACAACATCACGTCGATCATCAGTGGGGAACAAAGAGTTCCCTAGCGATGACGGAAGTAACCAAAATAATCAGGTGGGCGGAGGATCACTCCTGCCATCTCTCAGCAATTCACATCCCAGGAGTAGACAACTGGGAGGCGGATTTTCTAAGTCGTCAGACTTTTCACCCGGGGGAGTGGGAACTCCACCCGGAGGTATTTGCCCAGCTGACTCAGCTATGGGGCACCCCAGAGTTGGATCTGATGGCATCCCGTCAGAACACCGAACTTCCTCTCTACGGGTCCAGGTCCCGGGATCCCAAGGCAGTATTGATAGATGCTCTAGCAGCGCCTTGATCCTTCAATCTGGCTTATGTTTTTCCACCGTTTCCTCTCCTCCCGCGTCTGGTTGCCAGAATCAAGCAGGAGAAGGCTTTGGTGATTCTGATAGCGCCTGCGTGGCCACACAGGACTTGGTATGCAGACCTAGTGGACATGTCATCTGTCCCACCATGGACACTGCCAATGAGGCAGGATCTTCTAATACAGGGTCCGTTCAAGCATCCAAATTTAGTTTCTCTACGTCTGACTGCTTGGAGATTGAACGCTTAATTCTATCAAAGCGTGGGTTCTCTGAGTCAGTTATAGATACTCTGATTCAGGCTAGAAAGCCTGTCACCAGGAAAATCTACCATAAGATATGGCGGAAATATCTTTGTTGGGGTGAATCCAAGGGTTACTCATGGAGTAAGATTAGGATTCCCAGGATATTGTCCTTTCTCCAAGAAGGACTGGAGAAAGGATTGTCAGCTAGTTCCTTAAAAGGACAAATATCTGCTTTGTCTATCCTGTTACACAAGCGTCTGACAGAGGTACCAGACGTTCAAGCGTTTGCTCAGGCTTTAGTCAGAATCAAGCCTGTCTATAAACCTGTGGCTCCGCCATGGAGTTTGAATCTAGTTCTTTCAGTTCTTCAAGGGGTTCCGTTTGAACCTTTACATTCCATAGACATTAAGTTGTTATCTTGGAAAGTTTTGTTTTTGATAGCTATCTCTTCTGCTCGAAGAGTTTCAGAATTATCTGCCTTACAGTGTGATTCACCTTACCTGGTGTTCCACGCAGATAAGGTAGTTTTGCGTACCAAGCCTGGTTTTCTTCCTAAAGTTGTTTCTAACAAGAATATTAACCAGGAAATAATTGTTCCTTCTCTGTGTCCTAATCCATCTTCGAAGAAGGAACGTCTATTACACAATCTTGATGTAGTTCATGCTTTAAAGTTCTATTTACAAGCAACTAAGGATTTCAGACAAACATGCTCCTTGTTTGTTATCTATTCTGGTAAGAGGAGAGGTCAGAAAGCGACTGCTACCTCTTTCCTTTTGGCTGAAAAGCATCATCCGTTTGGCCTATGAGACTGCTGGCCAGCAGCCTCCTGAAAGAATTACTGCTCATTCTACCAGAGCAGTGGCTTCCACATGGGCTTTCAAAAATGAGGCTTCTGTTGAACAGATTTGTAAGGCAGCGACTTGGTCTTCACTGCATACTTTTGCCAAATTTTACAATTTCGATACTTTTGCTTCTTCGGAGGCTATTTTTGGGAGAAAGGTTTTGCAAGCAGTGGTGCCTTCCGTTTAAGGTACCTGTCTTGTTCCCTCCCTTCATCCGTGTCCTAAAGCTTTGTTATTGGTATCCCACAAGTAAAGGATGAATCCATGGACTGGATACACCTTGCAAGAGAAAACTGCATTTATGCTTACCTGATAAATTACTTTCTCTTGCGGTGTATCCAGTCCACGGCCCGCCCTGGCATTTAAGTCAGGTAGAACATTTTTTGTTTAAACTACAGTCACCACTGCACCCTATGGTTTCTCTTTTTTCTTCCTAACCTTTGGTCGAATGACTGGGGGGTGGAGCTAGAGGGGAAGCTATATGGACAGCTTTGCTGTGTGCTCTCTTTGCTACTTCCTGTAGGGAATGAGAATATCCCACAAGTAAAGGATGAATCCGTGGACTGGATACACCGCAAGAGAAAGTAATTTATCAGGTAAGCATAAATTCTGTTTTTACATTCTAACAGTTTTGAGCATGAGCAAATGTGGCTCCCTGTTTATCTAGTTTATTCACGTAATACTAAACCAACTCTGGAAGTTTTATGACATCATGCTTGATAAGCTTCCTGTAGAGCCCACAGCCTGCTTGTAGGGCCGTGACATGAAGTAATGGACACTGCACAAACTAAGTTAATTTAAAAAAAAAAAAAAAAAGGTAAAATGCATTTAAATAGATGAATTATACATATTGCAATGATTTCAATTAAGTATATGCCACTGCTTAGTGCTTTTTTATTACAACAATGAAGCTGACTGTTTAATATTCCTTTTAAGTTGGAAATATAAAACTGAATACAGTTCTGGGTCAAAAAATATCTTTGCACTGGGTAGACTTTATTCACATCTTTTTCTTTTTTTTTTTTTTCCTTCAACCTAGCTTCATCTGCCTAACCAGCCTCTCCACATTTTATTAGTTTCTGCACAACTGATTTACTAAAGTTATCTCAATTCTTTAGTAAATCAGTCCTATGAGTGCAATTTGTCAGATGTGTAGCACAAAAAACGTTGTTAAAGGATCATGAAGCCCACATATTTCCTTTTATAATTCAGATAGAGAGTACTATTTAAAAACATTACAATTTGCTTCCATTATAAATTTACTTTGGTCTCTTGGGATCCTTTGTTTAAATGGTAGGCTCAGAAGTATGCAAATATATGAAACACTATATGGTAGCAATTTTGCATTGTGATGGCAATATGTATGCAATGTATAACATTGTTTAAAATATTGATACAAAAGTTCTGCCATATAGTGGTCCAGGCACTTGCACACTCTTTAACCTAAGTATGTTCTTCAATAAAGATTTGGGGTTTCGTGTCCCTTGTAAGGTTGTTTTTTTTTCCACATAGCTTAGCATAGCATGCTGCAATACTTAAAATTTAATTTAAATCATGTTCATTGTTGGTGGGTGCACTGGATTTTTGTTAATTGTATAGATAGTGGTATTTGTAACAAATATGTAGGACTGATATAAGAGTAATTTCACATTTGTTTCTGTTTGTTTTTGCAGTGTGAGTGCAGCGGATGGAGAGCTACAGTGGAATTTTTCCCATACACCAACTGAGCATGTTTTTCCTGTCCCAAATGTTTCACACAGTGTGGCCTTGAAAGTCAGTGTCCAGTCTTTGCCTAGACAATCCAGTTATCCGGTGTTGAACTGCAGCATTCATAGCAATCTTGGTTTTTTAGACAAGAAAATGTCCACATGTGAGCATAGTGTTAGTCCAACTTTGGATGCGCATCGTGCAACTGGACATGGAAACATTCTCAGTTCTACGCAAGCAAGTAACAAGCAGCTTTGGACTGTTGGACGTGAAGGTTTACTGCATACAAGGGCCAGCTCAAACATGAATACTACTGCTTCTGTTAGAAGTGCTAAGTTTCTCTCTAGCAGCGGTAATAGTTACGGCATTGGGACATCGCCATCAAAACTTCAGTGTTTCAATGTTATTAATGACTCTAAGGCAGCACCTCATAATTCACCCATTAGAAATCTGAAATCATTTTCTTTGGTGGATTTATCTAGCAGCACACAACAAAATCAATCCACAGACACAAACCCTTTAATAGGCACTTTAATTCAAGAACGTCAAGAAGTCATAGCAAGAATTGCACACCATTTGCTACAATGTGATCAGGCAAACTCACACATAAGTAGTAATGCTTTCAATATGCTTGAAACTAGTCCTGTTAATTCCAAGATATTTAGGAGCCCACACGAAGAAGATAATGCCACAAAAAGAAACCAGGAAACTCCAGTAACATTTACCTCAACATTAGGATTCACTGTAACCACAGACAGCCGAAAAAACTTGCCAGACACCCCCATCAGTTCCTCACGCCCAAACTCGGAAGATAAAACCTCTCCAAAACTACAAGCAAGAAGAAAACTTATACTTGACGATGAACCTGTCTTCAGCACATTTCAGCAATCTCTAGGTAAAACAACTCAATCTGCTCTTTTGTGGTCCAGCAAAGAAAATATTTTCAATCCACCTGAAAATGTAGACATTCTAATTAGCGAACAGACTGAAAACAATGTCTGTAAAGGAACTGGTAACCATTGCACGTATCCAAAAAATTCAAGTGATAGAATTTGCACTAACAAACAAAATAACCCAGATGAAAAACACTCTTCCCACAGTTTGAATCTAGATAATTCCAAACACTGTTCAAAAAAAGTAGTGACCGTTTGCCAAACCCAGCAACTTAAAGATGTGGAGAAAAATCTAAAGAAAGCACAATGTTCAGACCATAACAAACAGCTCCACAGCATTGAAAACTATAGAGACAGTGATAAAGACAGAGACAGTGTGAAAGCCAGAGAAACACAAGAGAAACAAAAAACGTTGCATGATGAGAATGAGGATCCAGCAAAATGCGACTGTCATATTCAAGGGCAAAGGAAATGTAATGGAAGCTGTTTGACAAGATGTGAGCGGCTGAAAAATACAAATCAGCTAGTAAGTGTCTTCATGGAATCTTTGTCATTTCACAATCACTTTAGCTATATGTTTGTTTGTTTTTTTAAAGGGACATTTCAACCAAATTGTAATCCACCTGGGTGCATTTCAGTTTTGAATAGATACATTTTTGTTTTATACATGTATTTAGCAAAAATTATTTTTAAAAAATCCATAACTGTTTCAAAAGTGTATTTAAGTATGCCCCGCGCACCAGTATTTTAAATATATCACTTGCTAAGAGAGCTTAAGGTACCTGTACCATCTGGTAATGATGCAATTTGTTAATTGCTGACATGATACAAACCCCCTGGTGCTCTGAGCAGCTGCAGTATTTAAAATACTGGTGCACTGTGAATATCTAGCTATACTTCACTGCACGTGCAGAGAAAAATGCTAACAATTAAAAAGTGATAACTTTTACTAGAAGCATTTTTGCCAATGTATGTATATTGCAAATATGTTTCTATTCAAATATGTAATTCATTTATTTGCATTTAAATTTTGACCAGAATATCGCTTTGAATGAATGGGAAGCTGGTGGCTAGTGGATTATTTGGTTGGGATTTTTTTGGGCTTTTTAGCCACTGGTAGTTGGGTTATGCCATGACATAGTTACTGTGTTAAAGTACGGGAAACCCAACATTTTTCTTTCATGATTCAGATAGAAGTAAATTGGAAAGTTGTTTAAAATTCTATGCTCTATTATTTAATTTGCTTCAATATTAAGGTATCCTTTGTTGAAAAGCATAGCTATGTAGGCTCAGCACCTGGGGACTATTTGCTGATTGGTGGGTGCAAATAAAAAAAAAGAATAACTAAATATTTAAGCCAATTAGATAATAGAAGTAAATTAAAAAGTTGTTTAATATTGTATTCTCTATCTGAATCATGAAAGAAAAAAAAAAATCCTGTCCCCTTTAAACCAAGAAGTTGTGGTGATATTAGCAATAGATGCTCTTATTGATGTATCGGGTAATATCCTTTTAAACATATTGTGAGATAGAGATATACTGTTTAATTAATTTTTTAATAACTGATGCACAATAATTATTTTGAAAAGTACCACAAATAAGCACTAGGATTATATATATATATATATATATATATAATAAATAGAAATGCATATAGATAAAACATCCATTGACTACCTTTTGAAATTCAGAGGTATAATTTGTCATGTTAATTTGCATAATTTGTTAATGCCTGACATACAGAGAGACCAAAGATGCAGTTTTTCAGAACTTTGAGTACTTGTAAGAAGAGACTTAAAAAGCATCCAAAGTCAAGAGGAAAAAATGAAGAAGAGAGAGAATTGTGGATATACACATCAATATACTCCTGTATTATATGCATGTGTATATCAGTTCTTAACAAATTAAGATCACTTTTTTGGGCCTGTCAGAAAAAAACTGTTGCTATCTACCCAATGTTTTGGGAATAGCTATGATATTTATTTATGGATATATATATGAAGAAAAATAATGAAATGTTAGGGGTAGAAATTTAGGAGCTATAGCTCCATGATGTATGTGTTTTTGTTTTTTTTTATTTAATTTTTTTTTATATTTATTATTGTACATACATACATACATACATGTCAGTAATGTAGTTGTCTAAGGGACGGCAGTGCATGCCAAGTCTGCGCGCGTGTGTGGAATGTATGTATATATCTCACTTAAACACACACACACACACATATATATATATATATATATATATATATATATATATATATATACAGTATATTCAAAATAGGACTGCACTCGCTGGGTTTAAGCATAAAACTTATTTTATTGTGGTACCACAATAAAATAAGTTTTATGCTTAAACCCAGCGAGTGCAGTCCTATTTTGAAAATTACAATAAATATACCAAATATCACAAAGAAAAAAAAATGTGAAATAAATGTGATAACAAAAATCATAAAAGGAAAACCAAATAAAGTTCTGAATAAAGGATATGTCTGTGTCCTCTGGATGAGTTTTTCAGCTTGTTAGCATTCCTCAGTGAGATCCCATAAAAAAGGAAACAGAAAATTGCAACATAGTGTGAATCTGTAATGGCACTTTGAGGAAGTAGTTGTTTTGTAACAAATGACTACTCACATTTGTTGGAGCTTTCCACTAAGCTCAAGGATATGCGCACTCCCACTTTATACTGATGGGAAAACAGTACACTAGGCAAAACTTGGATACAAATTTATTTTAAAATATATAAAAGCGTCACATAAGCCTTGATAACACCACAATGTAAGGGTACAAAAGCAGATATGCTGTAATAAATGCTTCAAATCGCCAAACTTGCAAAGAGGTAAATGGATCAGCAGGAGTGTGACCGCCGAAACCAAAACCTCTTTAGTAGCAAGACAGTAGCGCTAAGCCCCCAGGTGTCCTGGCTAGTGTAGAGACGTGATAAAACTCAATATAGAACAGTTCAGTTCCGACGTACGTTTAGCAGGTATGCTTTGTCAAGGAATGTTTGTGCGCATGTCCAAGAGTCCTTTTAAACAATCCATTGATGAGTTTCTGCCAGGTTTGTAGTTCCATCCTCCATTTTGGAAGTTGGCATTTAGGTAATTTGTCATTAAACAACTAGTATGTTTTTCAGCTTCTTTCAGTTTTATACATTTTGTTGATATATGCATAGATGTTAAGATGGATAACCAGAATTGGTAAATTATGCATTATAATGTTATAGCATTATACATATATGCAAAACTTCAAAAAACATAATCACATTGTGCCTGCAATTGGTGTCTATACTGATGGTATATGTAGGTATTTGTTGTGTTTTTTTTTTTTTTTTTTACCCCTTATTGTGAAGGTATTAGTTATATCTTTTTTAGTTTAAGTGATGTTACTGACTATATGTCCTATGGACCATAATTAAACTACTAGCCTTATTATAAACCTAGTTGTATCGTAATGTTTTCAAAGATAGATTTTATTTGTTAGCATGTGGCATGTTTAAAAACATATATTGTACTTATATGTGTTTGCGCTGAAAAGTTATGATAGGATGTTGAGGTTACTGTTTCTAACTATGTGTTTAATTTTACATTTGGGGTTCCATATATTGAAAATAAGTTTGTGAAACATTCTAAAACTACCTAGCACTGACAATATGAGTGTGGACAAAGAGAAAAAATAAATAAATAAATAAAAAATAAAAAAATAATAAAAAAAAATAATAAAAAAAATATAAAAAAAAAATATATAAAAAATATTAAAAAAAAAAAAAAAAAATTAAAATAAAAAAAAAAAAAAAAATATATAAAAAAAAAATAAATAAAAAAAAAAAAAAAAAATATTAAAAAAAAAAAATTAAATTTTTTTTTTTTTTTTTTATTTTATTAAAAAAAAAAAAAATATATATATATTATAAATTTAAAAAAAATAAAATAATAAATAAATAAATAAAAAATAAAACAAGAAATATATAGAGTTTATAGCTTCGTAGCTGTACTTATAAATAACTTTCACAAAAAGTGATGGATTTCAAAATCTTTATTAAGACCATTGGGTATCAAGCTATCCATAATATGGATCCACTTCATTTCCAATTGTCCCAATCTATTCTGTGTGTCTCCTCCCTTCCAATTCAGTTCTAATTTCTAATGCCCAGAAATTCCAAATCCTTTACATTTCTATTGTGCTTTTTATCAAAGTGAGACGATACTGTATGATTAGCATAACCCTTTTCAATATTGTAAATATGCTCATTCATCCTAATTTTCAGAAGTGTAGAGGTACGCCCTATATAGATTAAATTGCATGAGCATCGTAACATGTAAATTACGTTTTTGCTATTGCAAGTAATACATTGATCTATACTGTACTCCCTTTTGTTATCTCCAGAAAATAATTTTTTACAGAATTTTGGAGTTTTTTTCATAAATTTGCAAGCATTGCAGAATTGACACTTTCTAAAACCCATTTCAGATGGTAGCAACCAATTTTTTACTTTGTTGTTGTCTACTTCTTTAATACATTGGGATAGTTGAAATTTAAGGTTGGGAACCTTTCTAAAAATTATGTTAGGTCCATCGCCTAAAAATTCATTTAATGGTGCATCTCTTGTGAGGATTCCCCAGTGTTTTTGTATGATGTTCCTAAGTTCTCCACTCTGAGTGCTATGTTGGAAGATAAGTCTATTTGCTAGTTTATCATCAGTGAATTTCTTATTTTTGATTTTATATTTTAATAAATCTGACCTGTCCATGTTGGTTACTTCTTCTATTTTTTCATCTAGAAAATTAGCTGGATAATTTTTCTCTAAAAAACGTTTTTTTAGGATTTGAGATTGAACCTTATACATATCTTGTTCTTTACAATTACGTCTCAGTCGGACGAATTGACCTTTAGGGACATTTTTAAGCCAATGTTTTTGATGACAACTTTCGAGGCTTATGTAATTGTTTACGTCTATGCTCTTAAAAAAGTTTTTCGACTTCAACATTTCATTCTCAATGTATATTTCAAGGTCTAAAAATTCTACCTTGGTTTGACTATAATTCCAAGTTAGAGCTACTTTGAACTCATTTATTTTCAAATATTCCATGAATTCAAGTAATTGGTTCTCACTTCCTGACCATATGAAGAAAAGGTCATCTATGTAGCGATGATAAGACACCAGATATTGCGCCCAGCTAGAGTTGTAAATATATTGATTTTCCCAATTGGCCATATATAAATTGGCATAGCTGGGCGCAAATCTGGTGCCCATCGCTGTGCCTCCTACTTGCAAATAATATTGGTGGTTGAACCAAAAGTAGTTGGTTTCTAGAATTATAGCTATGCTGTCTAAAATAAACTCAAGTTGTTTTTTATCCAAAGAGTCATCTTTTTCTAGGATGTTTTTTACTGATGCTATGCCAAGATTTTGTCTATTATGGTATAAAGTGACGTAACATCACTAGTCACCAACCACCAATTTGGATTCCACTCGAGTTTTTCTAAATGGTTAAGGATACTTAAGGTATCTTTCAAATATGATTTTGTCTTTACAACATAAGTCTGTAAAAATTGGTCTATATACGCCGATAAATTGCTTGTGAGGGAATTGACCCCTGACACTATGGGTCTACCCGGGGGTTAGATGGATCCTTGTGTATTTTCGGCAGTATATAAAAAGTGGGAGTTTTTGGAAATTTGTTGTAGATATATTGATATTCTTTTTTTATTCACAATGCCTGTTTTTAAGCCTTTTTCTAAGTGAAGTTCAAGTCTTTTTTAAAATTTTATTATTGGATTACTATCAAGTTCGATATATACCTCAGTGTTTTTAAGTTGTCTAAGACATTCCTCATTGTATTTAGTTTTATCCATGATAACTGTCCCTCCGCCCTTGTCCGCGGGGCTTTATGACTATCTTATCATTCATTTTTAAATCTGCCAAGGCTGTTTGTTCTAGTTTAGTGAGATTGGAACCATAATTAGTTTTCATATTTTTAATATCCCTGTGTACTAGTTCTAAGAATGTCTCCATAGGTGCTGATTTGCACTGTGTGGGATTAAAGGAGGACTTTTTATGTACCTCTATATGTTTATATTTATTTATTTCTATAGAACTGTTACTGATTATGGGATTGTTAGTGAAAAACTTTTTTATACATAGATTTCTAATAAACTTCTGAATTCCTATAAAGGCTTCAAATTTATTCATTCTGTAACTGGGAGCAAAATTTAGCCCTTTGTTTAAGACAGAGGTTTGGGCTTCTGATAGTGTGGTACTAGACAGATTGAAAATACCATTATCTTTTTTATTTGTTTATTATTGTGTTTATTACTTAGTAATCCGTTCTGTCCATGTTTTTGCGTCTTTTGTTGAACAGATCTGAATCCGTTCTTGTGTATTTTCTTTTTCCAGCCTCTATAAAAACCTCCTCCTCTTCTGAGTTATATCTTGCTAAAGCTCCAAATCTATTATGGGTGGTGGTTTCTTTTGGATATTGTTCTTTATGATTTTTAAAAGGATTTCTAGGTTGTTGCCAATTATTTTCTTCTCTTGCCCACTGTTCAGATCTATCCTGATTGTTTCTATAATTCATATTTTTATTATAAGTCATGTCATGATTTTTCTGTGGATATCTGTGATCTGCATAGAAAAATCTTCCTTTCTTTTGTTATAGTAGCTCTCTCTTTCTCTATGTGCTAAAGAATTATTGTTGGTGTTGATTTGATGTATTGCCATAATAATTATTTCTATGTGTGTATCTAAAGTCTTGATCTTTATATTGTAAACGCTCCTTGTTGGAATTACTAGTATTTTGAATATGTGTTCTTCTATTTTTGGCTCTATAATTTCTTTCTTTCCTTTCTTTATAATCCTCATAGTCTCTAAAGTATTTCTTTCTCTTAGTGTCTTTGATCTCTTTTTTTAAACAATCTAAATTTTCTGCCACTTTTTGTGAAAGTTCCCCATTATGTTTGCTCTCCACATTTGGTCAGGATAACCTTATGTTTATGACCAAGTGGAATCATATTTTAGAAGAATGCACAAGAAAACTTATGAATCTTATTATTAGTGAAAAGAAAAAAATATTGGATGAGGCAAATATAGAAATTAACATGCTGGAACAAAAAATAACTCCCCATATGGAGAGCAAACAATATGGGGAACTTTCACAAAAAGTGGCAGAAAATTTAGATTGTTTAAAAAAGAGATCAAAGACACTAAGAGAAAGAAATACTTTAGAGACTATGAGGATTATAAAGAAAGGAAAGAAAGAAATTATAGAGCCAAAATAGAAGAACACATATTCAAAATACTAGTAATTCCAACAAGGAGCGTTTACAATATAAAGATCAAGACTTTAGATACACACATAGAAATAATTATTATGGCAATACATCAAATCAACACCAACATAATTCTTTAGCACATAGAGAAAGAGAGAGCTACTATAACAAAAGAAAGGAAGATTTTTCCTATGCAGATCACAGATATCCACAGAAAAATCATGACATGACTTATAATAAAAATATGAATTATAGAAACAATCAGGATAGATCTGAACAGTGGGCAAGAGAAGAAAATAATTGGCAACAACCTAGAAATCCTTTTAAAAATCATAAAGAACAATATCCAAAAGAAACCACCACCCATAATAGATTTGGAGCTTTAGCAAGATATAACTCAGAAGAGGAGGAGGTTTTTATAGAGGCTGGAAAAAGAAAATACACAAGAACGGATTCAGATCTGTTCAACAAAAGACGCAAAAACATGGACAGAACGGATTACTAAGTAATAAAACACAATAATAAACAAATAAATAAAAAAGATAATGGTATTTTCAATCTGTCTAGTACCACACTATCAGAAGCCCAAACCTCTGTCTTAAACAAAGGGCTAAATTTTGCTCCCAGTTACAGAATGAATAAATTTGAAGCCTTTATAGGAATTCAGAAGTTTATTAGAAATCTATGTATAAAAAAGTTTTTCACTAACAATCCCATAATCAGTAACAGTTCTATAGAAATAAATAAATATAAACATATAGAGGTACATAAAAAGTCCTCCTTTAATCCACACAGTGCAAATCAGCACCTATGGAGACATTCTTAGAACTAGTACACAGGGATATTAAAAATATGAAAACTAATTATGGTTCCAATCTCACTAAACTAGAACAAACAGCCTTGGCAGATTTAAAAATGAATGATAAGATAGTCATAAAGCCCGCGGACAAGGGCGGAGGGACAGTTATCATGGATAAAACTAAATACAATGAGGAATGTCTTAGACAACTTAAAAACACTGAGGTATATATCGAACTTGATAGTAATCCAATAATAAAATTTAAAAAAAGACTTGAACTTCACTTAGAAAAAGGCTTAAAAACAGGCATTGTGAATAAAAAAGAATATCAATATATCTACAACAAATTTCCAAAAACTCCCACTTTTTATATACTGCCGAAAATACACAAGGATCCATCTAACCCCCCGGGGTAGGACCATAGTGTCAGGGGTCAATTCCCTCACAAGCAATTTATTGGCGTATATAGACCAATTTTTACAGACTTATGTTGTAAAGACAAAATCATATTTGAAAGATACCTTAAGTATCCTTAACCATTTAGAAAAACTCGAGTGGAATCCAAATTGGTGGTTGGTGACTAGTGATGTTACGTCACTTTATACCATAATAGACAAAAATCTTGGCATAGCATCAGTAAAAAACATCCTAGAAAAAGATGACTCTTTGGATAAAAAACAACTTGAGTTTATTTTAGACAGCATAGCTATAATTCTAGAAACCAACTACTTTTGGTTCAACCACCAATATTATTTGCAAGTAGGAGGCACAGCGATGGGCACCAGATTTGCGCCCAGCTATGCCAATTTATATATGGCCAATTGGGAAAATCAATATATTTACAACTCTAGCTGGGCGCAATATCTGGTGTCTTATCATCGCTACATAGATGACCTTTTCTTCATATGGTCAGGAAGTGAGAACCAATTACTTGAATTCATGGAATATTTGAAAATAAATGAGTTCAAAGTAGCTCTAACTTGGAATTATAGTCAAACCAAGGTAGAATTTTTAGACCTTGAAATATACATTGAGAATGAAATGTTGAAGTCGAAAAACTTTTTTAAGAGCATAGACGTAAACAATTACATAAGCCTCGAAAGTTGTCATCAAAAACATTGGCTTAAAAATGTCCCTAAAGGTCAATTCGGTCCGACTGAGACGTAATTGTAAAGAACAAGATATGTATAAGGTTCAATCTCAAATCCTAAAAAAACGTTTTTTAGAGAAAAATTATCCAGCTAATTTTCTAGATGAAAAAATAGAAGAAGTAACCAACATTGACAGGTCAGATTTATTAAAATATAAAATCAAAAATAAGAAATTCACTGATGATAAACTAGCAAATAGACTTATCTTCCAACATAGCACTCAGAGTGGAGAACTTAGGAACATCATACAAAAACACTGGGGAATCCTCACAAGAGATGCACCATTAAATGAATTTTTAGGCGATGGACCTAACATAATTTTTAGAAAGGTTCCCAACCTTAAATTTCAACTATCCCAATGTATTAAAGAAGTAGACAACAACAAAGTAAAAAATTGGTTGCTACCATCTGAAATGGGTTTTAGAAAGTGTCAATTCTGCAATGCTTGCAAATTTATGAAAAAAACTCCAAAATTCTGTAAAAAATTCTTTTCTGGAGATAACAAAAGGGAGTACAGTATAGATCAATTTATTACTTGCAATAGCAAAAACGTAATTTACATGTTACGATGCTCATGCAATTTAATCTATATAGGGCGTACCTCTAGACTTCTGAAAATTAGGATGAATGAGCATATTTACAATATTGAAAAGGGTTATGCTAATCATACAGTATCGTCTCACTTTGATAAAAAGCACAATAGAAATGTAAAGGATTTGGAATTTCTGGGCATTAGGAAATTAGAACTGAATTGGAAGGGAGGAGACACACAGAATAGATTGGGACAATTGGAAATGAAGTGGATCCATATTATGGATAGCTTGATACCCAATGGTCTTAATAAAGATTTTGAAATCCATCACTTTTTGTGAAAGTTATTTATAAGTACAGCTACGAAGGCTATAAAATCTATATATGTCTTGTTTTATTTTTTATTTATTTATTATTTTTATTTTTTTTTTAAATTTATAATATATATATATATTTATTTTATTTTTTTTTAAAAAAAAAAAAATTTAAATTTTTTTTAAGTTTTAATATTTTTTTATTTTTATTTATTTATTTTTTTATATATATTTTTTTTTTTTTATATTTTAATTTTTTTATTTTTTTTATTTTTTTTTTTATATTTTTTATATATTTTTTTTTTATATTTTTTTTATTTTTTTTTTATTATTTTTTTTTTTTATTATTTATTTATTTATTTATTTTTTCTCTTTGTCCACACCCATATTGTCAGTGCTAGGTAGTTTTAGAATGTTTCACAAACTTATTTTCAATATATGGAACCCCAAATGTAAAATTAAACACATAGTTAGAAACAGTAACCTCAACATCCTATCATAACTTTTCAGCGCAAACACATATAAGTACAATATATGTTTTTAAACATGCCACATGCTAACAAATAAAATCTATCTTTGAAAACATTACGATACAACTAGGTTTATAATAAGGCTAGTAGTTTAATTATGGTCCATAGGACATATAGTCAGTAACATCACTTAAACTAAAAAAGATATAACTAATACCTTCACAATAAGGGGTAAAAAAAAAAACAAAAACAAAAAACACAACAAATACCTACATATACCATCAGTATAGACACCAATTGCAGGCACAATGTGATTATGTTTTTTGAAGTTTTGCATATATGTATAATGCTATAACATTATAATGCATAATTTACCAATTCTGGTTATCCATCTTAACATCTATGCATATATCAACAAAATGTATAAAACTGAAAGAAGCTGAAAAACATACTAGTTGTTTAATGACAAATTACCTAAATGCCAACTTCCAAAATGGAGGATGGAACTACAAACCTGGCAGAAACTCATCAATGGATTGTTTAAAAGGACTCTTGGACATGCGCACAAACATTCCTTGACAAAGCATACCTGCGAAACGTACGTCGGAACTGAACTGTTCTATATTGAGTTTTATCACGTCTCTACACTAGCCAGGACACCTGGGGGCTTAGCGCTACTTTCTTGCTACTAAAGAGGTTTTGGTTTCGGCGGTCACACTCCTGCTGATCCATTTACCTCTTTGCAAGTTTGGCGATTTGAAGCATTTATTACAGCATATCTGCTTTTGTACCCTTACATTGTGGTGTTATCAAGGCTTATGTGACGCTTTTATATATTTTAAAATAAATTTGTATCCAAGTTTTGCCTATTTTGAAAATACTGTGAATATTACTGACCTGGCACCCTGGTTGATGACTGGAGGAGATTGAGAGTGCAGATACACATGGAGGATATATATATATATATATATATATATATATATATAAATCTGATTTTTTTGTTTAATGCTCTTTAAATGTGTTAATTTTAAAAGTTTTAGCTGTCTGGTGTATATGTATACCAATGTGTTTGTTTGTTTTTCCCTAGAAAACCATTCAATTAAAACAATCTACAAACTGGAAGAAGCAAAGTTTTCGATCTCTAGATGGAATATTGACCAATGTGTTTCACCCCAGCACTGGTTTACCTTTACTCTCAAGTCCTGTGAGTGTAAAATGAAATCTGTTTTCCTTGTACTTGCATGTATTATCTTGCAGACAAACCAATGTTGTTTGATGCCTATCTACCTAGACATACTATTGATTACCAGAATTCTTCAGTAAATCATCTATAATCCATGCATTTGTTTATCGTAGCCACTCCCTTAGGGAGCAAGTACCACAAATCCACTTAATGTCCCTAGGATTTAGGTGTTTTTTTTTTACATTTAAATTTAACTCATGACTTCTTTCTACTCTGTAAAAATGGTCATTCTTCAACTAAAGTAATCTCCTTTTCCTACAATTTAAAGGAATATCCTAGTGTGAAAATAAAATTATATTTTTTAAGGTTTTTAATTTTTAACTGCAAATCTGTTATCCTTGTTACTTCTAAGATCACACGTGATGGATGTATTCCATTATTTTACTTTTGTTATGTATCCCCAGTCTTGTCCGACCGGGGAGATTGACAGCTCCTGCCCGTGCGTGATTGGCTGTGCGCGGGCAGGGGGCGGCTTGCACAGTGCAAAATAGCGTTCTTGTGCAATGCTGAATTCCGCCAGCAGCGAGCTGCGAGGGACAGAGACGCATATGTATGCCCCTGTCTGCCGTAGCTTGATAAATCAAGCCCTTTTCTATATCTACAAAAGTCTTAATACTTTACTGCAAAGATAAGAAATCTTAAACTATGTGAACACAGCACAGGATTCATACAGTAGCTTATCTCAAGTTTTTAGAACAATTTTATGACTTCATCTTTAGAAACTGAAACATTTTAAAGCCACAACATATTTTTTTGTGTGTTTATTTCGTAGGATAGAAAATATCAAAAATAGCTTGAACATATATTATTGGTAAGGTCAAAGCAATACTTTGTATTTTTAAGCAGAGGAGAAATTTCACAAGATCATAGTTTTTCATGATTCCCATTGACATATGAGAAGTTATGTCATACACTTTCAGTACTTCTATTATCTACAGTCTATACTGTTGAATACATATAGAAATAACCCGAAATAAGTCTTTTTGGAGACTCATAGTCCTTAGACATATGGTGAATGATTCTCTCCACAATGGGAAGAGCTGTTGCTTTAGCGAGTGTCTCAAGACATGATATGATCAGAAGGAGGATCTCCTAATAAATGTCCTTTTATTTGTTAATGATTTAGTTTGTTATGATCGTGTCTGACAATTCTTCAGTAATCTCTTGCTTTAAAGAAGGGAGCAATAAAAAAAAAAACTCCAACTTTAAACTGAAAGAAACCGCAATTCAATTTGCTAGTAAAGAAAATCTACAAGCAAGAAATATTAGTAATGTAGCCCAAACGTCTTTCAGACTAACTATAGTGGACTGGCTGCTATAGAATTAAAGAGCAACAAACTAGTAAAATATTTTCTTCTTTAGACACCCAACTCTAAAGTTATAAATATACATTGTCTTGGATGCAAATACAACTTATTGTGTTTTCTCCTGTCTGCAGTGATCTGCAAATTCCTGAATAGAGCTAAGCAGGAGTGTTTTAATTTCTGCCATTCTGCTCACTGACAGGCATTGGTGTGTAAAGTGACTGCAAATAGATAATGCATAAGTCTTTCTAGAATAACTGGGCATACAAAATCCTGGTTCAGAATTGCAGAATTAGAGCAACCCAGCCCAAGGGCACTCCTTGAATACTCACATGAGTATGTTTATCTTGTCTGTAGTGTAGTGAAATCACTTTGTGTTATGTTACCTGATTTTTATTTAAAAGTAAATAATTTGAATAAATCTACCCAGTGCATAAATATTATTTGACCCAGAACTGTTCCACATATGTACCTCTGAAAATAAACCCTAAAAAATCTGTGTGTATCATTTTTGGGGTGTTTATTTCTCTTTAATAATGTGAAGTAAAGAGACTTTGCAATGTACTTTCATTGTCTGTCTGTTGGTTCCCTTTTCCTGTAATTTATCTCTGAAACTTGTTTTTCTCAATTCCACTAATCTTTGCTTTGGTTATATAATTATAACTAGTATTTATTTACTGTTTAATATCCCTTTTTAAAATGCATTTTTGTTCAATAGTATACACTGCTCAAACTCATTCCAATTGGTTTGGAAACGCACACGAATAAGTATTATAATTCTATATTTCTTCTGTTATGTGTGATCAGTCCACGGGTCATCATTACTTCTGGGATATAACTCCTCCCCAACAGGAAATGCAAGAGGATTCACCCAGCAGAGCTGCATATAGCTCCTCCCCTCTACGTCAGTCCAGTCATTCTCTTGCACCAACGACTAGATAGGATGTGTGAGAGGACTATGGTGATTATACTTAGTTTTTATGACTTCAATCAAAAGTTTGTTATTTTAAAATAGCACCGGAGCGTGTTATTACTTCTCTGGCAGAGTTTGAGGAAGAATCTGTCAGAGTTTTTTACTATGATTTTAACCGGAGTAGTTAAGATCATATTGCTGTTCTCGGCCATCTGAGGGAGGTAAAGGCTTCAGATCAGGGGACAGCGGGCAGATGAATCTGCATTGAGGTATGTAGCAGTCTTTATTTTCTGAATGGAATTGATGAAAAAATCCTGCCATACCGTTTAAAATGACATGTATGTATACACTTCAGTATTCTGGGGATGGTATTTCACCGGAACTACTCTGTTAAAGGTCACTAATCCTTTTTAATAACTATTTATCATGTTAACGTTTTTGCTGGAATGGTAGAATCGTTTACGTTGCTGAGGTACTGTGTGAATAAATATTTGGGCATTATTTTCCACTTGGCAGTTTTTTTGCTTTAATTGTGACAGTTTCGTTTCTCTTCACTGCTGTGTGGGAGAGGGAGGGGCGTTTTTGGCGCTCTTTGCCTACGCATCAAAAAATACCAGTCAGTTACTTTTATATTTCCTGCATGATCCGGTTCATCTCTGATAGATCTCAGGGGTCTTCAAACTTCTTTGAAGGGAGGTAAATCTCTCAGCAGAGCTGTGAGAATTCTTATAGTGACTGTGAATAAAAACGTTTGCTTTGTATTTTTTATGTCAAATTAATTATTGTTATTTTTACTAATGGGAACAAACCTTTGCTAAAAGTTTGTTGTTTTAAAGTTTGATGCTATAACTGTTTTTCAGTTCATTATTTTCCAACTGTCATTTAATCGTTAGTACCTCTTTGAGGCACAGTACGTTTTTTGCTAAAAAAGATTATAACCAAGTTGTAAGTTTTTTGCTAGTGTGTTAAACATGTCTGACTCAGAGGAAGATATCTGTGTCATTTGTTCCAATGCCAAGGTGGAGCCCAATAGAAATTTATGTACTAACTGTATTGATGCTACTTTAAATAAAAGTCAATCTGTACAATGTGAACAAATTTCACCAAACAGCGAGGGGAGAGGTATGCCGACTAACTCGCCTCACGCGGCAGTACCTGCATCTCCCGCCCGGGAGGTGCGTGATATTTTGGCGCCTAGTACATCTGGGCGGCCATTACAGATAACATTACAAGATATGGCTACTGTTATGACTGAAGTTTTGTCTAAATTACCAGAACTAAGAGGCAAGCGTGATCACTCTGGGGTGAGAACAGAGTGCGCTGACAATGCTAGGGCCATGTCTGATACTGCGTCACAGCTCGCAGAGCATGAGGACGGAGAGCTTCATTCTGTGGGTGACGGTTCTGATCCAAACAGATTGGACTCAGATATTTCAAATTTTAAATTTAAATTGGAGAACCTCCGTGTATTACTAGGGGAGGTCTTAGCAGCTCTCAACGATTGTAACACCGTTGCAATACCAGAGAAACTGTGTAGGTTGGATAAATACTTTGCGGTACCGGCGAGTACTGACGTTTTTCCTATACCTAAGAGACTAACTGAAATTGTTACTAAGGAGTGGGATAGACCCGGTGTGCCGTTCTCACCCCCTCCAATTTTTAGAAAGATGTTTCCAATAGACGCCACCACTCGGGACCTTATGGCAAACGGTCCCCAAGGTGGAGGGAGCAGTTTCTACTTTAGCTAAGCGTACCACTATCCCGGTGGAGGATAGCTGTGCTTTCTCAGATCCAATGGATAAAAAATTAGAGGGTTACCTTAAGAAAATGTTTGTTCAACAAGGTTTTATATTACAACCCCTTGCATGTATCGCGCCGATTACGGCTGCGGCAGCATTTTGGATTGAGTCGCTTGAAGAGAACCTTAGTTCATCTACGCTAGACGACATTACGGACAGGCTTAGAGTCCTTAAAACTAGCTAATTCCTTCATTTCGGAGGCCCGTTAGTACATTTAAACCAAACTTACGGCTAAGAACTCAGGATTCGCCATACAGGCACGTAGGGCGCTGTGGCTAAAATCCTGGTCAGCTGATGTTACTTCTAAGTCCAAATTACTTAATATACCTTTCAAGGGGCAGTCTTTATTTGGGCCCGGTTTGAAAGAGATTATCGCTGACATTACAGGAGGTAAGGGGCCACGCCCTACCTCAAGACAAAGCCAAAGCTAAGGCTAGACAGTCTAATTTTCGCCCCTTTCGGAACTTCAAAACAGGAGCAGCATCAACCTCCACTGCACCAAAACAGGAAGGAGCTGTTGCTCGTTACAGGCAAGGCTGGAAGCCTAACCAGTCCTGGAACAAGAGCAAGCAGGCCAGGAAACCTGCTGCTGCCCCAAAGACAGCATGAACCGAGAGCCCCCGATCCGGGACCGGATCTAGTGGGGGGCAGACTCTCTCTCTTCGCCCAGGCCTGGGCAAGAGATGTTCAGGATCCCTGGGCACTAGAGATCATATCTCAGGGATACCTTCTAGACTTCAAATTATCTCCCCCAAGAGGGAGATTTCATCTGTCAAGGTTGTCAACAAACCAGATAAAGAAAGAAGCGTTTCTACGCTGCGTACAAGATCTGTTAATAATGGGAGTGATCCATCCGGTTCCGCGGTCGGAACAAGGACAAGGGTTCTACTCAAACCTGTTTGTGGTTCCCAAAAAAGAGGGAACTTTCAGGCCAATCTTAGATTTAAAGATTCTAAACAAATTCCTAAGAGTTCCATCGTTCAAAATGGAAACTATTCGGACAATCTTACCCATGATCCAAGAGGGTCAGTACATGACCACAGTGGATTTAAAGGATGCTTACCTTCACATACCGATCCACAAAGATCATCACCGGTATCTAAGGTTTTGCCTTCTTAGACAGGCACTACCAGTTTGTAGCTCTTCCATTCGGATTGGCTACGGCTCCAAGAATCTTCACAAAGGTTCTGGGTGCCCTTCTGGCGGTACTAAGACCGCGAGGGATTTCGGTAGCTCCATACCTAGACGACATTCTAATACAAGCTTCAAGCTTTCAAACTGCCAAGTCTCATACAGAGTTAGTTCTGGCATTTCTAAGGTCGCATGGATGGAAAGTGAACGAAAAGAAGAGTTCTCTTTTTCCTCTCACAAGAGTTCCATTCTTGGGGACTCTTATAGATTCTGTAGAAATGAAGATTTACCTGACAGAGGACAGGTTAACAAAGCTTCAAAAATGCATGCCGTGTCCTTCATTCCATTCAACACCCGTCAGTAGCTCAAGGCATGGAGGTGATCGGCTTAATGGTAGCGGCAATGGACATAGTACCTTTTGCACGCCTACACCTCAGACCTCTGCAATTATGCATGCTAAGTCAGTGGAATGGGGATTACTCAGATTTGTCCCCTACTCTGAATCTGAATCAAGAGACCAGAAATTCTCTTCTATGGTGGCTTCATCGGCCACACCTGTCCAGGGGGATGCCATTCAGCAGGCCAGACTGGACAATTGTAACAACAGACGCCAGCCTACTAGGTTGGGGCGCTGTCTGGAATTCTCTGAAGGCTCAGGGACTATGGAATCAGGAGGAGAGTCTCCTTCCAATAAACATTCTGGAATTGAGGGCAGTTCTCAATGCCCTTCTAGCTTGGCCCCAATTAACAAACTCGGGGGTTCATCAGGTTTCAGTCGGACAACATCACGACTGTAGCTTACATCAACCATCAGGGAGGGACAAGAAGCTCCCTAGCAATGGTGGAAGTATCAAAGATAATTCGCTGGGCAGAGTCTCACTCTTGCCACCTGTCAGCAATCCACATCCCGGAGTGGAGAACTGGGAGGCGGATTTCTTGAGTCGCCAGACTTTTCATCCCGGGGAGTGGGAACTTCATCCGGAGGTCTTTGCCCAAATACTTCGACGTTGGGGCAAACCAGAGATAGATCTCATGGCGTCTCGCCAGAACGCCAAACTTCCTCGCTACGGGTCCAGATCCAGGGATCCGGGAGCGGTTCTGATAGATGCTTTGACAGCACCTTGGAACTTCGGGATGGCTTATGTGTTTCCACCCTTTCCGCTTCTTCCTCGATTGATTGCCAAAATCAAGCAGGAGAGAGCATAAAGTGATTCTAATAGCGCCTGCATGGCCACGCAGGACTTGGTATGCAGATCTAGTGGACATGTCATCCTGTCCGCCTTGGTCTCTACCTCTAAGACAGGACCTTCTGATACAGGGTCCATTCAAACATCAAAATCTAACTTCTCTGAAGCTGACTGCTTGGAAATTGAACGTTTGATTTTATCAAAACGTGGTTTTTCTGAGTCGGTTATTGATACCCTGATACAGGGCTAGGAAGCCTGTTACCAGAAAGATTTACCATAAATATGGCGTAAGTACCTATACTGGTGCGAATCCAGACATTACTCCTGGAGTAAGGTTAGGATCTCTAGGATATTGTCTTTTCTACAAGAAGGGTTAGAAAAGGGTTTATCAGCTAGTTCATTAAAGGGACAGATTTCAGCTCTGTCCATCTTGTTACAACAGGCGTCTGTCAGAAAATCCAGACGTCCAGGCTTTTTGTCAGGCTTTAGCTAGGATCAAGCCTGTGTTTAAAGCTGTTGCTCCGCCATGGAGTTTAAACTTAGTTCTTAACGTTTTACAGGGTGTTCCGTTTGAACCCCTTCATTCCATTGATATAAAATTGTTATCTTGGAAAGTTCTGTTTTTAATGGCTATTTCCTCGGCTCGAAGAGTCTCTGAGTTATCAGCCTTACATTGTGATTCTCCTTATCTGATTTTTCACTCAGACAAGGTAGTTCTGCGTACTAAACCTGGGTTCTTACCTAAGGTGGTCACTAACAGGAATATCAATCAAGAGATTGTTGTTCCATCCTTGTGTCCAAATCCTTCTTCAAAGAAGGAACGTCTTCTACACAATCTGGATGTAGTTCGTGCCCTCAAGTTCTACTTGCAGGCAACTAAAGATTTTCGCCAAACTTCTTCCCTGTTTGTCGTTTATTCTGGACAGAGGAGAGGTCAAAAAGCTTCTGCTACCTCTCTCTCTTTTTGGCTTCGTAGCATAATACGTTTAGCCTATGAGACTGCTGGTCAGCAGCCTCCTGAAAGAATTACAGCTCACTCCACTAGAGCTGTGGCTTCCACTTGGGCCTTTAAGAATGAGGCCTCTGTTGAACAGATTTGCAAGGCTGCAACTTGGTCTTCGCTTCATACTTTTTCCAAATTTTACAAATTTGACACTTTTGCTTCTTCGGAGGCTATTTTTTGGGAGAAAGGTTCTTCAGGCAGTGGTTCCTTCTATATAATGAGCCTGCCTATCCCTCCCGTCATCCGTGTACTTTTGCTTTGGTATTGGTATCCCAGAAGTAATGATGACCGTGGACTGATCACACATAACATAATAAAACATAATTTATGCTTACCTTATAATTCCTTTTCTTCTGTTGTGTGATCAGCCCACGGCCCGCCCTGTTTTAAGGCAGGTAAATATCTTTTAAATTATACTCCAGTCACCACTTCACCCTTGGTTACTCCTTTCTCGTTGATTCTTGGTCGAATGACTGGGACTGACGTAGAGGGGAGGAGCTATATGCAGCTCTGCTGGGTGAATCCTCTTGCATTTCCTGTTGGGGAGGAGTTATATCCCAGAAGTAATGATGACCCGTGGACTGATCACACAACAGAAGAAAGGAATTTATCAGGTAAGCATAAATTATGTTTTTCCTGGGCTTCCATGATTTCAATCAGACTGGATAGCAATATTTTATTTTTTGGCATGGAATCTGGAACATTAAATCAAATTACTTTAAGTGACAGCCGATAATTGTGTCTGTAAAACAAATGCTACTGTAGCCAGAGAGCATATTGGATTTCAGTGGAAACCGGTTATATATTACAAACTTGGAACATTTCTATAGCAAGATATTTTTTTATTTTCTGTTGTTGAAATCATAACTGCTATCTCTAGCCTTCATCTGAATAAAGGTTTTAATGTTTTTGTCTACCCAGGTTCCTCAAAGAAAAACTCAATCAGGATATTTTGATCTAGATACTTCTCTACTGAAAATTAAAGGTTTATACACAAAGAGGTATGTTTTATATTCTGAAGTATCGTGTTCTATACACATATCAAATATTCTGTGCAGTAGAGAACTTTTATCGCTATGAATTCAGCAAGTAGCTAATTATGATTCTATGTATACAGTACAATGTGTTTTATTTAATTTCATTTTTAGATACATATGTGCATAAAAAATTACTGTGTTGCAAAATATCTGCTTATAAATAAATACCCGCACCCAGTTATACACCCAATGAGAGGCTTTCCTGAGTGCTTTTATTATATATGCTTTGCAGTGGTCAATTGTTGACATATTAAACGAGAGCCTGTGTGTATCAAGCAATCACTGTGCAGCCATGTAGGAGGTTCAGAGTTATGAACGGCCTATTGAATGTGTTCTAGTCTGTCTTGGGGCAATGAAAAAAACAACATATTTTAAATGTAATTGATATGAAAAGCAGACAAAACAAATAATTAAAGTGCATCACAAAGGGTTTTCACTATGCAATTACATTTTGAGCTTAATGTCCCTTTAATGTTATTTCCAAGCTGTGACAAACATCAGAAAACTCTGATGTTGTGAATTTCTTCTTATCCACAAACATTCTGGTATTGACTCTAGTTTTTACCAAAACAGTTATAAAACAAATCATGTTGATAGTTTAAGAACTGCTGTACAGAATATATCCAAAATTAAAGGTGAGGTTACAGTTAGCCCTTTTAACACAGAGGTATTTTTTTCCCCTCCAATGATGCTTTATTTCTTCCTATAGATATGGAGAGTCCACAACGTCATTCAATTACTAGTGGAAATATCTTCTCCTTGCCAGCAGGAGGAGGCAAAGAGCACCACAGCAAAGCCCCCGTCATTCTCTTTGCCTCTGTCAATGGGAGGAGGTGAAGTTTTGGTGTCTGAAGAAATTAATTCCTTTTTTGGGTACTTTTCCCTGCAAGCAAGGATTGGGTTTAAGCTGAGTCCATGTCAATCTCTTCAGTCGAGTAGTGGTGGCTTTTAAGCAGTTAGGTAGTTGTGAGGTGTTCCTTACTTTGTTTCCTAACATATGCTGCCCTTGTTATAGAAAGCCAGAGTTGGCTACTCTGTTCTTTCTTTTTTTTTCTATAGCTCTCTGTAAGAAGTATGTGTCCTTTCACGCCTTGTGAGCTGTCGTCCTGCCTGACAGTTGGATTGCAGGCAAGTGCTTTTGTCTTCTAGGTATTGGAGACTTGCTGCAATTTCCTTTTGGGACATTTTATATCCTTTAGTTAGGATTTTTCTTGGCAGGGTGCAGGCAATGGTGACTTGGAGACTGAAGGGTTAATAAAGGCTTTCAGGATGTATGCTTAGCCTTTATTTTTATTTGTCTTGTGGCTTTTATACGGGGGCTTGTTTGTGCACACACAAGTATAGAGCTTGCAGCTGCATGCAGGTCATGGCTTTATAAATCACTTAAGTATGTGTAGACAGTGAATATGTTGTTCAGACCTTTTTCTATCAAGATGTGGTCGTGTTTTTGTACAGACCATTCTATTTTAAACATGTTGCAGGTCTTTTTGTAGAAGCGCATGCTTTTTATTCAGCTGTGTTGTTGTTTGGGCCGGATGGTCATGTGACCCCCGCTCTCCCGCTTTCAGTTTACTAAGCGAGGCGGAGTCTTTGTTCCGGCATTACTGATTCAGTGTGCGAGACGGGTTCTGTGTATGGTTCTCCTTTCGATTTTTGTCTTCGGAGGTCAGGTAGGGCATCCCAGTATATCTGTGGTGTAGAAGTAGCCTGTATTTGATATTGTTGGGGGGGGGTTTTTAGTAGCGTTTTTTTGCTGTAAGTTTAAACGTTCCTCTTAAACTGACAGTATTTTTTTGTATTCAAATTTTTTTTTTCTACATTGTTTTTTCTTGGGTGAATTTTTTATATGCTATATAGATATGGGTCAAGCATCCCCTGCTTGTGATAGATGCCTGTTATGCCTTGAGGCACAAATCGCTTTGTCTATGCAATTCTGTACTGTTTGCTTAGATAAAGCTTTGCAAAATAAAGATAAATTGTTGCCCTCTGAGCCCAATGTAGTCTCTCAGGTTAATGCTGTTCAAGCAATGTCACAGCTTTCTCCTCAAACGTCCCAAGCCTCAATGGCGTCACATGCAGTGCCCTGCAGTTCCTCTCAATCTCCTGGAGGGGTATATTTGCCTACAGATTTTGTTGCACAGTTATCTTCTGCGGTATCTGCAGCATTATCTGCTTTTCCTGTATTGAGAAAACGCAAGAGGAAAACTAAACACTTATCAGATAGTAAGGTGTCTGTTTTAGCTGCTGATACGCAGGTTGTCCTCCCTCATACGTCTGATGGGGAGGATACCTCGGTAGCTTCTGAGGGTGAAATCTCAGAGTCAGACAGTGTAACTCCTTTGCCTGATACTGAAGAGGTAAACTTCAGATTTAAGCTTGAAAAGTACTGTTGAAGGAGGTATTGGCTACTTTGGACGACTCTGATTCATCTGTTGTTGTTAACCCTAAGAAATCTAGTAAACTTAATAAATACTATGATGTTCCTTCCTCTGTGGAAGTTTTTCCTGTTCCAGACTGTGTGCCGAAATTATTTCACATGAATGGGAGAAGCCAGGGATTCCTTTTCTTTCATGTAATTAGCAAGAGTCCATGAGCTAGTGACGTATGGGATATACATTCCTACCAGGAGGGGCAAAGTTTCCCAAACCTCAAAATGCCTATAAATACACCCCTCACCACACCCACAATTCAGTTTTACAAACTTTGCCTCCGATGGAGGTGGTGAAGTAAGTTTGTGCTAGATTCTACGTTGATATGCGCTCCGCAGCAAGTTGGAGCCCGGTTTTCCTCTCAGCGTGCAGTGAATGTCAGAGGGATGTGAGGAGAGTATTGCCTATTTGAATGCAGTGATCTCCTTCTACGGGGTCTATTTCATAGGTTCTCTGTTATCGGTCGTAGAGATTCATCTCTTACCTCCCTTTTCAGATCGACGATATACTCTTATATATACCATTACCTCTGCTGATTCTCGTTTCAGTACTGGTTTGGCTTTCTACAAACATGTAGATGAGTGTCCTGGGGTAAGTAAATCTTATTTTCTGTGACACTCTAAGCTATGGTTGGGCACTTTGTTTATAAAGTTCTAAATATATGTATTCAAACATTTATTTGCCTTGACTCAGAATGTTCAACTTTCCTTATTTTTCAGACAGTCAGTTTCATATTTGGGATAATGCACTTGAATTAAATAATTTTTTTCTTACCTTCAAAAATTTGACTCTTTTTTTCCCTGTGGGCTGTTAGGCTCGCGGGGGCTAAAAAAGCTTCATTTTATTGCGTCATTCTTGGCGCAGACTTTTTTGGCGCAAAAAATTCTTTTCCGTTTCCGGCGTCATACGCGTCGCCGGAAGTTGCGTCATTTTTTGACGTTATTTTGCGCCAAAAATGTCGGCGTTCCGGATGTGGCGTCATTTTTGGCGCCAAAAGCATTTAGGCGCCAAATAATGTGGGCGTCTGATTTGGCGCTAAAAAATATGGGCGTCGCTTTTGTCTCCACATTATTTCAGTCTCTTTTTTTCATGGCTTCTGGTTGCTAGAAGCTTGTTCTTTGGCATTTTTTTCCCATTCCTGAAACTGTCATTTAAGGAATTTGATCAATTTTGCTTTATAGGTTGTTTTTTCTCTTACATATTGCAAGATGTCTCACGTTGCATCTGAGTCAGAAGATACTACAGGAAAATCGCTGTCTAGTGCTGGATCTACCAAAGCTAAGTGTATCTGCTGTAAACTTTTGGTAGCTATTCCTCCGGCTGTTGTTTGTATTAATTGTCATGACAAACTTGTTAATGCAGATAATATTTCCTTTAGTAAAGTACCATAGCCTGTTGCAGTTCCTTCAACATCTAAGGTGCAGAATGTTCCTGATAACATTAGAGATTTTGTTTCTGAATCCATAAAGAAGGCTATGTCTGTTATTTCTCCTTCTAGTAAACGTAAAAAAATCTTTTAAAACTTCTCTCCCTACAGATGAATTTCTCCAACATAGGTGTGTCCGGTCCACGGCGTCATCCTTACTTGTGGGATATTCTCTTCCCCCAACAGGAATGGCAAAGAGCCCAGCAAAGCTGGTCACATGATCCCTCCTAGGCTCCGCCTACCCCAGTCATTCTCTTTGCCGTTGTACAGGCAACATCTCCACGGAGATGGCTTAGAGTTTTTTAGTGTTTAACTGTAGTTTTTATTATTCAATCAAGAGTTTATTTTAAAATAGTGCTGGTATGTACTATTTACTCTGAAACAGAAAAGAGATGAAGATTTCTGTTTGTAAGAGGAAAATGATTTTAGCAACCGTTACTAAAATCGATGGCTGTTCCACACAGGGACTGTTGAGAGGAATTAACTTCAGTTGAGGGGAACAGTGAGCAGAATTTTACTGCTTGAGGTATGACACATTCTAACAAGACGAGGTAATGCTGGAAGCTGTCATTTTCCCTATGGGATCCGGTAAGCCATTTTTTACAGACAATAAATAAGGGCTTCACAAGGGCTTTTTAAGACTGTAGACATTTTCTGGGCTAAATCGATTCATATAATAAACATATTTAGCCTTGAGGAATCATTTTAATCTGGGTAATTTTGTAAAATAATATCGGCAGGCACTGTTTGGGACACCTTATTCTCTAGGGGCTTTCCCTTATCATAGGCAGAGTCTCATTTTCGCGCCGGTATTGCGCACTTGTTTTTGAGAAGCATGACATGCAGTCGCATGTGTGAGGAGCTCTGATACATAGAAAAGACTTTCTGAAGGCGTCATTTGGTATCGTATTCCCCTTTGGGCTTGGTTGGGTCTCAGCAAAGCAGATACCAGGGACTGTAAAGGGGTTAAAGATAAAAACGGCTCCGGGTTTCCGTTATTTTAAGGGTTAAAGCTTCCAAATTTGGTGTGCAATACTTTTAAGGCTTTAAGACACTGTGGTGAAATTTTGGTGAATTTTGAACAATTCCTTCATACTTTTTTTCGCAATTGCAGTAATAAAGTGTGTTCAGTTTAAAATTTAAAGTGACAGTAACGGTTTTATTTTAAAACGTTTTTTGTACTTTGTTATCAAGTTTATGCCTGTTTAACATGTCTGAACTACCAGATAGACTGTGTTCTGAATGTGGGGAAGCCAAGGTTCCTTCTCATTTAAATAGATGTGATTTATGTGACACAAAATTTAGAGAAAATGATGCCCAAGATGATTCCTCAAGTGAGGGGAGTAAGCATGGTACTGCATCATCCCCTCCTTCGTCTACACCAGTCTTGCCCACTCAGGAGGCCCCTAGTACATCTAGCGCGCCAATACTCCCTTACTATGCAACAATTAACGGCTGTAATGGATAATTCTATCAAAAACATTTTAGCCAAAATGCCCACTTATCAGCGTAAGCGCGACTGCTCTGTTTTAGATAATACTGAAGAGCATGAGGAACGCTGATGATATTGTTTCTGAAGGGCCCCTACACCAGTCTGAGGGGGCCAGGGAGGTTTTGTCTGAGGGAGAAATTTCAGATTCAGGGAAAATTTCTCAACAAGCTGAACCTGATGTGATTACATTTAAATTTAAGTTGGAACATCTCCGCGCTCTGCTTAAGGAGGTGTTATCCACTCTGGATGATTGTGAGAATTTGATCATCCCAGAGAAACTATGTAAAATGGACAAGTTCCTAGAGGTCCCGGGGCCCCCAGAAGCTTTTCCTATACCCAAGCGGGTGGCGGACATTGTAAATAAAGAATGGGAAAGGCCCCGGTATACCCTTTCGTCCCTCCCCCCATATTTAAAAAATTGTTTCCTATGGTCGACCCCAGAAAGGACTTATGGCAGAACAGTCCCCAAGGTCGAGGGGGCGGTTTCTACTTTAAAACAAACGCACCACTATACCCATAGAAGATAGTTGTGCTTTCAAAGATCCTATGGATAAAAAATTAGAAGGTTTGCTTAAAAAGATGTTTGTTCAGCAAGGTTACCTTCTACAACCAATTTCATGCATTGTCCCTGTCACTACAGCCGCGTGTTTCTGGTTCGATGAGCTAGAAAAGGCGATCACTAGTTGATTCTCCTCCTTATGAGGAGATTATGGACAGAATCCGTGCTCTCAAATTGGCTAATTCTTTCACCCTAGACGCCACTTTGCAATTGGCTAGGTTAGCGGCGAAAAATTCTGGGTTTGCTATTGTGGCGCGCAGAGCGCTTTGGTTGAAATCTTGGTCAGCGGATGCGTCTTCCAAGAACAAATTGCTTAACATTCCTTTCAAGGGGAAAACGCTGTTTGGCCCTGACTTGAAAGAGATTATCTCTGATATCACTGGGGGCAAGGGCCACGCCCTTCCTCAGGATAGGTCTTTCAAGGCCAAAAATAAACCTAATTTTCGTCCCTTTCGTAGAAACGGACCAGCCCCAAGTGCTACGTCCCTCTAAGCAAGAGGGTAATACTTCTCAAGCCAAGCCAGCCTGGAGACCAATGCAAGGCTGGAACAAGGGAAAGCAGGCCAAGAAACCTGCCACTGCTACCAAGACAGCATGAACTGTTGGCCCCCGATCCGGGACCGGATCTGGTGGGGGGCAGACTCTCTCTCTTCGCTCAGGCTTGGGCAAGAGATGTTCTGGATCCTTGGGCACTAGAAATAGTCTCCCAAGGTTATCTTCTGGAATTCAAAGGGCTTCACAGGTCTCAATTGTCTTCAGACCACATAAAAAAACAGGCATTCTTACATTGTGTAGAAGACCTGTTAAAAATGGGAGTGATTCATCCTGTTCCATTAGGGGAACAAGGGATGGGGTTCTACTCCAATCTGTTCGTAGTTCCCAAAAAAGAGGGAACGTTCAGACCAATCTTAGATCTCAAGATCCTAAACAAGTTTCTCAAGGTTCCATCGTTCAAAATGGAAACCATTCGAACAATTCTTCCTTCCATCCAGGAAGGTCAATTCATGACCACGGTGGATTTAAAGGATGCGTATCTACATATTCCTATCCACAAGGAACATCATCGGTTCCTAAGGTTCGCATTCCTGGACAAGCATTACCAGTTCGTGGCACTTCCTTTCGGATTAGCCACTGCTCCAAGGATTTTCACAAAGGTACTAGGGTCCCCTTCTAGCGGTGCTAAGACCAAGGGCATTGCAGTAGTACCTTACTTGGACGACATTCTGATTCAAGCGTCGTCCCTTCCTCAAGCAAAGGCTCACACGGACATAGTCCTGGCCTTTCTCAGATCTCACGGATGGAAAGTGAACGTAGAAAAGAGTTCTCTATCTCCGTCAACAAGGGTTCCCTTCTTGGGAACAATAATAGACTCCTTAGAAATGAGGATTTTTCTGACAGAGGCCAGAAAAACAAAACTTCTAAACTCTTGTCAAATACTTCATTCCGTTCCTCTTCCTTCCATAGCGCAGTGCATGGAAGTAATAGGTTTGATGGTAGCGGCAATGGACATAGTTCCTTTTGCGCGCATTCATCTAAGACCATTACAACTGTGCATGCTCAGTCAGTGGAATGGGGACTATACAGACTTGTCTCCGACGATACAAGTAAATCAGAGGACCAGAGATTCACTCCGTTGGTGGCTGTCCCTGGACAACCTGTCACAAGGGATGAACTTCCGCAGGCCAGAGTGGGTCATTGTCACGACCGACGCCAGTCTGATGGGCTGGGGCGCGGTCTGGGGACCCCTGAAAGCTCAGGGTCTTTGGTCTCGGGAAGAATCTCTTCTACCGATAAATATTCTGGAACTGAGAGCGATACTCAATGCTCTCAAGGCTTGGCCTCAGCTAGCAAAGGCCAAGTTCATACGGTTTCAATCAGACAACATGACGACTGTTGCGTACATCAACCATCAGGGGGGAACAAGGAGTTCCCCTGGCGATGGAAGAAGTGACCAAAATCATTCAATGGGCGGAGACTCACTCCTGCCACCTGTCTGCAATCCACATCCCAGGAGTGGAAAATTGGGAAGCGGATTTTCTGAGTCGTCAGACATTACATCCGGGGGAGTGGGAACTCCATCCGGAAATCTTTGCCCAAATTACTCAACTGTGGGGCATTCCAGACATGGATCTGATGGCCTCTCGTCAGAACTTCAAGGTTCCTTGCTACGGGTCCAGATCCAGGGATCCCAAGGCGACTCTAGTAGATGCACTAGTAGCACCTTGGACCTTCAAACTAGCTTATGTATTCCCGCCGTTTCCTCTCATCCCCAGGCTGGTAGCCAGGATCAATCAGGAGAGGGCATCGGTGATCTTGATAGCTCCTGCGTGGCCACGCAGGACTTGGTATGCAGATCTGGTGAATATGTCATCGGCTCCACCATGGAAGCTACCTTTGAGACGAGACCTTCTTGTTCAAGGTCCGTTCGAACATCCGAATCTGGTCTCACTCCAACTGACTGCTTGGGAGATTGAACGCTTGATCTTATCAAAGCGGAGGGTTCTCAGATTCTGTTATTGATACTCTTGTTCAGGCCAGAAAGCCTGTAACCAGAAAAATTTACCACAAAATATGGAAAAAATATATCTGTTGGTGTGAATCTAAAGGATTCCCTTGGGACAAGGTAAAAATTCCTAAGATTCTATCCTTTCTTCAAGAAGGATTGGAGAAAGGATTATCTGCAAGTTCCTTGAAGGGACAGATTTCTGCCTTGTCTGTGTTACTTCACAAAAAGTTGGCAGCTGTGCCAGATGTTCAAGCCTTTGTTCAGGGCTCTGGTTAGAATCAAGCCTGTTTACAACCTTTGACTCCTCCTTGGAGTCTCAACTTAGTTCTTTCAGTTCTTCAGGGGGTTCCGTTTGAACCCTTACATTCCGTTGATATTAAGTTATTATCTTGGAAAGTTTCTGTTTTTGGTTGCAATTTCTTCTGCTAGAAGAGTTTCAGAATTATCTGCTCTGCAGTGTTCTCCTCCTTATCTGGTGTTCCATGCAGATAAGGTGGTTTTACGTACTAAACCTGGTTTTCTTCCGAAAGTTGTTTCTAACAAAAACATTAACCAGGAGATAGTCGTGCCTTCTTTGTGTCCGAATCCAGTTTCAAAGAAGGAACGTTTGTTGCACAATTTGGATGTTGTTCGCGCTCTAAAATTCTATTTAGATGCTACAAAGGATTTTAGACAAACATCTTCCTTGTTTGTTGTTTACTCTGGTAAAAGGAGAGGTCAAAAAGCAACTTCTACCTCTCTCTCTTTTTGGATTAAAAGCATCATCAGATTGGCTTATGAGACTGCCGGACGGCAGCCTCCTGAAAGAATCACAGCTCATTCCACTAGGGCTGTGGCTTCCACATGGGCCTTCAAGAACGAGGCTTCTATTGATCAGATATGTCGGGCAGCGACTTGGTCTTCACTGCACACTTTTACCAAATTTTACAAGTTTGATACTTTTGCTTCTTCTGAGGCTATTTTTGGGAGAAAGGTTTTTGCAAGCCGTGGTGCCTTCCATTTAGGTGACCTGATTTGCTCCCTCCCTTCATCCGTGTCCTAAAGCTTTGGTATTGGTTCCCACAAGTAAGGATGACGCCGTGGACCGGACACACCTATGTTGGAGAAAACAGAATTTATGTTTACCTGATAAATTGCTTTCTCCAACGGTGTGTCCGGTCCACGGCCCGCCCTGGTTTTTTAATCAGGTCTGATAATTTATTTTCTTTAACTACAGTCACCACGGTATCATATGGTTTCTCCTATGCAAATATTCCTCCTTTACGTCGGTCGAATGACTGGGGTAGGCGGAGCCTAGGAGGGATCATGTGACCAGCTTTGCTGGGCTCTTTGCCATTTCCTGTTGGGGAAGAGAATATCCCACAAGTAAGGATGACGCCGTGGACCGGACACACCGTTGGAGAAAGCAATTTATCAGGTAAACATAAATTCTGTTTTTTAAATGAACATCATCATTCTGATTCTGATGACTCTTCTGGTTCAGAGGATTCTGTCTCAGAGATTGATGCTGATAAATCTTCATATTTATTTAAAATGGAATTTATTCGTTCTTTACTTAAAGAAGTAGTAATTGCTTTGGAAATAGAGGATTCTGGTCCTCTTGATACTAATTCTAAACGTTTAGATAAGGTATTTAAATCTCCTGTGGTTATTCCAGAAGTTTTTCCTGTTCCTAATGCTATTTCTGCAGTAATTTCCAAAGAATGGGATAAATTGGGTAATTCATTTACTCCTTCTAAACGTTTTAAGCAATTATATCCTGTGCCGTCTGACAGATTAGAATTTTGGGACAAAATCCCTAAAGTTGATGGGGCTATTTCTACCCTTGCTAAACGTACTACTATTCCTACGTCAGATGGTACTTCGTTTAAGGATCCTTTAGATAGAAAAATTGAATCCTTTCTAAGAAAAGCTTATCTGTGTTCAGGTAATCTTCTTAGACCTGCTATATCATTGGCTGATATTGCTGCAGCTTCAACTTTTTGGTTGGAAACTTTAGCGCAACAAGTAACAGATCATGATTCTCATGATATTATTATTCTTCTTCAGCATGCTAATAATTTTATCTGTGATGCCATTTTTGATATTATCAGAGTTGATGTCAGGTTTATGTCTCTAGCTATTTTAGCTAGAAGGGCTTTATGGCTTGGAATGCTGATATGGCTTCTAAATCAACTCTACTTTCCATTTCTTTCCAGGGTAACAAATTATTTGGTTCTCAGTTGGATTCTATTATCTCAACTGTTACTGGTGGGAAAGGAACTTTTTTACCACAGGATAAAAAATCTAAGGGTAAAAACAGGGCTAATAATCGTTTTCGTTCCTTTCGTTTCAACAAAGAACAAAAGCCTAATCCTTCATCCTCAGGAGCAGTTTCAGTTTGGAAACCATCTCCAGTCTGGAATAAATCCAAGCCTGCTAGAAAGGCAAAGCCTGCTTCTAAGTCCACATGAAGGTGCGGCCCTCATTCCAGCTCAGCTGGTAGGGGGCAGGTTACTTTTTTTCAAAGAAATTTGGATCAATTCTGTTCACAATCTTTGGATTCAGAACATTGTTTCAGAAGGGTACAGAATTGGTTTCAAGATGAGACCTCCTGCAAAGAGATTTTTTCTTTCCCGTGTCCCAGTAAATCCAGTGAAAGCTCAAGCATTTCTGAATTGTGTTTCAGATCTAGAGTTGGCTGGAGTAATTATGCCAGTTCCAGTTCCGGAACAGGGGATGGGGTTTTATTCAAATCTCTTCATTGTACCAAAGAAGGAGAATTCCTTCAGACCAGTTCTGGATCTAAAATATTGAATCGTTATGTAAGGATACCAACGTTCAAGATGGTAACTGTAAGGACTATCTTGCCTTTTGTTCAGCAAGGGCATTATATGTCCACAATAGATTTACAGGATGCATATCTGCATATTCCGATTCATCCAGATCATTATCAGTTCCTGAGATTCTCTTTTCTGGACAAGCATTACCAGTTTGTGGCTCTGCCGTTTGGCCTAGCTACAGCTCCAAGAATTTTTACAAAGGTTCTCGGTGCCCTTCTGTCTGTAATCAGAGAACAGGGTATTGTGGTATTTCCTTATTTGGACGATATCTTGGTATTTGCTCAGTCTTTACATTTAGCAGAATCTCATACGAATCGACTTGTGTTGTTTCTTCAAGATCATGGTTGGAGGATCAATTTACCAAAGAGTTCATTGATTCCTCAGACAAGGGTAACTTTTCTGGGTTTCCAGATAGATTCAGTGTCCATGACTCTGTCTTTAACAGACAAGAGACGTCTAAAATTGATTTCAGCTTGTCGAAACCTTCAGTCACAATCATTCCCTTCGGTAGCCTTATGCATGGAAATTCTAGGTCTTATGACTGCTGCATCGGACGCGATCCCCTTTGCTCGTTTTCACATGCGACCTCTTCAGCTCTGTATGCACAATCAATGGTGCAAGGATTACACAAAGATATCTCAATTAATATCTTTAAAACCGATTGTTCGACACTCTCTAACGTGGTGGACAGATCACCATTGTTTAATTCAGGGGGCTTCTTTTGTGCTTCCGACCTGGACTGTAATTTCAACAGATGCAAGTCTCACAGGTTGGGGAGCTGTGTGGGGATCTCTGACGGCACAAGGAGTTTGGGAATCTCAGGAGGTGAGATTACCGATCAATATTTTGGAACTCCGTGCAATTTTCAGAGCTCTTCAGTTTTGGCCTCTTCTGAAGAGAGAATCGTTCATTTGTTTTCAGACAGACAATGTCACAACTGTGGCATACATCAATCATCAAGGAGGGACTCACAGTCCTCTGGCTATGAAAGAAGTATCTCGAATTTTGGTTTGGGCGGAATCCAGCTCCTGTCTAATTTCTGCGGTTCATATCCCAGGTATAGACAATTGGGAAGCGGATTATCTTAGTCGCCAAACGTTGCATCCGGGCGAATGGTCTCTTCACCCAGAGGTATTTCTTCAGATTGTTCAAATGTGGGAACTTCCAGAAATAGATCTGATGGCGTCTCATCTAAACAAGAAACTTCCCAGGTATCTGACCACATCCCGGGATCCTCAGGCGGAGGCAGTGGATGCATTATCACTTCCTTGGAAGTATCATCCTGCTTATATCTTTCCGCCTCTAGTTCTTCTTCCAAGAGTAATCTCCAAGATTCTGAAGGAATGCTCGTTTGTTCTGCTGGTAGCTCCGGCATGGCCTCACAGGTTTTGGTATGCGGATCTTGTCCGGATGGCCTCTTGCCAACCGTGGACTCTTCCGTTAATACCAGACCTTCTGTCACAAGGTCCTTTTTTCCATCAGGATCTGAAATCCTTAAATTTAAAGGTATGGAGATTGAACGCTTGATTCTTGGTCAAAGAGGTTTCTCTGACTCTGTGATTAATACTATGTTACAGGCTCGTAAATCTGTATCTAGAGAGATATATTATAGAGTCTGGAAGACTTATATTTCTTGGTGTCTTTCTCATCATTTTTCTTGGCATTCTTTTAGAATACCGAGAATTTTACAGTTTCTTCAGGATGGTTTAGATAAGGGTTTGTCCGCAAGTTCCTTGAAAGGTCAAATCTCTGCTCTTTCTGTTCTTTTTCACAGAAAGATTGCTATTCTTCCTGATATTCATTGTTTTGTACAAGCTTTGGTTCGTATAAAACCTGTCATTAAGTCAATTTCTCCTCCTTGGAGTTTGAATTTGGTTCTGGGAGCTCTTCAAGCTCCTCGTTTTGAACCTATGCATTCATTGGACATTAAATTACTTTCTTGGAAAGTTTTGTTCCTTTTGGCCATCTCTTCTGCCAGAAGAGTTTCTGAATTATCTGCTCTTTCTTGTGAGTCTCCTTTTCTGATTTTTCATCAGGATAAGGCGGTGTTGCGAACTTCTTTTGAATTTTTACCTAAAGTTGTGAATTCCAACAACATTAGTAGAGAAATTGTGGTTCCTTCATTATGTCCTAATCCTAAGAATTCTAAGGAGAAATCGTTGCATTCTTTGGATGTTGTTAGAGCTTTGAAATATTATGTTGAAGCTACTAAGTCTTTCCGAAAGACTTCTAGTCTATTTGTTATTTTTTCCGGTGCTAGAAAAGGCCAGAAAGCTTCTGCCATTTCTTTGGCATCTTGGTTGAAATCTTTAATTCATCTTGCTTATGTTGAGTCGGGTAAAACTCCGCCTCAGAGGATTACAGCTCATTCTACTAGGTCAGTTTCTACTTCCTGGGCGTTTAGGAATGAAGCTTCGGTTGATCAGATTTGCAAAGCAGCAACTTGGTCCTCTTTGCATACTTTTACTAAATTCTACCATTTTGATGTATTTTCTTCTTCTGAAGCAGTTTTTGGTAGAAAAGTACTTCAGGCAGCGGTTTCAGTTTGAATCTTCTGCTTATGTTTTTCATTAAACTTTATTTTGGGTGTGGATTTTTTTCAGCAGGAATTGGCTGTCTTTATTTTATCCCTCCCTCTCTAGTGACTCTTGTGTGGAAAGATCCACATCTTGGGTAATCATTATCCCATACGTCACTAGCTCATGGACTCTTGCTAATTACATGAAAGAAAACATAATTTATGTAAGAACTTACCTGATAAATTCATTTCTTTCATATTAGCAAGAGTCCATGAGGCCCACCCTTTTTTTGTGGTGGTTTTGATTTTGTATAAAGCACAATTATTCCAATTCCTTATTTTATATGCTTCGCACTTTTTTATCACCCCACTTCTTGGCTATTCGTTAAACTGAATTGTGGGTGTGGTGAGGGGTGTATTTATAGGCATTTTGAGGTTTGGGAAACTTTGCCCCTCCTGGTAGGAATGTATATCCCATACGTCACTAGCTCATGGACTCTTGCTAATATGAAAGAAATGAATTTATCAGGTAAGTTCTTACATAAATTATGTTTTTCCCCGTCTTGCGTCTTTAAAAAGATATTTCTTGTTGCTGACTTCATTAAGGATTCATGGCGCAGGGTGCCTAAAGTAGAAGGGGCTATTTCTACTCTGGCAAAGAGAACTACGATCCCAATAGAGGGTAGCTGTTCCTTTTTAAGGATCCCATGGACAAGAAGCTGGAGGCTTATTTGAAGAAGGCTTCAAAGGCAACCTGCAGTTTGTATTGCCACAGTAGTGAGTGCAGCATCTTATTGGTGCGATGCCTTGTCTGAGTCTATTTTAGAAGAGACTCCGTTGGAGGAGATCCAAGATAGGATTAAGGCTTTCAAATCAGCCAATTGCATTTCTGATGCTAACATGCAAGTTATTAGACTGGGAGCCAAGATGTCTGGCTTCACTGTCCTAGCCTGCAGGGCTTTGTGCCTTAAATCCTGGTCAGCTGATGTTACCTCCAAGTCCAAGCTTCTGGCGCTTCCTTACAAGGGTAAGACCTGGTTTGGCAGTAATTATTTTTGAGATTACGGGTGGGAAAGGGTCTTTTCTACCTCAAGACAAGAAGAATAGACCTAAAGGACGTCAAAATAATTTTCGTTTCTTTCGTAACTTCAGAGGTCAAAAGTTGTCTTCTTCCTCTTCCAAGTAGGAACAGTCCAAGTTTTCTTGGAAACCCAATCCATCTTGGAACAAGGGGAAGCAGTCTAAAAAGTCAGCTGCTGAGTCTAAGTCAGCATGAAGGCTCTGCCCCCGGTCCAGGATTGGATCAAGTGGGGGGCAGACTTTCCCTGTTTTCTCAAACAGATCCTTGGGCTGTGGACATTGTATCTCAGGGTTACAAAATAGAATTCAAATCTTGCCCTCCCAGGGGCAGATTTCACCTCTCAAGATTATCAACAGACCAGGTAAAAAGACAGGCATTCTTGAACTGCGTTCAGGACTTTTTCACCCTGGGAGTAATTGTTCCAGTAAGGGAACAGGGTCTGGGATTTTATTCAAATCTGTTTGTGGTTCACAAAAAAGAGGGAACTTTTCGACCCATTTTGGATCTAAAGTGTCTACAAGTTTCTCAGGGTACTGTCCTTCAAGATGGAAACCATTCGTTCCATTCTTCCTTTGGTTCAAGAGGGTCAGTTTGACGACTATAGACCCGAAGGACGCGTATATTCATGTTTCCGTCCACAGGTATCATCGCAAATTCCTGAGATTTGCTTTTTTAGACAAACACTTTCAGTTTGTGGCCCTTCCATTTGGCCTTGCCACAGCTCCCAGAATTTTCACAAAGGTTCGGGGGGCTCTCTTGACAGGGATCGGGTCTCGGGAATTGCTGTGGTGCCATAGTTGGACGATATATTGGTTCAGGCACCAACTTTACAACAAGCAAACTCTCATACAGAGATCTTGTTATCTTTTCTACGTTCCCACGGTTGGAAAGTGAATCTGGGAAAGAGTTCCTTGTTCCAGCTACAAGGGTGATTTTCTTAGGGACTATAATAGATTCCCTATCTATGAGAATTTTTCTGACAGATGTCAGAAAATCCAAGATTCTTTCCTCTTGCCTCTCTTCAGTCTACTGTCCATGGATATCATTCCCTTTGCTTGATTCCATTTGAGAGCTCTGCAGTTATGCATGCTCAGACAATGGAATGGAGACCATTCAGATCTGTCTCAGAGGATAGATCTAGATCAGTCGGCAAGAGACTCTCTTCCGTGGTGGTTTTCTCAGGAGCATCTGTCTCGTGACCACGGATGCCAGCCTGTTGGGCTGGGGAGCAGTCTGGGACTTGTTAAAAGCGCAGGGTCTATGGACTCGGGAGAAGTCTGCTCTCCCCATAAACGTTTTGCAGTTGAGTGATTTACAATGCTCTGATGATTTGGCCTCAGTTGTCTTTAGCCCGATTTATCAGATTCCAGTCAGACAACATCACCTCAGTGGCTTACATCAACCACCAGGGAGGAACTCAAAGTTCCTTAACCATGAAGGAGGTGGCTCAGATTATCCAGTGGGCGGAAGCTCACAATTATCTATCTGCTATCCACATTCCAGGAGAAGAAAATTGGAAAGCAGACTTCCTGAGCAGACAGAAATTTCATCCGGGGGAGTGGGCTCTCCATCCAGAGGTGTACCCTCAAATGGAGGGTTCTGAAGTTGGATCTGATGGCATCTCGGCAGAACGCCAAGCTTCCAAGGTACGGTTCAAGGTCAAGAGATCCGCAGGCCGCTCTGATAGATGCTCTGGCGGTTCCTTGGGTGTTTCGTCTAGCTTATCTGTTTCCTCTGTTTGCATTCCTTCCATGAGTCATTGCTCATATCAAACAGGAGAGAGCATCGGTAATTCTTATAGCTCCTGCATGGCCTCGCAGGATCTGGTATGCAGATCTAGTGAAGATGTCATCTCTACCACCTTGGAGGTTACCTATGAGGAAGGACCTTCTAACTCTGGGTCCGTTCCTCCATCCAAATCTTGTTTCTCTGAAGCTGACTGTTTGGAGATTGAACACTTAGTTCTGTTTAAGCATGTTTTTTCTGAGTCAGTCATTGAGAATATGATCCAGGCTCGCAAGTCTGTTACTCGAAATATTTACCATAAGGTATGGCGTAAATACCTTTATAGTTGTGAATTGAAGCGCTACTCTTAGAGTAGGGTCAGGATTTCTAGGTTTTTTTTCTTTTCTTCAGGAAGGTCTGGAGAAAGGGTTGTCGGTCTGTACTCTGAAAGGTCGGATTTCTGCATTATCTATTTTGTTACACAAACATCTGGCGGATGTGCCGGATGTTCAATCTTCTTGTCAGGCCCTGTTCAGAATCAGGCCTGTGTTTAAACCTGTTACTCCTCCTTGGAGTCTTAATCTAGTTCTTAGAGTTTTGCAGTTTGAGCCTATGCATTCCATAGATATTAAAGGGACAGTCTAGTCCAAAATACACTTTCATGATTCAAATAGGGTTATGTCGTTTTAAACTCAAGAACAAGGGGTCATGAGCTCAAGCTAAAGGGTAGTAGATTCAGGAGTAATTTGAGGAAGCACTTCTTTACAGAAAGAGTGATTGATTTATGGAATAAACTTCCTCAAGAGGTAGTAGCAACAAACACTGTGGGGGACTTTAAAAATGCATGGGACAAGCATAGGGCTATCCTACGAACTAGATAAGTTTATACTGTTAGGTAAGGTCGGGCAGACTTGCTGGGCCTATGGCTCTTATCTGCCGTCAATATCTATGTTTCTATTTTTCTAAACAATTTTCCAATTTACTTTTATTACCAATTTTGCTTTGTTCTCTTGGTATTCCTAGTTGAAAGCTAAACCTAGGAGGTTCATATGCTAATTTCTAAGCCCTTAAAAGCCGCCTCTTCTCTCAGGGCATTTTGACAGTTTTTCACCACCAGAGGGTGTTAGTTCATGTGTGTCATATAGATAACACTGTGCTCATGCACATGGAATTCCTAGGAACCAGCTAAAATGCAAGTCTGTCAAATTAGGGGGTCGTTTGCAGAGGCTTAAATACAAGATAATCACAGAGGTAAAAAGTGTATTTATATAACTGTGTTGGTTATGCAAAACTAGGGAATTTTTAAAACGATAAAAATTCTGGTGTAGACTGTCCCTTTAAGTTATCTTGGATGGTTTTGTTTCTTATTGATATCTCTTCTGCTCAGCTTTGCAGTTTGATTCACCTTACCTTATCTTTCATGTGGATAAGGTGGTTCTTCGTACTAAATTAAGGCTTCTCCCTAAGGTGTTTTTGGTTAGAAATATTAATCCGGAAATTGTTGTTCCTTCTCTCTGTCCTAATCCTTCTTCTCATAAGGAACGTCTGTTGCACAATTTGGATGTTGTGCATGCTCTACATTTCTATCTACAGGCGACTTAGGATTTTCCCCAGTCTTCTTCCTTGTTTGTTTGCTTGTTTCTCTGGGAAGCGTAAGGGTCAGAAGGCTACTGCTACTTCTCTTTCCTTCTGGTTGAGAAGTATGATTCGTTTTGCTTATGAGACTGTTGGACAGCAGCCTCCTGAGAGAATTACAGCTCATTCCACTAGGACTGTATGTCTCATCTTCTTGGGCTTTCAAAAAATGAGTTCTGTGGAACAGATTTGCAAGGCTGCAACTTGGTCCTCTCTGCCTACTTTTTCCAAATTTCCCAATTTGATTCTTTTGCCTCTGGTGAGGCCTCTTTTGGGAGAAAGGTTCTTTAAGCGGTGGTGCCTTCTGTTTAGGTCTGCCTGTCTTTTTCTCCCTGCCTATTCATTCAGTGTCCTCTAGCCTGGGTATTGGTTCCCACTAGTAATTGAATGACGTTGTGGACTTTCCATATTTTAGAAAAGAAAACTAAATTTATGCTTACGGAGAGTCCACGACCCCACCCTTATTTAGTTATATTTTACGAAACCTCAGGCACCATTAAATCAATCTCTCCTCCTTGAAGTCTTAATTTGGTTTTGAAGGCTTTACAGGCTCCTCCATTTGAGCCTATGCATTATTTGGACATTAAACTACTTTCTTGGAAAGTGTTCCTTTTGGCCATCTCTTCTGCTAGAAGAGTTTCTGAATTATCTACTCTTTCTTGTGAATCTCCTTTTCTGATTTTTCATCAGGATAAGGCGGTTTTGCGGACTTCATTTAAATTCTTACCTAAAGTTGTGAATTCTAACAACATTATTAGAGAAATTGTTGTCCCTTCCTTGTGTCCTAATCCTAAGAATTCTTGGGAGAAATCCTTACATTCTTTGGATGTGGTAAGAGCTTTGAAATATTATGTTGAAGCTACTAAAGATTTCAGGAAGACTTCTAGTCTTTCTGGTTCTAGGAAAGGTCAGAAGGCTTCTGTCATTTCCTTGGCATCGTGGTTAAAGCTTTTGATTCATCAAGCTTATTTGGATTCGGGTCAAGCCCCGCCTCAGAGAATTACAGCTCATTCTACTAGATCAGTCTCCACTTTGTGGGCTTTTAAGAATGAAGCTTTAGTTGATCAAATTTGCAAAGCAGCAACTTGGTCTTCTTTGCATACATTTACTAAATTCTACCGTTTTGATGTATTTGCTTCTTCTAAGCAGTTTTTGGTAGAAAAGTTCTTCAGGCAGCTGTTTCAGTTTGATTCTTCTGCTTATGTGTTAAGTTTTTTCTTTTAATTTTTTTATCCCTCCCTCTCTAGTGACTCTTGTGTGGAGTTCCACATCTTGGGTATTGCTATCCCATACGTTACAAGCTCATGGACTCTTGCCAATTACATGAAAGAAAACATAATTTATGTAAGAACTTACCTGATAAATTTATTTCTTTCATATTGGCAAGAGTCCATGAGGCCCACTCTTTTTTATGGTGTTTATGATTTTTTTGTATAAAGCACAATTATTTCCAAATTCCTTTTGTTGATGCTTTTTACTCCTTTCTTTATCACCCACTACTTGGCTATTCGTTCAACTGGATTGTGGGTGTGGTAAGGGGTGTATTTATAGGCATTTTGAGGTTTGGGAAACTTTGCCCCTCCTGGTAGGATTGTATATCTCATACGTCACTAGCTCATGGACTCTTGCCAATATGAAATTAATTTATCAGGTAAGTTCTTACATAAATTATGTTTTTCCTATTGCCCCAATACAGAATTCAACATGCTCAGCAGCCATAAGGATTAGCATGAAACATGTCCTCTTGAGAGAAGCTTTATAGTACTGATTAAAACATTGATATTGACTAGTCATTGTATGCCTTTGCTGTAGTCCAGCTTTATTATTCTATAAGAATAACATAAGGAAAACAATCTTACAAATTGTTTGTATGTTATTCGCTTTAAAATGTGATTAGTAGCCCACCTTAGTGCAAGGATTTTCTTAATCAAAAAACATTCTAAAATACAGATCCAAAATGAATTCAGATACCGAATTCAAACATACTTCCACCATTCTTTTACTTTTTTTTTAAAGAGACATTCAATTTTTTTTTTTTTAATTGACGTTCCTCTGCTTAATTTTTAATTGCTTTTGGAGGAGTGTCCCTGTCTTCCAGCAGAGCTGCAAGAGTTGTCCGTATCAGCCAGTGTGAAAACTATCCCAAAGGATGACTTGTCCACAAACACGTACTTTGGGCTAGATTTATCAATTAGTGGATGGACAGGGATCACATGGTGTGAACCTGTCCGTATTTTATCGCATATTGTGGTGAGGCGCTTTGATTGCCCATATTTACCATTGCATGAGCAAACCTGTTTCAATGCCGCCCCTGCCCTCGTGAATCCAGAGTGATTTTCATCCGGCAATTCTAAGGGTTTATGAAGCATCCGTTTAAACCAGTGCTTCAGAAATATATCAGTTGTAGGCTCAAATGAACGAGCCTGCAATCAATCAGGACTTTCAGATCTTGATAAATATAGCCGTTTGTTTCACAGTCAACCTACACAACTTTAAAGGAGCATTAAATAGTATTTAAATACTTAATATATTTAAATAAAAGATTAGTATGTAGATTTGTTTTTACATTTTATACTTAGTTGCTTAAAATTGCTTGTCCTATCTGAATTACGAAAGGGTAATTTTGACTAGACTGTCCCTCTAAATAGGTTGAATAGGTCATTTAACTTTACAATTTACTTCTATTATTAATTTTGCTTAGTTCTCTTTTGTATCCTATGTTAAAAAGTAATCCTAGGTGCACTCAGAAGTGTTCAAGTATCTTTAGAAATCTGGCAGCAGTGTTTGCAACAATGTTTATATTAATGTTACACATAGTTACATACACTGCTGCCACAGAATGTTACAAACATTATGTATACAATTGCTACAAATGTTGCTGCCAAATGGCCAAGGATACATACATGCTCCTGAGGTCACCTACAAATACTCTTTCGCAAAGGATACCAAGAGAATGAAGTAAATTGATAATAAAAGTAAATTGGAAAGTTGTTTAAATTGAATGCTCTTTTCAAATCATGAATGTTTAATTTTGACTTAAAGGGACAGTCAACACCAGAATTTTTGTTGTTTTAAAAGATAGTTAATCCCTTTATTACCCATTCCCCAGTTTTGCATAACCAACACGGTTATATAAATATACTTTTTACCTCTGTGATTAACTTGTATCTAAGCATCTTCTGACAGCCCCCTGATCACATGACATTTTATTTATTATCTATTGACTTTCCTATTAGCCAATTAGTGCAGTGTCTGCCACAATCCACGGGCGTGCTCACACTGTTATCTATAGGGTTTACCTGAACTAGCTCCCCCTGCTGTGAAAAGCAAATACAAAAACATGTGATTAGAGGCGGCCTTCAAGGGCTTAGAAATTATCATATGAGCCTTCCTAGGTCTAACTTTCAACTAATAATACTAAAAGAACAAAGCAAAATTGGTGATAAAAGTAAATTGGAAAGTTGTTTAAAATTACATGCCCTATTTGAAACATGAAAGTTTTTTTTGGACTTGACTGTCCCTTTAAGTATTGTAAAAATAAATGCAAAGTTTTGGTTTCTATAAAGTAATTGATGGCGCCATGTTACAACCTAGGTTTCCCTTATCATACTTCTTTTGTTGTGGACAATTAGCGACTGATATGAATTACTAAATTATTGTCTGGAATATAGCAATGTTATATTTAATTAAATGTTTTAATTTTAGGTTTGTCTTAATTTTTAGTTTTCATTACCCTTTTTAATGTGCATGATACATGTTATTTCTTCTGTTATGTGTGATCAGTCCACGGGTCATCATTACTTCTGGGATATAACTCCTCCCCAACAGGAAATGCAAGAGGATTCACCCAGCAGAGCTGCATATAGCTCCTCCCCTCTACGTCAGTCCCAGTCATTCTCTTGCACCCAACGACTAGATAGGATGTGTGAGAGGACTATGGTGATTATACTTAGTTTTTATGACTTCAATCAAAAGTTTGTTATTTTAAAATAGCACCGGAGCGTGTTATTACTTCTCTGGCAGAGTTTGAGGAAGAATCTGACAGAGATTTTTGTACTATGATTTTAACCGGAGTCGTTAAGATCATATTGCTGTTCTCGACCATCTGAGGGAGGTAAAGGCTTCAGATCAGGGGACAGCGGGCAGATGAATCTGCATTGAGGTATGTGGCAGTTTTTATTTTCTGAATGGAATTGATGAGAAAAGCCTGCCATACCGTTAAAATGACATGTATGTATACACTTCAGTATTCTGGGGATGGTATTTCACCGGAACTACTGTGTTAAAGGTCACTAATCCTTTTTAATAACTATTCTCATGTTAAACGTTTTTGCTGGAATGTAGAATCGTTTACATTGCTGAGGTACTGTGTGAATAAATGTTTGGGCATTATTTTCCACTTGGCAGTTTTTTTGCTTTAATTGTGACAGTTTCGTTTCTCTTCACTGCTGTGTGGGAGAGGGAGGGGCCGTTTTTGGCGCTCTTTGCTACGCATCAAAAAATTCCAGTCAGCTACTTTTATATTTCCTGCATGATCCGGTTCATCTCTGACAGATCTCAGGGGTCTTCAAACTTCTTTGAAGGGAGGTAAATTCTCTCAGCAGAGCTGTGAGAATTCTTATAGTGACTGTGTATAAATTTAATTAGTGTTGTTTTTTACTAATGGGAACAAACCTTTGCTAAAAGTTGTGTTGTTTTAAAGTTTGATGCAATAACTGTTTTTCAGTTCATTATTTCAACTGTCATTTAATCGTTAGTACCTCTTTGAGGCACAGTGCGTTTTTTTGCTAAAAAAGATTATAACCAAGTTGTAAGTTTTTTTGCTAGTGTGTTAAACATGTCTGACTCAGAGGAAGATATCTGTGTCATTTGTTCCAATGCCAAGGTGGAGCCCAATAGAAATTTATGTACTAACTGTATTGATGCTACTTTAAATAAAAGTCAATCTGTACAATGTGAACAAATTTCACCAAACAGCGAGGGGAGAGTTATGCCGACTAACTCGCCTCACGCGACAGTACCTGCATCTCCCGCCCGGGAGGTGCGTGATATTTTGGCGCCTAGTACATCTGGGCGGCCATTACAGATAACATTACAAGATATGGCTACTGTTATGACTGAAGTTTTGTCTAAATTACCTGAACTAAGAGGCAAGCGTGATCACTCTGGGGTGAGAACAGAGTGCGCTGACAATGCTAGGGCCATGTCTGATACTGCGTCACAGCTCGCAGAGCATGAGGACGGAGAGCTTCATTCTGTGGGTGACGGTTCTGATCCAAACAGATTGGACTCAGATATTTCAAATTTTAAATTTAAATTGGAGAACCTCCGTGTACTACTAGGGGAGGTCTTAGCAGCTCTCAACGATTGTAACACTGTTGCAATACCAGAGAAACTGTGTAGGTTGGATAAATACTTTGCGGGTACCGGCGAGTACTGACGTTTTTCCTATACCTAAGAGACTAACTGAAATTGTTACTAAGGAGTGGGATAGACCCGGTGTGCCGTTCTCACCCCCTCCAATATTTAGAAAGATGTTTCCAATAGACGCCACCACTCGGGACTTATGGCAAACGGTCCCCAAGGTGGAGGGAGCAGTTTCTACTTTAGCTAAGCGTACCACTATCCCGGTGGAGGATAGCTGTGCTTTCTCAGATCCAATGGATAAAAAATTAGAGGGTTACCTTAAGAAAATGTTTGTTCAACAAGGTTTTATATTACAACCCCTTGCTTGTATCGCGCCGATTACGGCTGCGGCAGCATTTTGGATTGAGTCGCTTGAAGAGAACCTTAGTTCCTCTACGCTAGACGACATTACGGACAGGCTTAGAGTCCTTAAACTAGCTAATTCTTTCATTTCGGAGGCCGTAGTACATTTAACCAAACTTACGGCTAAGAACTCAGGATTCGCCATACAGGCACGCAGGGCACTGTGGCTAAAATCCTGGTCAGCTGATGTTACTTCTAAGTCCAAATTACTTAATATACCTTTCAAGGGGCAGTCCTTATTCGGGCCCGGTTTGAAAGAAATTATCGCTGACATTACGGGAGGTAAGGGCCACGCCCTACCTCAAGACAAGGCCAAAGCTAAGGCTAGACAGTCTAATTTTCGTCCCTTTCGGAATTTCAAAACAGGAGCAGCATCAACCTCCACTGCACCAAAACAGGAAGGAGCTGTTGCTCGTTACAGGCAAGGCTGGAAGCCTAACCAGTCCTGGAACAAAAGCAAGCAGGCCAGGAAACCTGCTGCTGCCCCAAAGACAGCATGAACCGAGAGCCCCCGATCCGGGACCGGATCTAGTAGGGGGCAGACTCTCTCTCTTCGCCCAGGCCTGGGCAAGAGATGTTCAGGATCCCTGGGCACTAGAGATCATATCTCAGGGATACCTTCTAGACTTCAAATTATCTCCCCCAAGAGGGAGATTTCATCTGTCAAGGTTGTCAACAAACCAGATAAAGAAAGAAGCGTTTCTACGCTGCGTACAAGATCTGTTAACAATGGGAGTGATCCATCCGGTTCCGTGGTCGGAACAAGGACAAGGGTTCTACTCAAACCTGTTTGTGGTTCCCAAAAAAGAGGGAACTTTCAGGCCAATCTTAGATTTAAAGACTCTAAACAAATTCCTAAGAGTTCCATCGTTCAAAATGGAAACTATTCGGACAATCTTACCCATGATCCAAGAGGGTCAGTACATGACCACAGTGGATTTAAAGGATGCTTACCTTCACATACCGATCCACAAAGATCATCACCGGTATCTAAGGTTTGCCTTCTTAGACAGGCACTACCAGTTTGTAGCTCTTCCATTCGGATTGGCTACGGCTCCAAGAATCTTCACAAAGGTTCTGGGTGCCCTTCTAGCGGTACTAAGACCGCGAGGGATTTCGGTAGCTCCGTACCTAGACGACATTCTAATACAAGCTTCAAGCTTTCAAACTGCCAAGTCTCATACAGAGTTAGTTCTGGCATTTCTAAGGTCGCATGGATGGAAAGTGAACGAAAAGAAGAGTTCTCTCTTTCCTCTCACAAGAGTTCCATTCTTGGGGACTCTTATAGATTCTGTAGAAATGAAGATTTACCTGACAGAAGACAGGTTAACAAAACTTCAAAATGCATGCCGCGTCCTTCATTCCATTCTACACCCGTCAGTAGCTCAATGCATGGAGGTGATCGGCTTAATGGTAGCGGCAATGGACATAGTACCTTTTGCACGCCTACACCTCAGACCGCTGCAATTATGCATGCTGAGTCAGTGGAATGGGGATTACTCAGATTTGTCCCCTACTCTGAATCTGAATCAAGAGACCAGAAATTCTCTTCTATGGTGGCTTCATCGGCCACACCTGTCCAGGGGGATGCCATTCAGCAGGCCAGACTGGACAATTGTAACAACAGACGCCAGCCTACTAGGTTGGGGCGCTGTCTGGAATTCTCTGAAGGCTCATGGGACTATGGAATCAGGAGGAGAGTCTCCTTCCAATAAACATTCTGGAATTGAGAGCAGTTCTCAATGCCCTTCTGGCTTGGCCCCAGTTAATAACTCGGGGGTTCATCAGGTTTCAGTCGGACAACATCACGACTGTAGCTTACATCAACCATCAGGGAGGGACAAGAAGCTCCCTAGCAATGATGGAAGTATCAAAGATAATTCGCTGGGCAGAGTCTCACTCTTGCCACCTGTCAGCAATCCACATCCCGGGAGTGGAGAACTGGGAGGCGGATTTCTTGAGTCGCCAGACTCTTCATCCGGGGGAGTGGGAACTTCATCCGGAGGTCTTTGCCCAAATACTTCGACGTTGGGGCAAACCAGAGATAGATCTCATGGCGTCTCGCCAGAACGCCAAACTTCCTCGCTACGGGTCCAGATCCAGGGATCCGGGAGCAGTTCTGATAGATGCTTTGACAGCACCTTGGAACTTCAGGATGGCTTATGTGTTTCCACCCTTCCCGCTGCTTCCTCGATTGATTGCCAAAATCAAACAGGAGAGAGCATCAGTAATTCTAATAGCACCTGCTTGGCCACGCAGGACTTGGTATGCAGATCTAGTGGACATGTCATCCTGTCCGCCTTGGTCTCTACCTCTAAGACAGGACCTTCTGATACAGGGTCCATTCAAACATCAAAATCTAACTTCTCTGAAGCTGACTGCTTGGAAATTGAACGCTTGATTTTATCAAAACGTGGTTTTTCTGAGTCGGTTATTGATACCCTGATTCAGGCTAGGAAGCCTGTTACCAGAAGGATTTACCATAAAATATGGCGGAAATACCTATACTGGTGCGAATCCAAAGGTTACTCCTGGAGTAAGGTTAGGATCGCTAGGATATTGTCTTTTCTACAAGAAGGTTTAGAAAAGGGTTTATCAGCTAGTTCATTAAAGGGACAGATTTCAGCTCTGTCCATCTTGTTACACAGACGTCTGTCAGAAAATCCAGACGTCCAGTCCTTTTGTCAGGCTTTAGCTAGGATCAAGCCTGTGTTTAAAGCTGTTGCTCCACCATGGAGTTTAAACTTAGTTCTTAACGTTTTACAGGGTGTTCCGTTTGAACCCCTTCATTCCATTGATATAAAAATGTTATCTTGGAAAGTTCTGTTTTTAATGGCTATTTCCTCGGCTCGAAGAGTCTCTGAGTTATCAGCCTTACATTGTGATTCCCCTTATCTGATTTTTCACTCAGACAAGGTAGTTCTGCGTACTAAACCTGGGTTCTTACCTAAGGTAGTCACTAACAGGAACATCAATCAAGAGATTGTTGTCCCATCCTTGTGTCCAAATCCTTCTTCAAAGAAGGAACGTCTTTTACACAATCTGGATGTAGTTCGTGCCCTCAAGTTCTACTTGCAGGCAACTAAAGATTTTCGCCAAACTTCTTCCTTGTTTGTCGTTTACTCTGGACAGAGGAGAGGTCAAAAAGCTTCTGCTACCTCTCTCTCTTTTTGGCTTCGTAGCATAATACGTTTAGCCTATGAGACTGCTGGACAGCAGCCTCCTGAAAGAATTACAGCTCACTCCACTAGAGCTGTGGCTTCCACTTGGGCCTTTAAGAATGAGGCCTCTGTTGAACAGATTTGCAAGGCTGCAACTTGGTCTTCGCTTCATACTTTTTCCAAATTTTACAAATTTGACACTTTTGCTTCTTCGGAGGCTATTTTTGGGAGAAAGGTTCTTCAGGCAGTGGTTCCTTCTGTATAATGAGCCTGCCTATCCCTCCCGTCATCCGTGTACTTTTGCTTTGGTATTGGTATCCCAGAAGTAATGATGACCCGTGGACTGATCACACATAACAGAAGAAAACATAATTTATGCTTACCTGATAAATTCCTTTCTTCTGTTGTGTGATCAGTCCACGGCCCGCCCTGTTTTAAGGCAGGTAAATATCTTTTAAATTATACTCCAGTCACCACTTCACCCTTGGTTACTCCTTTCTCGTTGTTTCTTGGTCGAATGACTGGGACTGACGTAGAGGGGAGGAGCTATATGCAGCTCTGCTGGGTGAATCCTCTTGCATTTCCTGTTGGGGAGGAGTTATATCCCAGAAGTAATGATGACCCGTGGACTGATCACACAACAGAAGAAAGGAATTTATCAGGTAAGCATAAATTATGTTTTTTGAGGTTAATGTCCTTTTGAGTAAATAATGTTTTTCATTATTTCTGACAGTGCTATGTATCCTCCATAATATTGTGCTAAAATACATTTTGGCAGGAAAGGGAGGGTTAGCAACCCAACTAATGTTACCTTGAGGTTATTTAATTACGTCAGTACTAGAGGATTGAGTTTAAAAGAAAATGCAATGTTTACTTTCTTACTCTGTCACAAAACCCTATGATCAGTTACTCTTGGGTTAAATGCTTTTCATTTTTCAAGGTGATCATAATCCTTTCTAAAAGTCATAGTTGATAACGTGTTTCTCTGCTACAGCCTGAAGAATATTTTATTTTTAACATATATGGAAAAATCTTCACCCTTTCATGTACTAGTCTCTACTCCTTCATGGATCAAGCCTCTCAAGACCTGTGTAAAATCATCTACTACCCATTTTTTTGTATTCTTACATTTATATTATAGGAAAGGTGTATTCTTAATAAGAAGGTAAATAGAGTTGCAACAACTAATCGATAATAATAGATTATGGAAATAGTTGTCAACAAATCTAATAGTCGATTAATTGGTTTGCAATTAGTTGGTCTGTGCATAGCACCAGCTGCTTCACTCCAATGAGTTCCTGCACATGGTATTGTGTTTTATGGTTTTGTCCTTGGCTGTTTATATTAAATCAGGTGATTTGGGACTATGCTTTGCATGATATAGTGCCGAGCTTATTATTTAAACCTAGCCCTAGATTGATGGGAGTTATTTGAATTGATGAGCACTATTATCTGTTTGCACAATTATTAGCGGATTGCTTGCTATTGCTCATTATATGTGTTGCATATATATATATATATATATATATATATATATATAATTAATTGTAATATGTACCAAATTCAACGTCTAACTATATATCTGTTATTTTAAGAGCGGACTAGATATTTTATTAGTTTGATTAATCGAAAAAATAATTGGCCGATTAATTGATTATGAAAATAATCGTTAGTTGCAGCCCTAAAGGTAAAGATGTGTTAAGAGAAGTTTTCCTTAAAGAACCTAAAAAGTCTCAGAATAAAAATAGTGAACAAAGGTCAAGCCAGCTTTAGAATTCAGTTGCGAGCATGCAAGGCGTTATATGCGATATGAAACAAAAAGAAAGGGCGCCTCCTAGTGTAGCCAGTATATATTTAAATAGGTCAAATGAGATATAGATTTTATACTCACATATAATTAAGGCAAAGATAATGCCTAGATGAGCAGTCTGGAAACTTAAGTGTCCCAGTTGACTGTGCATCAGAATGCAAGGGCAGCTCCTCTTATTAGATTCCCAAAAACATCTGAAAAAGTAGAAAGATATACAGAGGGCGACTCCTAGTGCAGATTAGTAAACTAAGTGTGTACCCACCAGCTTATCCCTTCAGAGATATACTCACAAAGTATAAAGCACACTATAGTGCTAATGGAGCAAGCTGGGTATATTGCAGTGGCCCAGCGCACATACCACTCCGGTGAAGAACAGTCCAAGATGTTAAAAAATGCTCAAAAATGAAAAAAGGAGACTCCAGAAATATATTTAAAAAACACTTTATATAGTAATATAACAGTGTACAATATAAAATCAGTAAAATTCGCTACGCGTTTCTCAGAGCTGACCACTCTGTTTCCTCAGGCAAAGTAATACTGATCTAAAACTGAAGTCTCCTATTTAAACATCCTCAAATCAATTAAAACATAGGTCACACCCAATTTATCAATTATTTATGCAAATGTTGCTATGGTGACCTTCACAATACAAACTGACTTTTCTTAATACCAGTATAGGAATATATAGCACATTTTTTTGTACAGATCTCCTTTAAAACGTTTAGCTAGTATCAAAACAGGTGTGTAGCAGATAATACAATGTATTTCATAAACATTTAGAAAGAATACATATACAGTACAATGTCCACAATAACATTTCAACAACAAAAACAACAAAAAAACAAATGCAAAACCCATATAGTTATTTCATAACTTATCAACGATCTCTCTTTGTGAATGTAGATTCACTGTTTTTTATGTCATATGGTTGATAGCTTCTTTATTTTCTGAGGATTTTTTCCTTAATCCTAATGCAAGGCTTTATTTAAAAAAATGCCTAACTACTTTATTTATATCATGTATGTGACTGTTGGCGTGTATCGTTACCCTATCCCACACTTACATATGTATGGGTAATGGCTAATGGGTAATATTGTACACTGTTATATTACTATATAAAGTGTTTTTTAAATATATTTCTGGAGTCTCCTTTTTTCATTTTTGAGCATTTTTTAACATCTTGGACTGTTCTTCACCGGAGTGGTATGTGCGCTGGGCCACTGCAATATACCCAGCTTGCTCCATTAGCACTATAGTGTGCTTTATACTTTGTGAGTATATCTCTGAAGGGATAAGCTGGTGGGTACACACTTAGCTTACTAATCTGCACTAGGAGTCACGCTCTGTATATCTTTCTACTTTTTCAGATGTTATATGCGATATTCTGTACATTGGGCCAGTTAAGAGGGTTTCAGCTTGTTTCTGGACCCTAAATGCTTTATATGACTTTTAGAGAATTTAGAAGAATTGTATTTCTCCTGTTAAGTGTAGTCAGTCCACGGGTTATCCATTACTTATGGGATTTATATCTCCTCCCTAACAGGAAGTGCAAGAGGATCACCCAAGCAGAGCTGCTATATAGCTCCTCCCCTCTGCGTCATACCCAGTCATTCTCTTGCACCTAACTAATAGATAGGACGTGTGAGAGGACTGTGGTGTGTTAAACCTTATGGAAGGTTTAGAAAAGGGTTTATCTGCTAGTTTGTTAAAGGGACAGATCTCAGCTCTGTCTATCCTTTTACAGAAACGTCTGTCAGAAGTTCCAGACGTTCAGGCTTTTTGTCAGGCTTTGGCTAGGATTAAGCCTGTGTTTAAGACTGTTGCTCCGCCGTGGAGCTTAAACTTAGTTCTTAACGTTCTGCAAGGTGTTCCGTTTGAACCCCTTCATTCCATTGATATCAAGCTGTTATCTTGGAAAGTTCTGTTTTTAATGGCTATTTCCTCGGCTCGAAGAGTCTCTGAGTTATCGGCCTTACATTGTGATTCTCCTTATCTGATTTTTCATTCAGACAAGGTAGTTCTGCGTACTAAACCTGGGTTCTTACCTAAGGTAGTCACTAACAAGAATATCAATCAAGAGATTGTTGTTCCATCATTGTGCCCTAACCCTTCTTCAAAGAAGGAACGACTTCTGCACAATCTGGACGTCGTCCTTGCCCTGAAATGTTATTTGCAGGCAACTAAAGATTTTCGTCAAACTTCTTCCCTGTTTGTCGTTTATTCTGGACAGAGGAGAGGTCAAAAAGCTTCGGCTACCTCTCTCTCTTTTTGGCTTCGTAGCATAATACATTTAGCCTATGAGACTGCTGGACAGCAGCCTCCTGAAAGGATTACAGCTCATTCTACTAGAGCTGTGGCTTCCACTTGGGCCTTTAAGAATGAGGCCTCTGTTGAACAGATTTGCAAGGCTGCAACTTGGTCTTCACTTCACACTTTTTCAAAATTTTACAAATTTGACACTTTTGCTTCTTCGGAGGCTGTTTTTGGGAGAAAGGTTCTACAGGCAGTGGTTCCTTCCGTATAAAGATCCTGCCTGTCCCTCCCGTCATCCGTGTACTTTTAGCTTTGGTATTGGTATCCCATAAGTAATGGATGACCCGTGGACTGACTACACTTAACAGGAGAAAATATAATTTATGCTTACCTGATAAATTCCTTTCTCCTGTAGTGTAGTCAGTCCACGGCCCGCCCTGTTTTTTACGGCAGGTCTAAATTTTAAATTAAACTCCAGTCACCACTGCACCCTATAGTTTCTCCTTTCTCGTTTGGTTTCGGTCGAATGACTGGGTATGACGTAGAGGGGAGGAGCTATATAGCAGCTCTGCTTGGGTGATCCTCTTGCACTTAGGGAGGAGATATAATCCCATAAGTAATGGATGACCCGTGGACTGACTACACTACAGGAGAAAGGAATTTATCAGGTAAGCATAAATTATATTTCTTCTGTTAAGTGTGATCAGTCCACGGGTCATCATTACTTCTGGGATATTACTCCTCCCCAACAGGAAGTGCAAGAGGATTCACCCAGCAGAGCTGCATATAGCTCCTCCCCTCTACGTCACTCCCAGTCATTCTCTTGCACCCAACGACTAGATAGGATGTGTGAGAGGACTATGGTGATTATACTTAGTTTTATATCTTCAATCAAAAGTTTGTTATTTTAAAATAGCACCGGAGTGTGTTATTATCTCTCTGGCAGAGTTTGAAGAAGAATCTACCAGAGTTTTTGTTATGATTTTAGCCGGAGTAGTTAAGATCATATTGCTGTTTCTCGGCCATCTGAGGAGAGGTAAACTTGAGATCAGGGGACAGCGGGCAGATGAATCTGCATAGAGGTATGTAGCAGTTTTTATTTTCTGACAATGGAATTGATGAGAAAATCCTGCCATACCGATATAATGTCATGTATGTATACTTTTCACTTCAGTATTCTGGGGAATGGTACTTCACTAGAATTACACTGTAAGAAATACATAAAGCTGTTTAATAACTAGAGATTATGTTTAACGTTTTTGCTGGAATGTAAAATCGTTTTCATTTGCTGAGGTACTGAGTGAATAAATGTTTGGGCACTATTTTTCCACTTGGCAGTTGCTTAGTCTGTTTTCTGACAGTTTCTGTTCTCCCTCACTGCTGTGTGTGAGGGGGAGGGGCCGTTTTTTGGCGCTTTTACTATGCATCAAATATTTCAGTCAGCAACTCATTGTATTCCCTGCATGATCCGGTTCATCTCTACAGAGCTCAGGGGTCTTCAAAACTTATTTTGAGGGAGGTAATTTCTCTCAGCAGAGCTGTGAGAATTATAGTTTGACTGAGATAAAAAACGTTTATTCTGTAATTTGTTTCCTGCTTTCAGAATTTGTTATCTTTGCTAATGGGATTAAACCTTTGCTAAAGTTGTGTTGTTTACAAGGATTGAGGCTATAACTGTTTCAATTTATTAATTTTCAACTGTCATAGATCTTCTGTGCTTCTTAAAGGCACAGTACGTTTTAATATTATTCTAATTGAATTGTATTTCCAAGTTGCAAGTTTATTTGCTAGTGTGTTAAACATGTCTGATTCAGAGGATGATACCTGTGTCATTTGTTGCAATGCCAAAGTGGAGCCCAATAGAAATTTATGTACTAACTGTATTGATGCTACTTTAAATAAAAATCAATCTGTACAAATTGAACAAATTTCACCAAACAACGAGGGGAGAGTTATGCCGACTAACTCGCCTCACGTGTCAGTACCTACATCTCCCGCTCAGAGGGAGGTGCGTGATATTGTAGCGCCGAGTACATCTGGGCGGCCATTACAAATCACATTACAGGATATGGCTACTGTTATGACTGAGGTTTTGGCTAAATTACCAGAACTAAGAGGTAAGCGTGATCACTCTGGGGTGAGAACAGAGTGCGCTGATAATATTAGGGCCATGTCAGAGACTGCGTCACAGGTGGCAGAACATGAGGACGGAGAACTTCATTCTGTGGGTGACGGTTCTGATCCAAACAGACTGGATTCAGATATTTCAAATTTTAAATTTAAACTGGAAAACCTCCGTGTATTACTAGGGGAGGTGTTAGCGGCTCTGAATGATTGTAACACAGTTGCAATACCAGAGAAAATGTGTAGGTTGGATAAATATTTTGCGGGTACCGACGAGTACTGAGGTTTTTCCTATACCTAAGAGACTTACTGAAATTGTTACTAAGGAGTGGGATAGACCCGGTGTGCCGTTCTCACCCCCTCCGATATTTAGAAAAATGTTTCCAATAGACGCCACCACAAGGGACTTATGGCAAACGGTCCCTAAGGTGGAGGGAGCAGTTTCTACCTTAGCTAAGCGTACCACTATCCCGGTGGAGGATAGCTGTGCTTTTTCAGATCCAATGGATAAAAAGTTAGAGGGTTACCTTAAGAAAATGTTTGTTCAACAAGGTTTTATATTGCAACCCCTTGCATGCATTGCGCCGATCACGGCTGCAGCGGCATTCTGGATTGAGTCTCTGGAAGAGAACATTGGTTCAGCTACTCTGGACGACATTACGGACAGGCTTAGAGTCCTTAAACTAGCTAATTCATTCATTTCGGAGGCCGTAGTACATCTTACTAAACTTACGGCGAAGAATTCAGGATTCGCCATTCAGGCACGCAGGGCGCTGTGGCTAAAATCCTGGTCAGCTGATGTTACTTCTAAGTCTAAATTGCTTAATATACCTTTCAAAGGGCAGACCTTATTCGGGCCCGGGTTGAAAGAGATTATCGCTGACATTACAGGAGGTAAAGGCCATGCCCTGCCTCAGGACAAAGCCAAGACTAGACAGTCTAATTTTCGTTCCTTTCGTAATTTCAAAGCAGGAGCAGCATCAACTTCCTCTGCACCAAAACAGGAAGGAGCTGTTGCTCGCTACAGACAAGGCTGGAAACCTAACCAGTCCTGGAACAAGGGCAAGCAGACTAGGAAACCTGCTGCTGCCCCTAAAACAGCATGAATTGAGGGCCCCCGATCCGGGATCGGATCTAGTGGGGGGCAGACTTTCTCTCTTCGCCCAGGCTTGGGCAAGAGATGTTCAGGATCCCTGGGCGCTAGAGATAATATCTCAGGGATACCTTCTGGACTTCAAATACTCTCCTCCAAGAGAGAGATTTCATCTGTCAAGATTGTCAACAATCCAGACAAAGAAAGAGGCGTTTCTACGCTGCGTACAAGAGCTCTTGTTAATGGGAGTAATCCATCCAGTTCCACGATCAGAACAGGGACAGGGGTTTTACTCAAATCTGTTTGTGGTTCCCAAAAAAGAGGGAACTTTCAGACCAATCCTGGACTTAAAGATCCTAAACAAATTCCTAAGAGTTCCATCGTTCAAGATGGAGACTATTCGGACAATTTTACCTATGATCCAAGAAGGTCAGTACATGACCACTGTAGATTTAAAAGATGCTTACCTTCACATACCGATTCACAAAGATCATTATCGGTACCTAAGGTTTGCCTTCCTAGACAGGCATTACCAGTTTGTGGCTCTTCCATTCGGATTGGCTACAGCTCCAAGAATCTTCACAAAGGTTCTGGGTGCTCTTCTGGCGGTACTAAGACCGCGGGGAATCTCGGTAGCTCCATACCTAGACGACATTCTGATTCAAGCTTCAAGCTTTCAAACTGCCAAGTCTCATACAGAGTTAGTGCTGGCATTTCTAAGGTCACATGGATGGAAGGTGAACGAAAAGAAAAGTTCACTCGTTCCACTCACAAGAGTTCCCTTCCTGGGGACTCTTATAGATTCTGTAGAAATGAAGATTTACCTGACAGAGGACAGGCTAACAAGACTTCAAAGTGCTTGCCGCACCCTTCATTCCATTCAACACCCGTCAGTGGCTCAATGCATGGAGGTAATCGGCTTAATGGTAGCGGCAATGGACATAGTACCCTTTGCACGCTTACACCTCAGACCACTGCAACTGTGCATGCTAAGTCAGTGGAATGGGAATTACTCAGACTTATCCCCTTCTCTGAATCTGGATCAAGAGACCAGAAATTCTCTTCTATGGTGGCTTTCTCGGCCACATCTGTCCAGGGGGATGCCATTCAGCAGACCAGACTGGACAATTGTAACAACAGACGCCAGCCTTCTAGGTTGGGGTGCCGTCTGGAATTCTCTGAAGGCTCAGGGACAATGGAGTCAGGAGGAGAGTCTCCTGCCAATAAACATTCTGGAATTGAGAGCAGTTCTCAATGCCCTCCTGGCTTGGCCCCAGTTGACAACTCGGGGGTTCATCAGGTTTCAGTCGGACAACATCACGACTGTAGCTTACATCAACCATCAGGGAGGGACAAGAAGCTCCCTAGCTATGATGGAAGTATCAAAGATAATTCGCTGGGCAGAGTCTCACTCTTGCCACCTGTCAGCAATCCACATCCCGGGAGTGGAGAACTGGGAGGCGGATTTCTTAAGTCGTCAGACTTTTCATCCGGGGGAGTGGGAACTTCATCCGGAGGTCTTTGCCCAAATACTTCGACGTTGGGGCAAACCAGAGATAGATCTCATGGCGTCTCGACAGAACGCCAAGCTTCCTCGTTACGGGTCCAGATCCAGGGATCCAGGAGCAGTCCTGATAGATGCTCTGACAGCACCTTGGGACTTCAGGATGGCTTACGTGTTTCCACCCTTCCCGTTGCTTCCTCGATTGATTGCCAGAATCAAACAAGAGAGAGCATCAGTGATTCTAATAGCACCTGCGTGGCCACGCAGGACTTGGTATGCAGACCTGGTGGACATGTCATCCTGTCCACCTTGGTCTCTACCTCTGAAACAGGACCTTCTGATACAGGGTCCCTTCAAATATCAAAATCTAACTTCTCTGAAGCTGACTGCTTGGAAATTGAATGCTTGATTTTATCAAGACGTGGGTTTTCTGAGTCAGTTATTGATACCTTAATACAGGCTAGGAAACCTGTTACCAGAAAGATTTACCATAAGATATGGCGTAAATACCTATATTGGTGTGAATCCAAAGGTTACTCTTGGAGTAAGGTTAGGATTCCTAGGATATTGTCTTTTCTACAAGAAGGTTTAGAAAAGGGTTTATCTGCTAGTTCTTTAAAGGGACAGATCTCAGCTCTGTCCATTCTGTTACACAAACGTCTGTCAGAAGTTCCTGACGTCCAGGCTTTTTGTCAGGCTTTGGCCAGGATTAAGCCTGTGTTTAAAACTGTTGCTCCACCATGGAGTTTAAACCTTGTTCTTAATGTTTTACAGGGCGTTCCGTTTGAACCCCTTCATTCCATTGATATAAAGTTGTTATCTTGGAAAGTTCTATTTTTAATGGCTATTTCCTCGGCTCGAAGAGTCTCTGAATTATCAGCCTTACATTGTGATTCTCCTTATTTGATTTTTCATTCGGATAAGGTAGTCCTGCGTACTAAACCTGGGTTCTTGCCTAAGGTAGTTACTAACAGGAATATCAATCAAGAGATTGTTGTTCCTTCTTTATGCCCAAATCCTTCTTCAAAGAAGGAACGTCTACTGCACAACCTGGATGTAGTCCGTGCTCTAAAATTTTACTTACAGGCAACTAAGGAATTTCGACAAACGTCTTCTCTGTTTGTCATTTACTCTGGGCAGAGGAGAGGTCAAAAAGCTTCCGCTACCTCTCTTTCTTTTTGGCTTCGTAGCATAATTCGTTTAGCTTATGAGACTGCTGGACAGCAGCCTCCTGAAAGAATTACAGCTCATTCTACTAGAGCTGTGGCTTCCACTTGGGCCTTCAAGAATGAGGCCTCTGTTGAACAGATTTGCAAGGCTGCAACTTGGTCTTCGCTTCATACTTTTTCCAAATTTTACAAATTTGACACTTTTGCTTCATCGGAGGCTATTTTTGGGAGAAAGGTTCTTCAGGCAGTGGTTCCTTCTGTATAAAGAGCCTGCCTATCCCTCCCGTCATCCGTGTACTTTTGCTTTGGTATTGGTATCCCAGAAGTAATGATGACCCGTGGACTGATCACACTTAACAGAAGAAAACATAATTTATGCTTACCTGATAAATTCCTTTCTTCTGTAGTGTGATCAGTCCACGGCCCGCCCTGTTTTTAAGGCAGGTAAATATTTTTTAATTTATACTCCAGTCACCACTTCACCCTTGGCTTTTCCTTTCTCGTTGGTCCTTGGTCGAATGACTGGGAGTGACGTAGAGGGGAGGAGGTATATGCAGCTCTGCTGGGTGAATCCTCTTGCACTTCCTGTTGGGGAGGAGTAATATCCCAGAAGTAATGATGACCCGTGGACTGATCACACTACAGAAGAAAGGAATTTATCAGGTAAGCATAAATTATGTTTTTCTTTCTTAAGACACTGAGTCCACGGGTCAGCAATTACTGTTGGGAATATCACTCCTGGCCAGCAGGAGGAGGCAAAGAGCACCACAGCAAAGCTGTTAAGTGTCACTTCCCTTCCCACAAACCCCAGTCATTCTCTTTGCCTTAGTTGCAAGCAGGAGGTGAAATGTTTAGGTGTCTGTTAATGATTCTTCTATCAAGATTTTTTTATTTTGAAAGCCTGAGCAAGTTTGCTCTGACTTTCCCTTTCATTCTCGGCTTAGCTGTACTCCACGTTAGTCTCTTCAGTAGGGCTGTGGTAGATTTAAAGCAGTTAGGAACTTGTGGGGTGGGCCTCACTGCGATTTCCTGACATTTTTGCTGCCCTTCTATAGTATGCCAGAGTAGGCTTACTCTGTTCATCCTTTCTTTCACAGGACTCTGTAAGGAGCGGCGTCCTCTCATTCCTGTCAAAGATCCTATAGATAAAAAAACTGGAGGCCTTGTTAAAGAAAATGTATACTCATCAGGGGTTACATTGGGAATCGGCGGTGTGCATTGCTACAGTAACCAGTGTGGTAGCCTATTGGTTTGACTCTTTGTCTGAATCCCTTCAGGCTGAGACTCCTTTGGAAGAGATTCCGGATAGGATAAAGGATTTGAAGTTAGCTAATTCCTTTATCACTGACACTTCCTTGCAGGTCATTAAGTTGGGAGCCAAAAAATCTGTCTTTGCAATCTTGGCACATAGAGCGCTATGGCTTAAATCCTGGTCTGTGTATGTTTCTTCTATGTCGAAGCTTTTGGCAATCCCTTACAAGGGAAAGACCTTGTTCGGACCGCCATTGGCAGAAATGATCTCCAACATCACAGGGGGTAAATGATCCTTTCTGCCTCAAGATAAGAACAAAATGAAGGGATGCCAGAATAATTTTCGTTCCTTTTGTAACTTCAAGGGAAAGTCTTCCCTTGCCTCTACCAAGCAGGAACAATCCAAGCCCTCTTGGAGGCCTGGTCAGTCCTGGAACAAGGGAAAGCAGTCCAAGAAACCCGCAGCTGACTCCAAGTCAGCATAAAGGGTTTGCCCCCAATCTGGGATAGGATCGAGTGGGGGGGGGGAGCAGACTCTCTCTGTTCACTATAGCTTGGGAAAGAGATTGTCCTAGATCTGTTGGGAGTGGACATAGTTTCCCAGGGGTAAAAGTGGGAGTTCAAAACCTATCCTCCCAGAGGCAGGTTCCACCTCTCAAGATTATCTGTAGACCAGATAAAAAGAGAGGCGTTCTTGACCTTTCCCACTTGGGAGTCATAGTGCCTGTCCCAAGTCAGGAACAGGGTCTCGGGTTTTACTCAAACCTGTTTGTGGTTCCCAAAAAAGAAGGGACCTTCAGGCCCATTCTAGATTTAAGCTTCTAAACAAATTCCTCAGAGTTCCATCCTTCAAAATGGAGACTATGCGCTCCATTCTGCCTCTGATTCAAGAGGGTCAATTCATGTCGGCCATAGAACTGAAGGATGCATATCTGCATGTGCCCATTCACAGGGACCATCACAAATATCTGAGGTTTGCCTATCTAGACAAACTCTTGCAATTCGTAGCGCTTCCATTTGGCCTCGCCACAGCTCCCAGAGTATTCTCGAAGCTTCTAGGAGCTCTGGTGGTGGTTATTCGGACCAGAGGAGTTGCTGTGGCGCCTTATCTGGACAACATTCTGGTTCAGGCGCCATCCTTGCAACTGTCAGAATCTCATACAAAGACGTTGTTGGCGTTTCTTCGTTCACACGGTTGGAAGGTCAATTTGGAGAAAAGTTCTCTTGTTTCAGCTACAAGAGTGACCAGAAGAGCCAAGATTCTGTCTGCCTGCCTATCCCTACAGTCGACGGCTCGACCAGAAGTGGCCCAATGCATGGAGGTAATAGGGTTGATGGTGGCTTCCATGGACATAGTTCTGTTTGCTCGGATCAACTTGAGACCTCTGCAGCTATTCATTCTCGCTCAGTAGAACAGGGGTTATACAGATCTATCTCAGAGGGTAGTTCTGGATCAGTCTACAAGGGATTCTCTACTGTGGTGGCTGTCACAGGAACATCTGTCCCAGGGGCATGTTTCCAGAGAAGATCTTGGGTAATTGTGAACACGAGTGCCAGCCTGCTAGGTTGGGGAGCAGTCTGGGACTCATTGAAGGCTCAGGGACTTTGGTCTCAGGTGAAATCTGCTCTCCCCATAAACATTCTGGAGTTGAGAGCAATCTTCAATGCCTTGATGGCTTGGCCTCAGCTGGCCCTAGCCCGGTCCATCAGGTTCCAGACGGACAACATAACCTCAGTGGCCTACATCAACCACCAAGGAGGAACCCGGAGTACCTTAGCCATAAAGGAGGTGGAGCGGATCATCCAGTGGGCGGAGGCTCACAATTGTTATCTATCTGCAATACACATTCCAGGAGTGGACAATTGGGAAGCGGACTTCCTGAGCAAACATACTTTTCATCCCGGGGAGTGGGAACTCCATCCGGAAGTGTTCTTCAGGTTATCAACCAAATGGGGATTGCCGTAGTTGAATCTGATGGCGTCTTGTCAGAACACAAAATTTTCAAAGTACGGCTCGAGGTCGAGGGATCCTCAAGCTTTTCTGGAGATGCTCTGGCAGTTCCTTGGAACTTTAGGTTGGCATATCTATTTCCTCAGTTTGCTCTCCTTCCGCGAGTCATTGCTCGAATCAAGCAGGAGTGAGCATTGGGGATTCTTATTGCTCCTGTGTGGCCTCGCAGGATCTGGTATGTGGTTCTAGTGGAAATGTCATCTCTACCTCCGTGGAGACTTCCGCTGAGGGAGGACCTTCTTCAGGGGCCCTTCCGTCATCCAAACTTACTCTCTGAAGCTGATTGCTTGGAGATTGAACGCTTGATTTTAGCTAAGCGTGGATTTTCTGAGTCGGTCATTGAGACCATGATTCAGGCTCGTAAGCCTGTCACTAGAAAGATTTACCATAAGATTTGGCCTAAATATCTTTATTGGTGTGAGTCTAAAGGATATTCTTGGAGTAAGGTTAGGATCCCAAGGATCTTGTCTTTTCTACAGGAAGGCCTTGAAGGGGTTATCTGTCAGTACCCTTAAAGGTCAGATTTCTGCTCTATCGATTCTGTTACACAAGCGTCCGGCGGACGTGCCAAATGTCCAATCCTTTTGTCAGGCTCTGGTCAGAATCAGGCCTGTGTTTAAATCAGTTGCTCCACCTTGGAGCCTTAATTTGGTTCTTAAATTTTTACAACAGGCTCCTTTTGAGCCTATGCATTCTGTAGATATTAAGTTATTATCTTGGAAAGTTTTGTTTCTTGCTATTTCTTCTGCTTGGAGAGTATCTGAACTCTCTGCTTTGCAGTGTGATTCTCCTCATCTAATTTTTCATGCAGATAAGGCTGTTCTCCGTACCAATTCTGTATAAAAATAAGTAACCAGCGCCCAGGACTGATATCTGCTCACTATAATAAAGACCCCCTAAATAGGTCTAAAGAACAGAACATAGATTAGGATATATAGGAGCGCCACTGGCTAAGATATACCACAGGAGTCAAAATATTAAAATCAAATATTTATACAAGTCTTTAATAATTGACAAAAAATGACAAAATTTGACAAAAATTAACAAAAATTAACAAATGTTGAGATCAGAATGTTGAACCAAACTAATAAACTCACTATAGTACAGAATCTAGGGAAAATAACCCTTTAATTCCTACTACATGAATATAATCCAGAAATGGATTGGTACAGCTCATAAATTTAAATAGAGTCGTGAAACATAAGTGTCAATATAACCATAAAAATGAAAAACTGATTTCAAATAAAGAAAACAATATAATAGTGAAGATAACAATCCAATTAAGGATTAGTTTCTTAGTGAAGGACCCATATTTTGAGCCTCAAAATAAATTCATTTATCAAATTTGGAATAGATAGTGATAGAAAATGGGATAAAAAATGTATAAATATATAGGAACAGATCAAATCCCTGCAATATATGATACTAATGTGCAATAATATAGTACAATCCAAAAATAAGTGAATTAAAACAATACAATCAAATTATTCAATCAATGCAATACTATCAAAGTTGGGTGGGTCTCACCATTTAAAAACCTAAAACTCAACTAGGCTGGTACCAGCTGTAATTCTATTAGCTTTGGGACACACTGGTCTATTCAAATAATAAACTTACATAATAATTGATATAAATCTAGTTATAAATTCATATCAAGTAACAAATTTTTCCAATAATTGATATAAATCTAATTATAAATTCATATCAAATAACAAATTAAAAAACAAAAAAACAATTAAAACATTTTAAATGATTGAATGAAATTATTGAATGAAATTATAAAAACGAGTAAGAAAAAATTGTCCAAAAAATATAGTCCAAAAAATATATCAAATCCTGATGAAATGTAAATGGTAGTTCCTTCCTTAAAAGTAAAAGTCCTTGAGTCTATTGAAGTCCAAAGTCCTAATCCTTTGATAGATGTGTATACATAAAAAACCTAGAAAAAAGGAAAAAAGTGCACTAAACAAAATGTGCTTACTGGGTATGGACTATTGGAAATAGTCTTACCGTTCAAAAAGCCCGGTCCTGGATATGATTAGCCTCTCAATCTTAATTTTCGGATAGTCGTCTACGCGTTGCTGACTTTGAGATCGTCCACCTCTTCTGATAAACAAATCAATCTTTCTCATTCATTTCTTGAACCTCAGTTCAAACTTAATTTGAATCCCACAAAAATAACCCACATAGGGCAATCCAAAGAAATCTATAGGTCCTAGCATTCTCTTTAAGATCTGAAAAATACTTATAGGTCTCAGTATAAAATTCATCTGATTATTCAACAGTAAAGAAAAGATGTCTAACATTAGATTAAGAACCTCATTTGTAAACTGTTTAAGCTAATTGGAGTTTATTAAAAGTAATCCATATTGAGTAATATGTCTCAGTATCTTCTCAAAGAAAAAGATATTGTTAATTAGCCAAATAAAGGTAGTAAATAATATCTAATGAAAGTATAATGCACAAATCCAGCATTGAATTCAGTTTAGATAATACCTAATATCATGCACAAATCCATCATTAGATAATGAATTTAGACCTAGATTAAAACACATTGAAAGTTAAATACAAAATAAAAAATATCTTTAATCCCTCCAAGATATTAAATATCTTTTTTATATATATATATTTTTTTATATATATTTTTTATATATTTTTTATATTTTTCTATATATATATTTTATATATATAACTTTATTTATTTATTATTTTTTATTTTTTAATTTTTAATTTTCAAATACTCACTCCACTTATGAATTTTATATAATAACGATTTTATTTCAATTGGTATTTAAGTTTATTATATATGAGATTTGAATAATACAACATAAAATAGGGTTATATTGTCATGGAAATAAATATACATGATAAACATTGTAAGTCCTGGATATATTAGCCCGATATCAGACAAAATTTGCCCTTTTCCAAAATGGTTTCTTCAAACCGGAAGAACCGCACATATTGACATCCGGTCTAGCCGAAAATTTGTTGTTCCTCTTTGCCCGTTCCGCGACACCGGAAGTGGTAAAAAACCGGAAGCACCTACAACAGACATCCGGTTGTTGAGCGGAAGTGAGACAGAGTGGCAACAAACAAACTGGCAATATCGGACTCAATTTTCGGCGGGATTTCCTTGGCGCAATTTTTTGGCGCAATTTTGTGAAACGCCCAATACAAAAATATATAAAAGGTCAATATTGATTAAGCCTCCACATGTCTTGAAAAAGGCCCCATTGAGAGGGCCGAAACGCGTAGACGACTATCCGAAAATTAAGATTGAGAGGCTAATCATATCCAGGACCGGGCTTTTTGAACGGTAAGACTATTTCCAATAGTCCATACCCAGTAAGCACATTTTGTTTAGTGCACTTTTTTCCTTTTTTCTAGGTTTTTTATGTATACACATCTATCAAAGGATTAGGACTTTGGACTTCAATAGACTCAAGGACTTTTACTTTTAAGGAAGGAACTACCATTTACATTTCATCAGGATTTGATATATTTTTTGGACTATATTTTTTGGACAATTTTTTCTTACTCGTTTTTATAATTTCATTCAATAATTTCATTCAATCATTTAAAATGTTTTAATTGTTTTTTTGTTTTTTAATTTGTTATTTGATATGAATTTATAATTAGATTTATATCAATTATTGGAAAAATTTGTTACTTGATATGAATTTATAACTAGATTTATATCAATTATTATGTAAGTTTATTATTTGAATAGACCAGTGTGTCCCAAAGCTAATAGAATTACAGCTGGTACCAGCCTAGTTGAGTTTTAGGTTTTTAAATGGTGAGACCCACCCAACTTTGATAGTATTGCATTGATTGAATAATTTGATTGTATTGTTTTAATTCACTTATTTTTGGATTGTACTATATTATTGCACATTAGTATCATATATTGCAGGGATTTGATCTGTTCCTATATATTTATACATTTTTTATCCCATTTTCTATCACTATCTATTCCAAATTTGATAAATGAATTTATTTTGAGGCTCAAAATATGGGTCCTTCACTAAGAAACTAATCCTTAATTGGATTGTTATCTTCACTATTATATTGTTTTCTTTATTTGAAATCAGTTTTTCATTTTTATGGTTATATTGACACTTATGTTTCACGACTCTATTTAAATTTATGAGCTGTACCAATCCATTTCTGGATTATATTCATGTAGTAGGAATTAAAGGGTTATTTTCCCTAGATTCTGTACTATAGTGAGTTTATTAGTTTGGTTCAACATTCTGATCTCAACATTTGTTAATTTTTGTTAATTTTTGTCAAATTTTGTCATTTTTTGTCAATTATTAAAGACTTGTATAAATATTTGATTTTAATATTTTGACTCCTGTGGTATATCTTAGCCAGTGGCGCTCCTATATATCCTAATCTATGTTCTCCGTACCAAGTTTGGTTTTCTTCCCAAAAATTTTTCAACAGAAATATTAATCAGGAAATTGTTGTTCCTTCTCTCTGTCCTAATCCTCCTTCTCATAAAGAGCGTTTGTTACACAACTTAGATGTTGTGCGGGCTCTTAAATTCTATCTGCAGGCTATGAAGGACTTTTGTCAGTCTTCTGCTTTGTTTGTTTTTCTGGTAAATGTAAGGGTCAGAAAGCTACTGCCACTTCTCTTTCTCTCTGGTTGAGAAGTATTATTTGTTTGGCATATGAGACTGCTGGACAGCAGCCTCCTGAGAGAATTACAGCTCATTCCACCAGGGCGGTGTCTTCCTCTTGGGCCTCTAAGAATGAGGCCTCTGTAGAACAGATCTGTAAGGCTGCAACTTGGTCTTCTTTGTACACTTTTTCTAAATTTGATAAATTTGACACTTTTGCCTCGGCTGAGGCTTCTTTTGGTAGAAAGGTTCTGCGAGCTGTGGTGCCTTCTGTTTAGGTTACCTGTCTTGTCCCTCCCTTATCATCTGTGTCCTCTAGCTTGGGTATTCATTCCCAACAGTAATTGCTGATCCGTGGACTCACTGTGTCTTAAGAAAGAAAACAAAATTTATGCTTACCTGATAAATTTATTTATTTCTTGACACAGTGAATCCACGGCCCTCACTGTTTTTTTTCAGACACTGTTTGTTTACATAAATCTCAGGCACCTCTGCACCTTGTTACTTCCTTTCTCTCCTTTTCCTTCGATCGAATGACTGGGGTTTGTGGGAAGGGAAGTGATACTTAACAGCTTTGCTGTGGTGCTCTTTGCCTCCTCCTGCTGGCCAGGAGTGATATTCCCAACAGTTATTGCTGATCCGTGGACTCACCGTGTCAAGAAAGAAAGAAATTTATCAGGTAAGCATAACTTTTGTTTTCTTCCATTTTATCTAGTTTTATGAAGATCATGTTTCCATTTTGTTTCAGCACAATGTTTTCCTTTCGCACTGCTTTAAACCACTGCTTTGCCAGCTTCTTTGAGCAGCAGTGTGCGGTTGACTAGCAGCTTACATTGCTTTGATTGGCTGTTCACCTGAGCATGCACACTTTCAGCCAGTATGATTCAAAGATAGTATAATCATTCTTGGTATTGGTTACCTGTGGCTTCTGACTAGTTTTCTCACTCAGCATACTTATGAGTCTTCCTGCTTGTTCAGGGATTTTTTTTTATCAATTCTACTTGTTCCCAACTTTTGGCAACTTTTTACATAAAAAATATGTTATGCAAATTGACTGGGTCAGGTTTACTCATCAGGAGTTTAGGATGAAGATTTAAGGTAAGAAAATGTACCAATGACCTTTTTATTATACAAAATCGCCACAACAGAATGTCTAAGTATGAGTGGTGTTCTTTGTGTGTTCCTCTCGTCTATCCTCTTGCTGTTTTTCAGTCCCTAACAGTTTAGTTATGGGTGAATGAATGCCCAGAGTGAAGAATAGGATTGCACAAAAGCATGAAAATCTATGTCTTCAGAAAGCCTCTGACATCTTTAGTTGCTTACCCAAGAGTAATGGATTAAATGTTGGTACTATGAACACAAAGCAATTATTTACCTTATGTAGACATATATTGTTTAGTGTAGTATTGCATGTGATTAGCATTTACATAATATTTACATTTCTTCTTGATAGACGTCTGTGTGTGGGAATAGAAGGAAATAACGAAACCATAGAAAAGCAATTCAGTTGTAGTGCTCCACCTGCCCCATGCCTTGGTCTTCTGGGAAATTTTGAGGTATGTCTTTAATGCACTTTTATGTTTTCAAATCTTTATATCATCCGTTTTTATGTTTTTTGTTTTCTTAATAAAATGTGATACTGAAATTATAGTAGTTTGTTATGAAAAAGATACAACCGTGTTGAGTTTTAATGTTACACAACTTACTGCAACCTACAACCTACAATGCATAGCTGTGTTTGTTTCATAGAATTGTTATTAACAACCACATATAATAGAGCTAAGAATATGATTGCACAGTATTTTCAGATATTTTATTTTTTTATTTTAAAAGAACATTAAAGGAACATGAAACCCAACATTTTTATTTTATGATTCAGATAGAGAATACAATTATAAACAACTTTCCAATTTATTTCTGTTATCTAATGTGCTTCATACTATTGATATCTTTGGTTGAAAAGCATATCTTGATAGGCTCAGTAGCTGTTGATTGGTGGCTGCACATAAATGCATTGTGTGATTGACTTACACATGTGCATTGCTATTTCTTCAATAAAGTATATCTAAGTAATGAAGCAAATTAGATAATAGAAGTAAATTAGAATGTTGTTTAAAATTGTATTCTCTATCTCAATCATGAAAGAAACATTTTGGGTTTCATGTTCCTTTAAGCAACGTTAAAGGGATATAAAACTCATTTACATACACTGCTCTGTATCACTAGATTAGTTTGTTTTAACTGAAAGGCCCCTGACTGATTGCTCAGGATATTTTTAAAATAGGGTAAAAGTTGTGTGTTTCTCCTGTTCCCAGTGTGACACCTGACAAAGCTGTACCCACATCCGGTCTAGTGTACACATTGTAGGGAATTGCCACAAGCAGAGTTTATTCAGGTGCTTGAAAAAAAGAGACAACCGGATAAAGAGTTATAACGTTTATGTAGTAGACATGCCACAAAATAAAAATCTGTTTAGACCTTTCACATCACTTAAATGGGCATAAATGCCCCTATCTTAAGCATATTTTGAATATTAGAGCCAATGTAAATCAAAATTGCTTACTAACCTTTAAAGTCAGTTGCTGATATTTTGAAGAAAAAACAAATTAAAGGTACCACTAGCACTGCCCTCCTATGAATTTCTCAGATACTGGTGTCAGGATGGCTGGGAGCATGCCTGCTGGCAAACCCAGAGCAGATAGAAGGGTGATTTATGGTAAGGTAGGTAGTGTACTGGAAGATGCAGGAGGCAACAATGCCTTCTTTGTTCTTGTTGAAGATGAGCTTTTTAAAGTATTTCTTTGCTTAACAAACGTGATATGGGGCGTAGCTTCAAAATATAATGTAGTGACGTGCAAGTTCCTTAATAATTCTTGTGACTCTTTAACTGATCCAATGTCCTATCATCTGCCAGTCCAATAAGATATAAAAAAAGAGACTTGAGATGGTGTATTTTCTTTTAGGAATCTGTCCTGAATTATCGCTTAGAACCACTGGGCATTGTTGAAGGTTTTACAGCAGAAGTTGGAGCTAGTGGAATTTTCTGTCCAACACATATGACCCTGCCCGTCAAAGTGTCTTTCTATAGTGTTTCAGATGACAATGCTCCATCTCCATACATGGTAAGCTGTTATCATTTTAGCAAAGCAAACTATGTTTTTGTTACAATTCGAGTACTGTTTTACATATTTCACAAAAGCATAAATGTTCTTAAATATATGATCTTGGATATATAATAATATTTATTATGTATTAATACATTTTATTATGTAATAATAAAATCCTGGTGTGTGTAGGTACATAATTAATATTTAGAGTTCCAAATAGTCCAAACTCTGGACAATGAAAACATTGCTCAGAAATGGCCATACTCTGCTCTAATATTGCTCAGATATGCTATGGGAGTTCCCAGACTGGGTCCAAATATGCCCAGAACATGGTTTTAAAATACACATGCCACATACAATACTTTATTTTTTAGCAAATGTTAAATCATTTAAATGTTGTTACAGTTAAGAGTGGATATTTTGTGTATATATCAGTACTGTAAGTATTTTTATAAATTGTAATGTTGTATATTACATCCCCCACAGTTTATCACCCCTTCAAGATATATGCATTCTGAAACCTACCCTAACAAGATATTGTTAAGCAGCAATTTCTACTAAGGTCTGTGGCACTCTTGTATGCCCCAACAACTAGTTTGAAAACCTGTGTTTTAGGGTATTTAATGTAATAAATCTATAGTTATGTATGTTCCTTTTTTTATTATTTATTTGCAATGTATTTTACTGTTTGTTGTAGACATTTAAAAAAATATATATATTTATTTTTTACAATAATGTGCCTTAAAATTCATCTTTTTCCCACATAATTGACAGGGTAACATTACACTGGAGTCTCTTGGCAAAAGGGGTTATCGCATACCTCCTTCTGGAACCATACAAGTGGTATGTTAATTTGACTGATTTTTGTTTTTATGGTTTGTTTGATGTATTAAATGTTTCTGTTTATTTACAGGATATGCAGCCTTGGTAGTGTAATGTTACAGCAACACAACAATAATATCAGTAATAATAATAGTACAACAGAATAGAGTAGAATAGATAGCCAATCTCTTATAATAAACAAACAAAACAAAAAAAGCGGAGGAAATAAATGTAAAAAAGTGCAACATTTCTGTAAGTTGTGCTTTCCTGTACATAATTAGTGTGAGGGCTTTGTATGTGGTTTTTTATTCACTTTTATGATTTATGTCCTCAACCCAAAATATTGCTGTATAATTATCCCACCAGTTATGCGGACTGGGAGCTCTTATTTCTGTAAATAAATAAATCTTTTAATGCTGCTGGAGGCAAGTCATTTAACTCTGTTTTTTATTTCCACCTGTGTGTATACTGTGTATATACCTTCATTTACAGGGTCTGTAACAGTAGATAGGTCCATGCATTAAAGTAGAGAAAATGAAGTCAGTAAATTCTAGGCTATGTGGTAGTCAGGCCACCACAATCCTAAAGCAAATCCATATAATAATCCTGTATATACATGCACACACCTTTTTATAAATAAAATTAATGTTTCACACCTGATTAGTCAGATTGTAAGGCAAAGACAAAATAAAAAATGGCCATATAAGGGGTGTACCTGAAGATTAATAAATGACATCTATGTTGTTTTAAATAAGCATCTAGATATTTACTTATGAAATGAGGAGGTCCAGGTTAGCTTGTATTGTAGGCAGTGACATTCCAGGAATAGTTAGATTGTAATGGGATTTTTGAAAATTATATATAAGTTTGCAATGTTATTCACAGAAATTCATATTCAGGTTATAACATCTATATTTCCTTTCAGACCTTATTTAATCCAAACAAGACTGTGGTAAAGATGTTTGTGGTGAAGTATGACCTGCGAGAAATGCCAGCCAATCATCAGACATTCCTACGTCAGAGAACATTTTCTGTTCCCGTAAAGCGAGATCGGAAGGGAGCAGTCATAGAGAATATCTTGCAGACTGAAGACAGGACATTACGCTACCTCATTCACCTGAGGTGAATTTTGACGTAAAGCGAATAATTGCATCTGTCTTTGGGCTACAGTCTTTATTACAGCATTATAATCTGATTAAACACAGCACAAGTTAAATCAATAGCGCTCCTATTCTTGCGCTCGTATTATAAGTTAAAAGTAAAAAGTTTGCACGCCAGCTAAAGACTCAGACACACTGACATCTGGAGGTCTTTGGGGTGTGTTGCAAATGCCTATTCTGGCTGTTGCTTGTATGCTAACCTGAAGGTGTGCTAGGCCAACTTTGCTAAAGCCGAAGAAATGTTAAGAAATATTTTAAATACATTTGTTCTTCACTTAGAGAAATTAAAAATTAAAATTTTCTTCTATCTCCCTCTCTCTCCTCTTTTTGTCTCTTTTCTCCTCTCTTCTTCTCTCTTCTCACTCTCTCCCTCTCTTCTCTCTCTCTATTCTCTCCCTCTTCTCAAACGCATATATGTATAACTTTCAACTTGTAATTTGAACAATGTTTATAACGGCTTCACTATTCATCGAAAGTATAGGGAGCACTAAACTTTCTCTGGTGATTCAGTTTTACCATGGACTTGTAATACCAGATTGCGCTGTAATCTCAGCACGGTCCAGCAATATTGATAGCGCTATCTATAGTGCTCCACTTGTAATCTAGACAAAGTTACAGTCTACAGTGCTTTAGAAAGATTGAAACATCAGGTGGCACAATTATCCTGAACCCAAGGAAAATAAATGCAAATAGCATAATACTGTAGCAATAAACATGAAACAAATGTGCATGCACTTTCCCAATATTCAGTAGCCACACAAGTCTCCTCATTTCTTCCAATTCTTATTTTGTTTAGTCCGGGCAGAACTCACAAAGACATAAGATTTTTATTTATTTGTTTATTTTTAAATATACTATTTGCAGCATTATTTATATCTTGAAGAAAAAAAATCGCTATTACCTACCCATCTCACTGCTAAACCCAGAAAGATCCATTAATGGGCTTTGGCTGCAGCCTGACTAATCATATTCCATATACTTCTTGTTTAAAAAACATTTTTTTTTTAATATGTATATATTTCTTTCATGTAAATGGCAAGAGTACATGAGCTAGTGACGTATGGGATATAAATTCCGACCAGGAGGGGGCAAAGTTTCCCAATTCTCAAAATGCCTATAAATACACCTCCCACCACACACATACTTCAGTTTTACAAACTTTGCCTCCAATGGAGGTGGTGAAGTAAGTTTGTGCTTGATTTTTATGTTTTCTTCTATGATAAGCGCTTCTAAGCATTCTGAAGCCCAATTCCTCTCAGAGTACAGTGTTTGCCAGAGGGACTTGAAGAGAGTATTACCTGTTGATTTTTATGGTTTCACTCATGGGAAATCTTTTCAAGGCTTCTCTGTTATCGGTTGTAGGGATTCATCTCCTACCTCCCTTTTCAGATTGACGATATACTCTTATACCATTACCTCTGCTGATAGTTTTCAGTACTGGTTTGGCTGTCTGCTTTATGTGGATGTGTGTTTTCGGTAAGTATGTATCATTATTTAAGACACTCTCAGCTATGTTTGGCGCTTTATGTATTTACTTATATTTGCCATGAGTCAGGTCTATGTGTATTTCCCTTTGCAGTCTAATAGTTTCAGTATGAGAATGTTTTAGGAAGTAATTTTTTTTTTTTTTTTACCTGGGGTCTTTTTTTTCCAATTGGACTTGTTTTTTTCCTTAAATTTCGTGGGCAAATCTAGGCTTGCAAAGGGCGCAAAATGCTGTTATTTATTGCGTCATTTTTGGCGCAAACATTTTTTGGTGCAAATTTGTGTCTATAGTGTTGCAAGTTTCGTCATTTCCTGCGTCTTTATTGACTCGAGTTTGTTTGGCGCAAAGTCGCGCTTGTTATGACGTGAGTTGCGTCATTTCTGGATGTTGTTTGGCAGCATAATATTTTCACTTTGCGTTGTGCGTCATACTTGGAGCCAAATATTTTTTTGGTTATATTACCCCACTTCCTTTATGCTCCCTGCTCTCTTTATATTCTAGAGGGCTATGCTGTTTGCTTTTCTGCTTATTAAGCATATGCATTTTTTTTCCCATTCCTGAAACTGCTATATGAGGAAATTGGATATTTTGTTTAAATTTTATTTTTTCTTTTACATTTTGCAAGATGTCTCAGTCTGATCCTGTCTCAGAAGCTACTGTAGGAACAATGCTGCCTGAACACAGTTCTACCAAAGCTAAGTGTATCTGTTGTAAGCAAACAGATTATATCTCCGGCTATATTATGTAACAGTTGTCATGATAAGCTTTTGCATGCCGATAATGTTTCCATTAGTACTAGTACCAGCACCTGTTGTTTCCTCAACATCTAATGTACATGATATCCCTGTTGATATGAAAAATTATATTGCTGATGCAATACAGAAGGCTATGTCTGCTATTCCACCTTCTAATAAACGTAAAAGGTCTTTTAAAACTTCTCATAAAACTGATGAAATTTGTGATGACCGACAACATACTGAAATATCCTCCTCTGAAGAGGATCTCTCTGGTTCAGAAGATCCTACTTTAGACATTGAAATTTATAAATCTTCTTATCTTTTTAAGATTGAATATATTCAGTATTGGTTACTTTGGGTATTGAGGAGTCTGATCCTCTTGATAACAAAACCAGTAAATGTTTAAATTCTGTTTTTAAACCTTCTGTGATTACTCCTGAGGTTTTTCCTGTTCCAGGTGCGGTTTCTGATGTGATTGCTAAGTAATGGTCTAAGCCTGGTGCTTCCTTTAATCCTTCTTCTAGGTTTAAGAAGTTATATCATTTACCAGTGGCTAATTTGGAGTTTTGGGAAAAAAAGTTCCTAAGGTTGATAAGGCTATTTCTACTCATGCCAATACTACTATTCCTATGGAAGTACATGCAAACAGGTGTATAATATGTATTAATACTTTCCCCTTCTGGTGAACCGCAGCCGTCCCACAGTCTCTCCCAAGGTCTGTGTGAATATATCAGGTGTGCTAGCTGGAGGCGCTGGTTCAGCTTGTATCAGTCGTTGGTATCTTCCTTTCCTTTCCTTCCTCAGTTGTATAAGTCTAGGTGCAAAATAGTGGTGCTGAAATATCAGACAATACACCATACAAAGGTGAATATCTACTCACAGTGTATATTGCAGGTTACCGGCTCCTTCCCAATATGAAAAGACAATATCACAGATTCAGTAAAAAAGTTTGTCTTTATTGGCCAAATAAAGACAAACTTTTTTACTGAATCTGTGATATTGTCTTTTCATATTGGGAAGGAGCCGGTAACCTGCAATATACACTGTGAGTAGATATTCACCTTTGTATGGTGTATTGTCTGATATTTCAGCACCACTATTTTGCACCTAGACTTATACAACTGAGGAAGGAAAGGAAAGGAAGATACCAACGACTGATGCAAGCTATTCCTATGGAAGATAGTACTTCTTTTAAAGATCCTTTATATAGAAAGATTGAATCTTATCTAAGGAAAGCTTATTTACATTCTGGCTATATTTTCAGGCCTGCTATTTCTATGGCTGATGTTGCGGCTGCATCAACTTTTTGGTTGGATAGCTTAGCACATCAGGAAACGAATTCTGATTTGTCTAGCATTGTTCGTTTGCTTCAACATGCTAATGATTTTATCTGTGATGCTATTTTTTATATCATCAAGATTGATGTTAAATCTATGTCTTTAGCTATTCTAGCTAGAAGAGCTTTATGGCTTAAATCATGGAATGCTGACATGGTATCTAAATCTAAATTACTATCTCTATCTTTACAGGGTAATACTTTATTTGGTTCTCCGTTGGATTCTATTATTTCCACTATCGCTGAGGGGAAGGGAGCTTTTTTGCCCCAAAATAAAAAGTCTAAGGGTAAATTTAAAGCTTCTAATCGGTTTTGTTCCTTTCTTCAGAATAGAGAACAGAAAACCACCCCTTCCCCTAAGGACTCTGATTCCAATTGGAAGCCATCTTCAAGTTGGAATAAATCCAAGCCTTATAAGAAGCCAAAGCCAGCCCCCAAGACTGCATGAAGGTGCGGCCCTCAATCCAGTTCAACTAGTGGGGGGCAGATTGAAATTATTTCAAAACATTTGGGCAGATTCTGTTCAGAATCAGTGGATTCAGAGCATTGTCTTTCAAGGGTATCGAATAGGTTTCAGAATAAGACCTCCTGTGAGAAGATACTTTCTCTCTTATGTTCCAACAAATCCTGTGAAAGCTCAGGCTTTTCTGAAGTGTGTTTCAGATCTGGAGCTTTCAGGGGTGATTATACCGGTTCTGCTTCAGGAACAGGGTCTGGGTTTTTATTTAAATCTATTCATTGACCCAAAGAAAGAAAATTCATTCAGACCAGTTCTGGATCTGAAGTTTTTGAATCGTTTTGTAAGGGTCCCAACGTTCAAGATGGTGACTATAAGTACTATTCTGCCTTTTGTTCAGCAAGGTCATTACATGTCCGCAATAGACTTACAGGACGCTTATCTTCACATTCCGATTCATCCAGACCACTATCGGTTTCTGAAATTCTCTTTTCTAGAAAAGCATTACCAATTTGTCGCTCTTCCATTTGGCCTAGCGACAGCTCCAAGAATCTTTTTGAAGGTTCTCAGTGCCCTTCTATCTGTAATCAGAGAGCAGGGTATTGCAGCGTTTCCTTCATTGGACGATATCTTAGTACTGGCTCAATATTTTCATTTAGCAGAATCTCACACAAATAAGCTAGTTTTGTTTTCTTCAAAGACATGGTTGGAGGATCAATTTACCAAAGAGTTAGTTAGATTCAGTGTCCATGACTCTGTCTTTAACAGACAAGAGACGAATGAAATTGGTTTCAGCCTGTCGAAACCTTCAGTCTTGATCATTCCCTTCAGTGGCTATGTGCATGGAAGTTTTAGGTCTCATGACTGCAGCAATCCCCTTTGCTCATTTTCATATGAGGCCTCTGTAGCTTTGCATGCTGAGTCAATGGTGCAGGGATTATACTCGAATATCACAATTGATATTCTTATATCCCAGCATTCTACTTTCTCTGACTTGGTGGTTAGACCATCATCGTATTATTCAAGGGGCCTCTTTTGTTCGTCCTTCCTGGACTGTAGTCTCAACAGATGCAAGTCTTTCAGGTTGGGGAGCTGTCTGGGGGTCTCTGACAACACAAGGGTTTGGAATCCTCTAGGCAAGGTTACCAATCAATATCGTAGAACTCTGTGCTATTTTTAGGGCTCTTCAGGCTTGGCCTCTGAAAGCGAATGAAAAGTTCTCTCTTTTAATAGACAGACCATATCGCAACTGGGGCATATATCAATCATCAGGGAGGGACTCACAGTCCTTTAGCATTGAACAAAGTATCACGGATACTTTCTTGGGCAGAATCCAACTCTTGTCTAATTTCTGCGATTCATATCCCAGGTTTCGACATTTGGGAAGCGGATTATCTCAGCCGTCAGACTTTGTATCCGGGGGAGTGGTCTCTCCATCCAGATGTGTTTTTTCAGATTGTACAGATGTCGGGTCTTCCAAAAATAGATCTGATGGCTTCCCATCTAAACGGGAAACTTCCCAGATACCTTTCCAGGTCCAGGGATTCTCAGGCGGAGATGGTGGATAAGTTAGCAGTTCCTTGGTCTTACCAACTTGCTTGTATTTTTCCACCTCCAGTTCTTCTTCCAAGGGTGATCTCCAAGATCATAATAGAACAATCACATGTGTTTTTGATAGCACCAGCATGGCCTCACAGGTTTTGGTATGCGGATCTTGTCCGGATGTCCAGTTGCCAACCTTGGTCACTTCCTTTAAGGCCAGACCTTCTGTCTCAAGGGCTGTTTTTCCATCAGGATCTCAAATCACTATATTTGAAGGTATGGAAATTGAATGTTTAGTGCTTAGTCATAGAGGTTTCTCTGACTCGGTGATCAATACTATGTTGCAGGTTTGTAAGTCTGTTTCAATGAAGATTTATTATCGGGTTTGGAAAACCTATATTTCATGGTGTTCTAATAAATTCTCTTGCCATTCTTATAGAATTCCTAGAATTTTACAGTTTCTTCAGGACGGTTTGAATAAAGGTTTGTCTGCAAGTACTTTGAAGGGACAAATCTCTGCCCTTTCTGTTTTATTTCATAGAAAGATTGCTAAACTTCCTGATATTCACTGTTTTGTTCAGGCTTTGGTATGTATCAAGCCTGTTAAGTCTATTTCTCCTCCATGGAGTCTTAATTTGGTTTTGAAGGTTTTGCAGACTCCTCCTCCTTTTGAGCCTATGCATTCTTTGGATATTAAAGGGACACTGAACCCAAAAAAAATTTCTTTCGTTATTCAGATAGAGCATGCAATTTTAAACAACTTTCTAATTTACTCCTATTATCATTTTTTCTTCGTTCTCTTACTATCTTTATTTGAAAAAGAAGGCATCTAAGCTATTTTTTGGGTTCAAAACCCTGGACAGGACATGTTTATTAGTGGGTGAATTTATCCACCAATCAGCAAGAACAACCCCAGTGTTTCACCAAAAATGGCCGGGCATCTAAACTTACATTCTTGCATTTCAAATAAAGATACCAAGAGAATGAAGAACATTTGATAATAGGAATACATTAGAAAATTGCTTAAAATTGCATGCTCTATCTGAATCACAAAAGAGAAAATTTAGGTTCAGTGTAACTTTAAGCTATTTTTTTTAGAAAGTGTTGTTTCTGAATTGTCTGCTCTCTCTTGTGAGTCTCCTTTTTTGATTTTCCATCAGGATAAGGCTGTTTTGCGGACTTCGTTTAAATTTCTTCCTAAGATTGTGAATTCTAACAACATTAGTAGGGAAATTGTTGTTCCTTCCTTGTGTCAGAATAATAAAAATTGACTTGAAAAATCGTTACTCTTTGGATGTGGTAACGGCTTTGAAATACTATGTTGAGGCTACTAAGGATTTCAGGAAGACTTCTAGTCTATTTGTTGTCTTTTCCAGTTCTAGGAAAGGTCAGAAAGCCTCTGCCATTTCTTTGGCATCTTGGTTAAAGCTTTTGATTCACAAGGCTTATTTGGAGGTGGGACAGTCTCCGCCTCAGAGAATTACTACTAGATCGGTTGCCACTTCTTGGGCTTTTAAGAATGAAGCTTCAGTTGATCAAATTTGCAAAGCAGCAACTTGGTCTTCTTTGCATACATTTACTAAATTTTACCATTTTAATGTATTTGCTTCTTCTGAAGCAGTCTTTGGTAGAAAAGTTCTTCAGGCAGCTGTCTCAGTTTGATTCTTCTGTTTTTAAGAAAAACTTATTTTTTGGATAAAATTTCTCAGCGGAAATAGCTGTTTTTATTTTATCCCTCCCTCTCTAGTGGCTCTTCTGTGCAGGGGTGGACCTACCGGTGATGCGACGGTTGCCATTGCGACCGGGCCCAGCAGGTCCCTCCCACAGGGGGGGGCCCAAGAGACTTAAGGTTGTGTTTTTTTTTTACAATTTTTTGGTACAATTAATATTTTTATCCAAATATAGTTTTATTCAAAGTTCAAGGGCAGGCAGCACATATTGCACAAGACAGTGTCACACAGTGAGTCACAACAAACTTTATTTGAACTGCCGGATGCCCTGGAACTTCCCATTTTGGTTTGCACAGATAGGCTAAAGATCACACTCCTCCTGACTGACTGGCTGCACGTGTAGTATCCTTGTCTCGTGACAGCACGTGCAGCTTAGGAGTCGAGTCCGGGACCGGTCTGGGAGTCTGCACTACGAAGAAGTGGAGAGAGAGGTTGTCTAGTGAGTGGCAGTGCACTGTGGCAGCCACGGTGAGGGAGCTCAGGCTGGGGGGGAGAGGGGGCCGTGTCATGTTGTGTGGGCATTGCACTGCAGCTTGTATATTTGTTCACAGTATCTCTCAATTTTATTGCCCCCCCCCCCACAGGGAATGAGATTCTCTCTTTTTCCAGTGTTTTAGCAAAAAGTGGATCTGTATGTGTATATGTGTGTATGTATGTATGTATATATAGATAGATATATATAAAATCAGGTAATAATACTCACAGAAACCTAAGCTTTGATGGGGGGGGGAGCGCGTGGGGGAGTAGGGGGCTGTGTCATTTCCTGTGGACTCTGGAGTCTGGCTAGAGTGGAGAGAGAATCTCCAGAGTCCCTTCTCTGAAAACAGCAATGAGTAAAAAAATTATGACTACTTATAAAAGGAGCACCCTCGGATCTAGACATAAATCTCTCGTGCAACCTTGGTTTGAACAGACTGTCTCTTGTATTTTATTTTTGGTATTAAAAAATTAATTGACAATGGGTCATGAGTTATGAGCTTCAAAGTGAATATAACTCTTGTCATTAAGTTCCTCACTGTATTAACTTAATACTTCATATTCATTAGTATGTTTGTAATGCATATTTGAAAAGATACCATTTTAAATTTATTTTGTTAGCCATATTTAATAGGTCTACAGGTTTGGACAAAATGCAAAAAAAAAACTCTTCAGACCAAGAAAAAACTTGTTCTAGACTAGCCTCACTATTAATAACTGACATTGGAGGCTTGAATAGATAGACATATGTTTAATGTTAGTAGCAAATAGAGTCATTGCTTATCAATCTGACTACTTTTTACAGACAGGAAGGAAGATTATGAATACACTTTAAGGGAGGTCAAGTGTCCATTTAGCCACCAATCGGCAACCGTTGTATGTAAGTGGTAGTCAAAAGTAAAATTCACATATTTAATTTCAATTTTAAATAGAAGCATTTTTGCAGTACATTTTCCAGTGTTTCCAGTAAAAGCTGTTTCAGTGATAGCGTTCACAGTGTGCATATTAGATATGTACAATTAGATTTGGGCAATTTTTTCCATGCTTGTTGCATTCATCAGAAAATTATAAATAAGTCACCGCTTAAACAAAAAATAAATAAATAAGTGCATGCAACAAAAAAATTAAAGCTGATTTGTTTGTGCTCAAAATGAAAACTTGTCAAAATGTAATTTGCATGATTCAGATAAAGCATGTAATTTTAAGACACTTTTAAATTCACTTCTATTGTCCAATGTGCTTCATTCTCTTGGTATCCATTGTTGAAAATAAATACGCACATATCCTACATTAGCGGCAGCTAGTTCCTGATTGGTGTCTGTACACATCCCTTCATGGATTCTTGCACCGGGGTCCTGAGGTTTCTAGTTACGCCTCTGCTTCTGTGGACTTCCACATCTTGGGTATTTTATCCCATACGTCACTAGCTCATGGACTCTTGCCATTTACATGAAAGAAAACATAATTTATGTAAGAACTTACCAGATAAATTAATTTCTTTCATAATGGCAAGAGTCCATGAGGCCCACCCTGTTTTTGGTGGTTATATTTTTTTGTATAAAAGCACAATATTATTTTCCAGTTCCTCTTTTTTGTTAGCTTTTTTACTCCTTTTTACACCTCACTACTTGGCTATTTGTTAAACTGAAGTATGTGTGTGGTGGGAGGTGTATTTATAGGCATTTTGAGGTTTGGGAAACTTTGCCCCCTCCTGGTAGGAATGTATATCCCATACGTCATTAGCTCATGGAGACTTGCCATTATGAAAGAAATTAATTTATCAGGTTAGTTCTTATAAAAATTTATGTTTTTTAAAACAACTGAAGTAATTTACTTGAATTTTTAATTTATATAGCAGTTTTTATTCACTAAATGCTTTTCTCATTCTGTCTAAAATCTTTTTTTTTTTTTGTTTTTTTTTTATTTATTTTGTTATTTTACAAAACAATGTATAGCTAACAACATTTTTCCCCCTTTAGGTTCCAAAGTTCAAAGTCCAGCAAGATCTACCTCCACACAGATGTAAGACTTCTCTTCTCTCGAAAGTCCATGGAAGTTGACAGTGGTGCAGCATACGAGCTAAAATCATACATAGAAACACCAACAAATCCACAATATTCACCTAGATGCTGAATAAACTGCAGGAGAAAGAACCTTATGGCTGTCATAACAATTTGCTTTATTATATTCTTCAGAGAAAATAGTTGAAACCGTGGGTTCAAAAATATCCACAAAAATGGACCAGCTCAGAAGATTTTCTTAAATGTGCTCTGTGTATTTAATGTAGACTGGAAGTTATTAGAAAGGCCTCATTTTTTTTTCTTTTTCTACTCTGTAATACCACTTGATTGGATGTGTGCTGCATTAGCAGTTCTACCTGTTAGTTTAGTGTTTACACATTTTATTTTATTTGGTTTATTTAATATTTAATGTTTCATTTACTACACAAGTGAACGTTTGTCTCAGTGTTCTAATGTAGCACAAAGCCTATGTAAAATTATACAATGTATTTTTGACAGTAATATGAAAATCTAAAATATATATAAAAAAATCTTTAATCCCGTGTGACATTTTGATTTATTTTTATTCAAACTGATTAATAATCACAAAAGGGAAGGAGATGTATCCATACCACAAATAATGGCTAGATTTCCCAATTTAATTAATTTATGATTGATGTTTTTGCATATAATACTATAAAGCAAATTCAGTTTTTAATTATTTTTTTCCTTTCATGTACATCATGACAGTACAAAAAGCAGAAGGTGATTCTGGACCATTGCGTAAGCTGCCCCACTAGCTTTTCAATAGAAGACCCCCTTCTCATATTCGCATTCCATCCTGTCTCAAGTTTTTAAAGGAATATGAAAATCTGTTTCATTGTTATAATAAAATAAATTCTAAGCAGTGGCTTATACTTAAAGTGAATGTAAAGTTGAGCTTATTAGCTCAAGTCATACGATAGAAGTTAAACAAAATGAATGAGACTTTCATTCATGAAATCTTTAGTATATACAAAGGCCACTTATCTCTGATTATCCTCCTTGATCTGTCTGCAGCCTTTGACACTGTCAACCACCCTCTTTTGCTCCAAACCCTCCAATTCTTCGGCATCTGCGACACAGCTCTCTTGTGGTTCTCTTTCTATCTAACCGTACCTTTAGTGTAGCCTTCTCTGGAGCATCCTCTGCCCCGTTACCACTTTCGGTTGGGGTACCTGAAGGCTCTGTCCTCGTCTCCTTCGCTTTTCAATCTATAAGTCATCATTAGGTTCCTTAATAAAGTCCCACGGGTTTCAATACCATTTGTATGCTGATGACACCCAAATCTAGCTCTCTGCACCAGACCTACCTCCTTCCTAACTAACCCGTGTCACTAACTGTCTTTCTCATATCTCATCTTGGATGTCCTCTCACTACCTTAAGATAAATCTCTCCAAAACTGAACTCCTTATTTTTCCCCCTTCTTCCATAATCTCCACCCCCCAATTTTCTATAACTGTTGATAATTCCATCATTACCCCTACCCCGCATGCCTGATGTCTTGGGGTCACACTTGACTCAGACCTTTCACTCCTCACATTTAGTCCTTGGCTAAAGCCTGCCACTTCCACCTTAAAACATCTCTAAAATTAGACATTTCCTTACACAACTAAGATTTTAATCCACTCTCTCATCCTTTCCTGCCTCGACTATGCAACTCTGTCCTCACTGGGCCACCTAGCTGCCGCCTAGGGGGGGGCAGAACAACGATTAGTTGATTGCAGATGAGTCATCTGTCAATCAATTGCTGAATATGGCAGGTGGAGGATCGGCTCTTATCCGTATAGCGTTTCATGTGAAATATCTGACAATAAATATATACTAAAGATTTCATGAATGAAATTCTCATTCATTTTTTAACTTCTATCAGATGACTTGAGCTTATAAGCTCAACTTTACATTCACTTAAATAGAAATCATTGCAACATGTATTATTAATCATTTTAAAATGATTTTACCTTTTTTAAACTTTGTGCAGTGTCTATTTCTTCCTGTCACAGCCCTTCAACGAGACTGTGGTCCCTACAGGAAGGCATATCTAGCTTGATAGCATAAAACTTATTGAGTAACATTAGCTGGTTTACTATTAAGTAAATACTTAAAATAAACAGAGTCATATTTACCCATGGTCATAGTAGGCAGAATTCAACTTAAGTTTTCAACATGTCAGTTCTCTTATCTCCCTGAGGGCCGTGGCTACATTGAGAATTTCTAAGTGCTAATTTTGCAAAAAAACAAGTAAGCTGTTTGCTGTTTTACACAATCTTTTGCTTCTTATATTTATTTTAATTTGTTTTTACTAAAATAGCATGGTTTAACATCCCATTTAAAGTTTCTGATTGGATAAGGCTGCTTTCCTTAGAACGCAACTTCTTTTCACGGATTTCTTTTCTTTTGGATCTCTCTGACCTCTTTGTTTATATTAATACTGGGCTATAACTGTCTTTCCCTGTCTATTTCATCTTTACTGCTTACAGAAATTTCCTGGCAATCTCTGTACACTTTACAGGATATACCATGCTCCTTTCACAGTGGGTACAGGGTGCAGAGTCTTTTCACAGACACCCCTTTGTGTGGAACCTGAAATAACAACAATTGTTTCTTAACCTCTTTACCCAATATGATGTATATATGCGTCATGCAAATAGGTAGCGGGGGGAGGGTTAGAGAGCTGTTTGGGGGGATCCATCACTGCTGAATATATATATATATATATATATATATTTATTATTATTTTTTTTTTTAAAAAAGAAGAAAAAAAAGAAAGCCTTTTATTTTAGTACTGTCAGACATTCTGCTAGTACTTTAGATGGCGGGGACAATTGTGGGGTGGGGGAGGGAAGAGAGCTGTTTGGGAGGGATCAGGGGGTGGGATGTGTCAGGTGGGAGGCTGATCTCTACACTTAAGCTAAAATTAACCCTTCAAGCTCCGTAATTAACCCCTTCACTGCTGGGCATACTATAATTGTGGTGCGCAGCGGCCTTTTAATTATCAAAAAGCAATGCCAAAGCCATATATGTCTGCTATTTCTGAACAAAGGAGATCCCAGAGAAGCATTTACAACCATTTGTGCCATAATTGCACTAACTGTAAATAATTTCAGTGAGAAACCTAAAATTGTGAAAAAGTTAATTATTTTTTTTATTTGATCGCATTTGGCGGTGAAATGGTGGCATGAAATATACCAAAATGGGCCTAGATCAATACTTTGGGTTGTCTACTACACTACACCAAAGCTAAAATTAACTCTACAAGCTCCCTAATTAACCCCTTCACTGCTGGACATAATACACGTGTGGTGTGCAGCGGCATTTAGTGGCCTTCTAATTTCCAAAAAGCAATGCCAAAGTCATATATGTCTGCTATTTCTGAACAAAGGGGATCCCAGAGAAGCATTTACAACCATTTGTGCCATAATTGCACAAGCTGTTTGTAAATAATGTCAGTGAGAAACCTAAAGTTTGTGAAAAAATGAACGTGTTTTTTTTTATTTGATCGCATTTTGCAGTGAAATGCAGACAAGAAATATACCAAAATGTGCCTAGATCAATACTTTGGGTTGTCTACAAAAAAAAATATATTCATGTGAAGGGTTATTCAGGGATTCCTGACAGATATCAGTGTTCCATTGTAACTATCGCTAATTTTGAAAAAAAGAAAAAATTGGAAATAGCAAAGTGCTACTTGTATTTATTGCCCTATAACTTGCAAAAAAAGCAAAGAATATGTAAACATTGGGTATTTCTAAACTCAGGACAAAATTTAGAAACTATTTAGCATGGGTGTTTTTTGGTGGTTGTAGACGTGTAACAGATTTTGGGGGTCAAAGTTAGAAAGTGTGTTTTCTCTTGTAAGGTGTATCCAGTCCACGGGTTCATCCATTACTTGTGGGATATTCTCCTTCCCAACAGGAAGTTGCAAGAGGACACCCACAGCAGAGCTGTCTATATAGCTCCTCCCCTAACCCCCACCTCCAGTCATTCTCTTGCAACTCTCGACAAGATAGGAAGTATCAAGAGATATGTGGTGACTTAGTGTAGTGTTACCTTCAATCAAGAGTTTGTTATTTTTAAACGGTACCGGCGTTGTACTGTTTTACTCTCAGGCAGAAATTAGAAGAAGAATTCTGCCTGGAGGCTGATGATCTTAGCGGTTTGTAACTAAGGTCCATTGCTGTTCTCACACATAACTGAAGAGTATGGGAAAACTTCAGTTGGGGGAACGGTCTGCAGATTACCTGCTTTGAGGTATGTTCAGTATTTGTATTTCTAGAGAAATGAATAAGTTCTAGAAAATGCTGACAGAGCCTTGTGTATTTGAGGTAAGCCTGATGCAGTGATTTAACAACGACTGGGATCATGCTTACAAAACAGGGTAATACTCCTGTAACTACTCATATTACTTAGTGACAAAACGTTTACATGTTTCATAAACGTTTTTTCTCTGAGGGAGATAAGTCTTTATTTGGGGCCTAGTTTTCCACATGGCTAGTCAGGTACTCCCAGGAGTATTTTCTTAAGGCCCCTCTGACATCCAGTACATGGTGTGAGAGGCCTAGATGCGCAGTTTCCTTCAGACTGAGACATCCAGCTTCCCTAGAGGAGTCCTCTGGTATCTGAGGACCATTATAAAGGGTTTATTTCTTCCATAAATCGTATTTGAGGGCAGGTAGGAGCCTCAGCAGAGCTGTGGCAAGGTGCTCAACTGTCTTTTACCGGTGGTTGACGTTTTTTAAATCCGGTTTGGGGGCTAAGGGGTTAATCATCCATTTGCAAGTGGGTGCAATGTTGCTTTAGTCCCTTACACACACTGTAAAAATTTCGAAGACTTTACTATATTTTGGCACTGTTTTGCAGTTTAAGTGCTAGTTTTTTTCTCTTAAAGGCACAGTAACGTTTTTGTTTAATTGCTGTTTCACCTTTATTAAAGTGTTTTCCAAGCTTCCTTGTTTCATTACTAGTCTGTTAAACATGTCTGACATAGAGGAAACTCCTTGTTCAATATGTTTGGAAGCCATTGTGGAACCCCCTCTTAGAATGTGTACCAAATGTACTGAAATTTCTATAAACTATAAAGACCATATTATGGCGCTTAAAGATTTATCTCCAGAGGATTCTCTGACTGAAAAAAGGGAGATTATGCCATCTAGCTCTCCCCATGTGTCAGAACCTATAACTCCCGCTCAAGTGACGCCAAGTACATCTAGCGCGTCTAATTCTTTTAACTTACAGGACATGGCGGCAGTTATGAATGCTACCCTCTCAGAGGTATTGTCCAAACTGCCAGGGTTACAAGGAAAGCGAGACAGCTCTGGGGCTAGAACTAATACAGAGCTTTCTGACGCTTTAATACCTGTGTCCGATATACCCTCACAATGCTCAGAAGCTGAGGCAGGAGAGCTTCTATCTGTGGGTGACATTTCAGATTCAGGGAAGGCGTTGCTTCAGTCTGATTCTGAAATGACGGCGTTTAAATTTAAGCTCGAACACCTCCGCTTATTGCTTAGGGAGGTTTTAGCGACTCTGGATGACTGTGAACCCATTGTAGTTCCAGAGAAATTGTGTAAGATGGACAAATACTTTGCAGTGCCTGTTTACACTGATGTTTTTCCAGTCCTTAAGAGGTTTTCGGAAATTATTACTAAGGAATGGGATAGACCATGTGTGCCGTTCTCTCCCCCTCCTGCTTTTAACATTTTAAAAAGATGTTTCCCATAGATGCCGCCATGCGGGACTCGTGGCAGACGGTCCCTAAGGTGGAGGGAGCACTCTCTACCCTAGCTAAGCGTACAACTATCCCTGTCGAGGACAGTTGTGCTTTCCTAGATCCTATGGATAAAAAATTAGAGGGTCTCCTTAAGAAAATTTTTATACATCAAGGTTTTATTCTCCAGCCTCTTGCATGCATTGCCCCAGTTACTGCTGCAGCGGCTTTTTGGTTCGAGTCTCTTGAGGAGGCTCTACAGGTGGAGACCCTGTTAGATGATATTTTAGACAGGATTAAAGTTAGCTAATTCCTTTATTTCTGACGCCGTTTTTCATTTAACCAAGCTAACGGCTAAGAATTCAGGTTTTGCCATTTTTACGCGTAGGGAGCTATGGCTTAAGTCCTGGTTAGCAGACGTTACTTCAAAGTCTAAGCTTCTTAACATCCCTTTCAAAGGACAGACCCTATTCGGGCCTGGCCTGAAGGAGATCATCTCTGATGTTACCGGAGGAAAAGGTCACGCCCTTCCTCAGGATAGGTCCAATAAATTGAGGGCCAAACAGAATAATTTTCGTTCCTTTCGAAACTTCAAGAGTGGCGCAGCTTCAGCTTCCTCTAATGCAAAACAAGAGGGAAATTTCGCCCAGTCCAAACCAGTCTGGAGACCTAACCAGGCTTGGAACAAGGGGAAGCAGTCCAAGAAACCTGCTGCTGCCTCTAAGACAGCATGAAGGAGTAGCCCCCGATCCGAGACCGGATCTAGTCGGGGGCAGACTTTCTCTCTTCGCCCAGGCTTGGGCAAGAGACGTCCAGGATCCCTGGGCACTAGAGATTGTTTCCCAGGGATATCCTCTGGAATTCAAAGGTTCATCTCCAAAGGGGAGATTTCATCTCTCACAACTATCTGTAAACCAGATAAAGAGAGAGGCATTCTTACGTTGCGTTCAAGACCTACTGGTTATGGGAGTGATCCACCCAGTTCCAAGGGAGGAACAGGGGCTGGGTTTCTATTCAAACCTGTTTATAGTTCCCAAAAAAGAGGGAACTTTCAGACCCATCTTGGATCTCAAGATCCTAAACTGATTTCTCAGGGTCCCATCCTTCAAGATGGAGACAATCCGAACCATCCTCCCTATGATCCAGGAGGGTCAATATATGACTACCTTGGACTTAAAGGATGCTTATCTCCAGATTCCGATTCACAGAGATCATCATCAGTTCCTCAGGTTCGCCTTCCTAGACAGGCATTACCAGTTTGTGGCTCTTCCCTTCGGGTTAGCCACGGCACCAAGAATCTTTACGAAGGTTCTAGGGTCCCTTCTGGCGGTTCTAAGGCCGCGGGGCATAGCGGTGGCCCCTTACCTAGACGACATTCTGATTCAGACGTCGACTTTTCAAATCGCCAAGTCCCATACGGACATTGTTCTAACCTTTCTGAGTTCTCACGGGTGGAAAGTGAACATAGAAAAGAGTTCTCTCTCTCCTCTCACAAGAGTTTCCTTCCTAGGAACTATGATAGATTCAGTAGAGATGAAAATTTTTCTGACAGAGGTCAGGATATCAAAGCTTCTAACTTCCTGCCGTGCTCTTCATTCCACTTCTCGGCCGTCAGTGGCTCAGTGTATGGAAATGATCGGCCTAATGGTAGCGGCAATGGACATAGTTCCGTTTGCCCGCCTACATCTCAGACCACTGCAACTTTGCATGCTCAACCAGTGGAATGGGGACTACACAGATTTGTCTCCTCTGTTAAATCTGGATCAAGAGACCAGGGATTCTCTTCTCTGGTGGTTATCTCGGGTCCATCTGTCCAGGGGAATGAGTTTCCGCAGGCCAGAGTGGACTATAGTGACGACAGATGCCAGCCTTCTGGGCTGGGGCGCAGTCTGGAACTGCCTGAAGGCTCAGGGTTCATGGACTCAGGAGGAAGCCCTCCTTCCGATAAACATTCTGGAACTAAGAGCGATATTCAATGCTCTTCAGGCTTGGCCTCAACTAGCTGCGGCCAGGTTCATCAGATTTCAGTCGGACAATATCACGACTGTAGCCTATATCAACCATCAGGAGGGAACAAGGAGTCCCCTGGCAATGATGGAGGTTTCCAAGATAATTCTATGGGCAGAGGTTCTCTCTTGCCATCTCTCAGCTATCCATATCCCAGGAGTAGAGAACTGGGAGGCGGATTTTCTAAGTCGGCAGACTTTTCATCCGGGGGAGTGGGAGCTCCATCCGGAGGTATTTGCCCAGCTGATTCAACTATGGGGCAAACCAGAACTGGATCTGATGGCGTCTCGTCAGAACGCCAAGCTTCCTTGTTTCGGGTCCAGGTCAAGGGATCCCCAGGCAGCGCTGATAGATGCTCTAGCAGCGCCCTGGTCCTTCAGCCTGGCTTATGTGTTTCCACCGTTTCCTCTCCTCCCTCGTCTGATTGCCAAGATCAAGCAGGAGAGAGCTTCAGGGATTTTGATAGTGCCTGCGTGGCCACGCAGGACTTGGTATGCGGATCTGGTGGACATGTCATCCTCTCCACCATGGACTCTGCCGCTGAGGCATGACCTTCTACTCCAAGGTCCATTCAAACATCCAAATCTAATTTCTCTGCGTCTGACTGCTTGGAGATTGAACACTTGATTTTATCAAAACGTGGTTTCTCCGAGTCGGTCATTGATACCTTGATTCAGGCTCGAAAGCCTGTCACCAGGAAAATCTATCATAAGATATGGTGTAAATATCTTCATTGGTGTGAATCCATGGGTTACTCGTGGAGTAAGGTCAGGATTCCTAGGATACTATCTTTTCTCCAAGAAGGATTGGAAAAGGGATTATCGGCTAGTTCCTTAAAGGGACAGATTTCTGCTCTGTCTATTCTTTTGCACAAGCGCCTGGCTGATGTTCCAGACGTTCAGGCGTTTTGTCAGGCTTTGGTTAGAATCAGGCCTGTGTTTAAACCTGTTGCTCCACCATGGAGTTTAAATTTAGTTCTTAAAGTTCTTCAAGGGGTTCCGTTTGAACCCTTGCATTCCATAGATATCAAGCTTTTATCTTGGAAAGTTCTGTTTTTAGTAGCTATCTCTTCGGCTCGAAGAGTTTCAGAGTTATCTGCCTTGCAGTGTGATTCCCCTTATCTGATCTTCCATGCAGATAAGGTAGTTTTGCGTACCAAACCTGGGTTTCTTCCTAAGGTAGTATCTAATAGGAATATCAATCAGGAAATTGTTGTTCCGTCACTGTGTCCTAATTCTTCTTCAAAGAAGGAACGTCTGTTACACAATCTTGACGTGGTTCGTGCTTTAAAGTTTTATTTGCAAGCTACTAAGGATTTTCGTCAAACATCTGCATTGTTTGTTGTCTACTCTGGAAAGAGGAGAGGCCAAAAGGCTTCGGCAACTTCTCTTTCTTTTTGGCTGAGAAGCATAATCCGTTTAGCTTATGAGACTGCTGGCCAGCAGCCTCCTGAAAGAATTACAGCTCATTCTACTAGAGCGGTAGCTTCCACATGGGCTTTTAAACATGAGGCCTCTGTTGAACAGATTTGTAAGGCGGCGACTTGGTCTTCGCTTCATACTTTTTCTAAATTCTACAAATTTGATAGTTTTGCTTCCTCTGAGGCTATTTTTGGGAGAAAGGTCTTTCAGGCAGTGGTGCCTTCCGTTTAAGTGCCTGCCTTGTCCCTCCCTTCATCCGTGTCCTAAAGCTTTGGTATTGGTATCCCACAAGTAATGGATGAACCCGTGGACTGGATACACCTTACAAGAGAAAACAAAATGTATGCTTACCTGATAAATTTCTTTCTCTTGTGGTGTATCCAGTCCACGGCCCGCCCTGTCACTTTAAGACAGGTGTTTTTATTTTTTAAACTACAGTCACCACTGCACCCTATAGTTTCTCCTTTTTCTTACTTGTCTTCGGTCGAATGACTGGAGGTGGGGGTTAGGGGAGGAGCTATATAGACAGCTCTGCTGTGGGTGTCCTCTTGCAACTTCCTGTTGGGAAGGAGAATATCCCACAAGTAATGGATGAACCCGTGGGCTGGATACACCACAAGAGAAAGAATTTTATCAGGTAAGCATAAATTTTGGGGTTTTTTCCATTTTTCCATCATATTTTATTAAAAAAAATTTATAGTAAATTATAAGATATGATGAAAATAATGGTATCTTTAGAAATTCCATTTGTAATATGTGTGGGTACAGTAAATGAGTAAGAGCAAAATTACAGCTAAACACAAACACTGCAGAAATGTAAAAATAGTCCTGATCTCAAACGGTCAACAAATGTAAAAGTGCTCTGGTCACTAAGGGGTAAAAAATACAGGTACCTCAGTGGAAACTCAACGCAACAAACGTCTGTACAACTTTCATTAAAATTCAAATGTTTTATTTTTTTCAATACTTTGTATGTCCACCTTTATTTTTGATGACGGACTCAATCATCCTTGGCATGGAAAATACCAGTGTTGCACAAATATCTGGAGAGATGTTTTGCCATTCTTCAGAGACAATTTTTATCAGCTGCTCTTTGCTGGAGGGGTTGTGTTGCTCTACCTTTCTCTTTGAAGGGATATGAAACCCAATTTTTTTATTTAATGATTCAGATATGCATGCAATATTAAGCAACTTTCTAATTTACTCCTATCCTATCAATGTTTCTTCCTTCTCTTCCTATCTTTATTTGAAAAAGCAGGAATATAAGTTTAGGGCCCGTCCCATTTTTGGTTCAGAACACTGGCTAGCGCTTGCTGATTGGTGGCTACATTTGGACACCAATCACTACCCAGGTGCTGAACCAAAAATGGGCCCGCGTCTATGCTTTCATTCTTGCTTTTTCAAATAAAGATACAAAGAGATGTGATATTAGGAGTAAATTAGAAAGTTGCTTAAAATAACATGAATCATCTGAACCATGAAATAAAAAATTTGGGTTTCATATCCTTTTAAAATGACCCCAAATGTGTTCTATTGGATACAAGTCAGGGGACATACTTGGCCAGGTTATAGTTTTCACTTTCTTCTTTAGAAACTATTTAGTGATTTTGGCAGTGTGCTTTGGATCGCTGTCATGCTGGAATATTCCTCTTCTGCCACGCTTCTGGAGAGTGGGAGTCATCTTGCCAGCCAATATTTGTATATCCACAGGCATTCATGTGTCATCTATAAATCTTCCCTACACCTTTTTCACTAATGCAGCCCCATATCATCATACTCCCAATTCCGTGCTTCACCGTTGGGATTATGTACTCACTGTGGTAGTCCGGGCCAGGTTCAGCGCTAGATTGTGCAAGTAGCGCACTGTCCATGGCGTCATTTTAAGAGGACGTCCACTGCGGCTCTGATTAGTGGTACTATAGCTCGTTCTATACCTCCTGATTACTGCTGCAACTATGTTTCGACTGAGTTATTGTTGGTCACCGACAGGGGAGGAACTACTGCCGGAGGGCTGGGGGCCTACACAGTGGCCAGAGAGCAGATGCAATAACTATTAATACAATTTAAAACATGGGGATGGATAGAGACAGTGAAGCCCAAAATAGGAGGAAAAAAATACCATGTCCGATTGTTACATTGTACTACAGTACTTTGTCTTATATATAAAGAAATGAATAGGAGCACATTCCTTTGTGTAGCAATAGCACAACCTTTCAACCCACAGATAACTACAATGCCTAGCATTATATACAGTGGCTGGTCATTTTTAAGTTACTTAACTGACATTTAGCTATTTCAAGTGTTCCTAAAGAGTTTTCTGACATCATTGTTGCAGGATAGCTGTGCCAGTGTCTCCGGGATAGATGTATTCGCAGAGGAGTTACTTGAACTGCTGAAGCTGGCTGTGCAACAGCTCAACTCGCATGTACACACTGTGAGGTGTGAATAACCCAGAACTGAACTAGGTGAGAAGCAGATAATGGGGCCCATTTATCAAAGGGCTTGCGGACCTGATCCGACACTGCGGATCAGGTCCGCAAGACCTCGCTAAATGCGGAGAGCAATACGCTCTCCGCATTTAACATTGCACCAGCAGCTCACAAGAGCTGCTGGTGCAACGCCGCCCCCTGCTGACTCGCGGCCAATCGGCCGCCAGCAGGGAGGTGTCAATCAACCCGATCGTATTCGATCGGGTTGATTTCCGGCGATTTCTGTCCGCCTGCTCAGAGCAGGCGGACAGGGTTATGAAGCAGCGGTCTTTAGACCGCTGCTTCATAACTTGTGTTTCTGGCGAGTCTGAAGACTCGCCAGAAACACGGCCCTTCAAGCTCCATACGGAGCTTGATAAATGGGCCTGATAGACTGGGAGAGAGCTTACAGAGACATTCTAACTATTTGAAGCAACAGCATTGTGAATGTAGGGATATCCAGTGACAAGGGAAATAAGACAGGAAGAGAATGGAGTCAAGGATTTATCCAAAAGCTGGTATGAAACAAAGTTCTTTCAGAGAGGCGGGATTGACACTCAACACAACAAGAAGGAATATACTAGCGCCCAAAAAGGTCTGGAGCAATATATAAAAATAATAAATGTTATAAATATGTGTGGAAAAAAAAGGTGTTATGTATTAAAAGAGGAAGGGATATTATACGATAAAAAAAATCTTTAAATATATATAATTTAATAATTGAGCATGACATAAATTATCTAAGGACGTCCTTATACATATAAATACATAAATATGGTGTACACCTAAATATAAAATATGGCCAAACAGTCTTGGTAAACGAACTGGTCAGCGCATACACACTCAGTATTCCAGAGGTGTTTATAGAGAGTTATTTGTTAAAACGTACCTTTAAGTAAGAGGTTTTTACCCTGAGTGAGTGTACTCACATGCCAAAACTCCCACAGTGAGGCTCTGTGACGTCCAGGAGATGGGATATGTATTGCCACACTATGATTGAATGAGTTTCTTGTGATGTCAAAAAAGAGGTGTGACCAAACACACATGAGATGTATACTTTTTTATTTTGATAGGGCTATTAGATTAGGTGTAATTAGTTTAAAGATCTTGTAATTTGTTTTTTATTTTCTGTAATTTAGTGTTTGTTTTTGTAATTTAGCTAATTTTATTTAATTTATTTAATTGTATTTAATGTAGGGAATTTATTTAATTGTAGTGTAGTGTTAGGTGTTATTGTAACATAGGTTAGGTTTTATTTTACAGGTAACTTTGTATTTATTTTAGCTAGGTAGTTATTAAATAGTTAATAACTATTTAGTAACTATTCTACCTAGTTAAAATAAATACAAACTTGCCTGTAAAATAAAAATAAACCCTAAGATAGCTACAATGTAACTATTAGTTATATTGTAGCTAGCTTAGGGTTTATTTTATAGGTAAGTATTTAGTTTTAAATAGGAATTATTTAGGTAATGATAGTAATTTTATTTATATTTATTTAAATTATATTTAAGTTAGGGGGTGTTAGGGTTAGACTTAGATTTAGGGGTTAATACATTTAGTGGCGACGTTGGGGGCGGCAGATTAGGGGTTAATAAATTTAGTATAGTTGTGGTGACATTGGGGGCGGCAGATTAGGGGTTAATAAATTTAGTATAGTGGTGGTGATGTTGGGGGCGGCAGATTAGGGGTTAATAAGAATAATGTAGGTGGCGGCGATGTCCGGAGCAGCAGATTAGGGGTTAATAAGTATAATGCAGGTGTCGGCGATGTCAGGGGCGGCAGATTAGGGGTTAATAAGTGTAAGATTAGGGGTGTTTATACTTGGGGTTCATGTTAGGGTGTTAGGTGTAAACATAACTTTAGTTTCCCCATAGGAATCAATGGGGCTGCGTTACGCTGCTTTTTTTGCAGGTGTTAGACTTTTTCTCAGCCGGCTCTCTCCATCGATGTCTAAGGGGAAATTGTTCACGAGCACATACAACCAGCTCACCGCTCAATTAAGCAGCGCTGGTATTGGAGTGCTGTGTAGAGCGCAATTTTGCTCTACGCTTACTTCTTGCCTGTTAACGATGGGTTGATAAAAACCCGTAATACCAGCGCTGCAGGTAAGTGAGCGGTGAGAATAAACTGCAAGTTAGCAACGCACAGCTCATAACGCACAACCTGTAATCTAGCCGTTAATTAGTAGAAGTACTATTAATATGATTTTTTGTTTAAAATCTTAGTAAAGCAGAATACATTTTGCCTGTGAGCCAGTGGCGTATTTGTTTTGTGCTGCCCTATTCACTCATTTAGAACGAACTGTCCACAATGTTGGTAAGTGGCAAGTAACTAAACGTTCCCTGAGTTCAATAGGTGTAGAAGTTCCAAGCGTTTTCAAATAAACCGCCACACATAAAGCAGAGTGATCCAAAGAAAAGCCGGCTCAGGGATCAACAGCTGTGCGTGATGTATAGACAGTGGGCATGGCCTTATGCATTTCGTAGGGTAACTCCCTACTTCGTCAGAGGGAGAGGTATCGTTTGGGGGATCAGTATGTGTGTATACCGCTGTGGGACGCTTATTGTCTTTTGATGCTTTTACGTACCTCACATGTCTGAGGTTTTTAAATGTGAGTCTGCATTTGTCTTGCAGAAGAACGAAGTGAGGCAGCTGCTCTGTAAGGAGTGAGCGAATGAAGGGCTTCCAGAAAAAAAGGTAAAAGAAAAATCCTTTATTAGTACATTTTAAAAGTGCAGGCAGTACAGGGCAAACAAACTCCCTGACTAGTTTCGTGCTCTGTTGAGCACTTAATCATTGGTTTGCCCCGCCAACCCCCCGGATCTCACTGACGCTTCCGCGTCTGCAGCGGCCTCAGCTTTGGAAAGTCTTGTCTGCATTTGTCTTCTTAAATAAATACCAACAAAGCTTTTAACTAGTACACTCAAAGGAGTCTGCGCCTCTCTGTTTTTTCCGTCTAGCTACGCTCCAGCATCCAGTGCTGTGTTCCATGACAGGCAGCGATTCCTACGAGGGACCGAATTAGCTTCTGTGCTGACTATACTTATCCTATATCCTTTTTTTAAAGTTTTGAAATTGATAACAGGGTGCTTGAGAGTTGTTTTTCTTTATATATACCATTTTACCTCTGGGGAGGAGGTTCTATCACCCCTATGTGAAAAGCCCAGAGAAGGGGCTAACAGCCTTCGAGCTGGAGTTATGCCTCTACGTGAGACTGGGAGATATAGGGTCTTTCCAAACCAATTGCGAGGATACAAGAGATTCTGATATTGAGCTACAGAGTTTAGAACAAGTCTCATAGGAATTAAGGGGTACCTCTGAAAAGGGCTTAAGGATGATTTAATACGTTGGCCATGGCTGATACAAACTTTCAAAGGCAAAAAAACTACTTAGAAGAAGGAAGAGGATAGAAAAGAGAAATACACAAGGAAAAGACATTTTCAAAGGAAGAATAAAACTAGGAAAGTAAAGTAAATAAAACCATGATGAGAAACCAGTGTCGCGCTGAGTAGCGGCTCGCATGACTGACCGGAGCTAGTCACTGGTCAGGCACGGGTCCGCATGGACTCTCAGCACAGCACTGGAGGAGATAGACAAAATACATTAAAGAGATAGTATAGCCAAAACCAATCCAATATTCACCTTCGACTAGACTATCCCTCCAAGGGAAAGAATAGGTAAAAGGATTAGAGGAGTACTAATAAAGAAGCTGGTTAGATTAAACAATACTCCTAAGTGAGATGCCCAGGAGAGGGACGTGAGGCCTTCCAAATCTGCTTGAGGGCGAAAGTGACATTGATACTGGGCTGAAAGAGACTGAAGTATGGGAGACAGTTCTGGAGTGTGTTGAGAGGGTTTATGATCCACCTCAAAAGAGGGGGACAGCAAAGGTTTAAAAAAAAAAAATGTAAGCAAAAAAGACCTCTTTGGAAGAAGGAAAAGTTTAACATGCTAAAATTTGAATTTCGAATGGCCTAAATGCAGGCTAAATAAAATTATATTTAATAGAGCCTTAATACAGGCTTAACATAGTTACAGAATATAGCCTTAATAGATGAATTAATAGAGCCTTATTTTTATTATTATTATCGGATATTTAAATAGCGTCAACTGATACCGCCGCACAAATTAATACAGGCTTAATATAGCTAGATTTAAAATAGCCTAAAACAGGCTTAAACTATAGTTATATAGAAAAGCCTAAGAAGGGATAATATATATATTTGAAAAACCTAATACAGACTATTATATCATATAGCTTAAAGGGACATGCCACCCACATTTTTTCTTTTATGATTTAGAAAGAGAATGCAATTTTAAACATCTTTCTAATTTACTTATATTATCTAATTTGTTTTATTCTCTTGATATTCTTTGATGAAAAGCATATCTAGATATGCTCACTAGCTGCTGATTGGTTGCTGCACATAGAAGCCTCGTGTGATTGGCTCACCATGTGCATTGCTTTTTCTTAAACTAAGGATATTTTAAAAATGAAGCAAAATAAATAATGGAAGTAAATTGTAATGTTGTTTAAATTTCTATTCTCTATCTGAATCATGAAAGAAAGATTTGGGGTTTAGTGGCCCTTTAAGCACTACATAAATGCTAAATAAAAGGATGCATTCATAGAAAATATTAGTCTGAGGATAACATGTAGATGTATTTTTAAAAGTTTAAATAGATGTTTAAACATTGACAAAATAAGTGTAATGTTTAAGTGCCTATAAAACAATGGAAACTGCCATGTTGTAACTTAGGTTACATTCTCTGCTGTGCCCAATCAGGGACAGTTTAAATAGGTCACTAGAGTGTGCAGCCAATGACTGTGTGGAATATAACAGTGTTCTGCACTTCCAATTCTAACAGGAACTGAAAAACTCAGAATTTCAAAATGGAATTGCAGGAAAGGGGGACAAAATAAACAATGTAAGTATATAGCAGACTTTTTTATTTATAAATGATTTATCATGTTATATTATTATCTCAAAGTGTTCAATGTCCCTTTAAAGGGGCACTGAACTAAAAAAACAAAGTTCGAAAAATAGATAAAATGTTTAAAAATGTAGAATCTGCTGACTTTGTGTGCCTTCAGCTGTTATTTGCAATTGTCTTTGTATTGAGACAAGGCTGATTCTTGAAGCAAAATTGGTTTATTTTTAACAGCCAATACAAGATTAATACAAATAAAATACAATGTAATTAGGTAAAAAGAAATACAAAAATACAAATAATATGGAGTTCATAGATATAGCTATCTGCAAGTTGATAGCATAGCCATAAAGTGAAAAGGTACAGGGTTTCTGTGTAAGTCTCTGTGTGTGTGAGTGTCTATGTATGTGTGTATGCAAATGAGTGAGTGAATCTGTGTAAAAATGAGCCCTTTTTATACTGTATAAATTCATTCTATCCCATTCATACATCTCTTCCCCCCAAGCCATGTAAGCAGCTGTTTTCACCAAACTTCCTGATGGAGTCTGTTTATGGTTGTTCACAAATTTGTTTATAGTCCATAGTACATCAAAGGAGTTGTAAATTCCCATTCCAAATGTGTATCTCCCATCTGTATGTCTTTGTGTATTGCCATTTATTGGTCACTTAAAAGGGTTGTTGATGATCAATCTTCCTCCAGGGAGTCCATTCACCCAGGATGTTTCCACATCAAAGAGTTGGTGATCAATATCAGTTTTTCATTATCTTTACCCAACAGCAACACATCCTTCCAAGGAGACACCTGTGACCTCCATTTGATACGATGAATTGGCCTCCATTTGATACACTGAATTTGCAATAAGTTAACTTGTAATGAAAAGTATGATACAACAAAAATTAAGACACTTATTAATGTCACATACTTTGTAATAACTTACTGTTTGCCTGCAATTGATTCACAAAGTAATCCTGATTTCCAAACCCACTCCGTGGGTACCTGATCACCTAGCCCTATCTTGCATGAGAACCCAGGTACCAATATGGCAGACATTATCCGCTAGGCACCTGCGCAAGGTTTTGACACGCAGGGCCGGATTTCCTATTAGGCACAGTAGGCATGTGCCTACAGGCGCCTTGCAGTGAGGGGCGCCTGCATTTATTTTAGAAAGAATTGTGCTGCCAGCTGCTTACAGAGTTGAGTGTTTTATTGGGAATATGTTACAGCAGTTCAGGGAGCCATGAAGGAGAGAGGGGCAAAGATTAAAACTAAACCCCTCCCATTTTCGCCAGGCATGTTTAGTTTCACTTTTATTTTATGTACTTCTGTTGCCTCACACAGCCAAGCTCCATGCTGATGTGGTGCAGAAACTTTTTGTTGAGGAATGAAAGCTTCAGAACAGGTTAGGACTGTACAAGGCTTCTAATGCTGCCTAGAATGATAACATAACAAGCAGAGCACTTTAACCCCTTGGCTACCAGAGAGGGTTGCAGTGTATTCACTTGTTATGTGCTGTATTCCTTTTTTATAGCCAGGGGGGTAAATTCTGCTTCAGGATGAATGTTTTTGTTCTATAAAGGCCATGGAGGTGTGGAGGTTATGTGGGACTAGCTGCTCTGCTCTTTATTACAAGCTGCCAATTGTGATTTACAGCCTTTAGGGCACTTTGACAACAAAGTTTGTAGACTGTAAAGATGTAAAATGTGTATGTGTGTAAACCACTCACATGGCATATTTGTTTGTGTGTATGTATATGTATGTGTATATATATATATATATATATATATATATATACATACATCACACACACATATATATATATATACACATACACACACATCACACACACACACACATATATATATATATATATATATATATATATATATATATATACACACACACATACACACACACACATATATATATATATATATATATATATATACACATACACACACATCACATTCAAAATTGTTAATCTGTTCTTTTATCAAGTAAGTGTGGTATTTTTGTATTGTGGTAAATTTAATTTCTAAGTTCTAATTTTAAACACATTTGTTGACCCCTGGATTACATATAATCTACAACATTCCATGTTTTCCTTTGAGAGCAACATCATATGATATTTATATTTCAGAACAAAATAAATGTAACATCTGTGTGTATTTGTACCAAAAATATCAGAGTTTACAAGTTTTTTTTTCATGTAGTGGAGAAAAATACCTACATTTTATATTTTCTTCCACTGGCTGCACAGGTTGTTGATGGTGATGAGCTTGCAAGCTGCTAGTTTTAATATTGCTATTGTTTACACAAAACTGTGTTTAACTCCAACAAAATGTTAAGCACATAGTCAAAGTCATCTCCAGAAAAGCAATACACTAATGGCTTGTCAATAAACATGTCCTATGAGCCCATCTGGGTCTGCACAGATGTGTATTGCTGTCTCAGAACTGACATTGACTATGTGTTTAACTCTTTTGCAAGAGGCTAACACACTTCTGTGCAAGCACTAGTGCAATAATAAAATGCCCAGCAAACTGTCACATTTTATGTCCCTTTAAATAGGGTTTTCTTTAGAATATTTTGCATTAAAAGTTTAACATGACTTGTTTTTGTTATACATAATAGAAATTGTATGGCCATTTGAGTCAAGTGAATATTGATTTTTGGTGTAGCTTCCATTACAACAAATATTGCAATTGGTGTGTGTATTTGTGTATCTCCATAAAAAAGAAAATGTAATTTTACATCTAATATTTATTTTTAGTTGTCCTAAATAATAATTAAAAAAAAGTCCTAATTTTTTCCACTTTTTTTCTGGGGGGGTGGGGGGGGCGCTTCAGGTTTTTGTGCCTACAGCCACCTGAGATGTAAATCCGGCCCTGTTGACACGTCAGAGAATACGTCACCTTGTGTTTCTCTGTATTGAAATTGCAGAGCGGGTGACGGAACTGCGCTAATAATGTGAGTGCTGTTCGCATATAGAATCTCCCTAGCATTAATGAGCAACTTATTATTGTGTGGGCATAAGAAAGAAATAATTTTTTTATAGCTCGGATCAGATTGCGCATGCGCGAGATGCCGACTAAACATTTTAATTTGATTCATAAAAGCTGAATATTATGGAAAATTTGTATGGAATTTAAAACTGCGCTCTGATAGAGATGTATTAAGAGCAATTTAGACTGAATAGCCTGTGCAATACAAGCTTCCAAAATGAAGCCGTATATATGTGCATAAAAAACAAGTGGCATTAAAGGGACAGTCTACACCAGAATTTTTATTGTTTTAAAAGATAGATAATCCCTTTATTACCCATTTCCCAGTTTTGCATAACCAACACAGTTATAATAATATACTTTTAACCTCTGTAATTATCTTGTATCTAAGCCTCTGCAAACTGCCCCTTTTTCTGTTCTTTTGACAGACTTGCAGTCTAGCCAATCAGTGCCTGCTCCCAGATTACTTCACGTGCACGAGCACAGTGTTATCTATATGAAATATGTGAACTAACACCCTCTAGTGGTGAAAAACTGTTAAAATGCAATCTGAAAGAGGTGGGCTTCAAGGTCTAAGAAATTAGCATATGAACCTCCTAGGTTCAGTTTTCAACTAAGAATACCAAGAGAACAAAGCAAAATTGGTGATAAAAGTAAATTGGAAAATTGTTTAAAATTACATGCTCTATCTGAATCATGAAAGTTTATTTTGGCCTAGACTGTCCCTTTAACTTCTGGACGTATATTACTATTTAAGTAAAACAAGCTCCTATATACTCCAAACCAAGCCATAAGAGACAAAATACACACGTATATATTCACCTACACATGCATACATAAAAACATGTATAGGAACAAACATACACATAAATATGTACATATATACACACAAGCGCACACATAAATATAGCTACATATGTCTACATAAAAACGTGCATAGGTACATCTAGACACAAAGACCTGTATATAAATACACACACACAAATATTCACCTACATACAGATTCTTGTAGGCTTTTTAAAAGGTTAATACTGGATCCTTAGATCAGCATCTGAGTCTATAATACTTTATAGTCTATAACAAGAAATACTTTTTAATTCTGTCAGACCCAGAGGGCCATCAAACCTGGGTCTAACAAGTGAAAGGGCTTAAATTAAAACAGTCTAAAAATCCCCCATATGAAAGCTCTGGAAGGCAAGGAATAAAGGATTTCATATCATTAAGTAAGAGAGATATTTATATAAATAGATAGGTCACTCAGATGGGGCTGCTAGAAAAGGAGTGACATGGCCCTAAAATTACTATATATAATCTTAGACCATAAGGCTGACATCATACTAAGATAATACAACACACAAGGAAAAACCTATTAATTGTAGGCAAGCTAGAAAACAAGTTTAGCAAATACAGACTTGTCTAAATTTAATATAATGTGCAGTAGAAATAAAGGGGGTCATAAGCACAGCACCTCAGACCTGATGGAAAGAAGTTCTATGAAATGAGGACTGGCAACTGGCCACACACACTCTGCACACTGTACTAAATAAAGCTTTGCAAGAAAAGAAATAAGGCCTGGAAACCGACCTAATACACAAACATCATGCAGGCAAGCAGGCTGTAAACCTATTGCCTGTTCCAATATAAAACAAACAATTACATATAGGATAAGAATATGAAAAATAAAGGGATAAGAATATAAAGAACTTAGGAAAGAAACCATATATAATAGTTTTACAGAAAAGTCTAAACAAGATAAACAGAATAGAGACTAAAGAACCTAGGAAAGAAACCTATATAATGGTTTATACTTAATATATTCTAAAACAAAGATAAACAGATTATTGATCTTAAGCAAAGATAATCACAATACATTAAAATTTGAGGGGGAAAATGAATACATGACCTGCTGTCTGGTAGCAGCAAAGAAAAGAGGAAGTGCTGGACTTGTTCATTACAGTTTATTAGGCTGCTGTGTGCTGATTGGTGCTATGCTATTATTATTATTTTTTTCTCTGTATGTTTTCTTTGCTGCTGTTTGGATTCAGTAAAAATTTGATGCAAAATATGAAGCCTCCTGTCTTGCCATAAAATTATTCAATACTTATGTAACTAATACAAGCAACAAAATAATCCAAAATACACATAGTTGCTAAAGATTCTATACAACTGTTATCATATAAAGCATAAATGTAATTCTGGATGTAAAGTATCAAATTTATCAGCAACAGGTTATTGCAACTAAGTTGCAGAGAAAATGATATCGTCCCCCAGGCATGTAACATGTACCTGTAATAAAAGTCTTAATTGTATCGTGCTTGAAAAACCAAAGTCTTAGGTACAGTGGGGAAAAAAAGTATTTAGTCAGCCACCAATTGTGCAAGTTCTCCCACTTAAGAAGATGAGAGAGGCCTGTAATTTTTATCATAGGTATACCTCAACTATGAGAGACAAAATGTGGAAACAAATCCAGACAATCACATTGTCTGATTTGGAAAGAATTTATTTGCAAATTATGGTGGAAAATAAGTATTTGGTCACCTACAAACAAGCAAGATTTCTGGCTCTCACATACCTGTATCTTCTTTTTTAAGAGGCTCCTCTGTCCTCCACTCATTACCTGTATTAATGGCACCTGTTTGAACTTGTTATCAGTATAAAAGACACCTGTCCACAACCTCAAACAGTCACACTCCAAACTCCACTATGGTAAAGACCAAAGAACTGTCGAAGGACACCAGAAACAAAATTGTAGACCTGCACCAGGCTGGGAAGACTGAATCTGCAATAGGCAAGCAGCTTGGTGTGAAGAAATCAACTGTGGGAGCAATAATTAGAAAATGGAAGACATACAAGACCACTGATAATCTCCCTCGATCTGGGGCTCCATGCAAGATCTCACCCAGTGGGGTCAAAATGATCACAAGAACGGTGAGCAAACATCCCAGAACCACACGGGGGGACCTAGTGAATGACCTGCAGAGAGCTGGACCAACGTAACAGAGGCTACCATCAATAACACACTACGCTGCCAGGGACTCAGATCCTGCAGTGCCAGACGTGTCCCCCTGCTTAAGCCAGTACATGTCCGGGCCTGTCTGAAGTATGCTAGAGAGAATTTGGATGATCCAGAAGCGGATTGTGAGAATGTCATATGGTCAGATGAAACCAAAGTAGAACTGTTTGGTAGAAACACAAGTTGTCGTGTTTGGAGGAGAGAGAACACCATACCTACTGTGAAGCATGGGGGTGGCAACATCATGCTTTGGGGTTGTTTCTCTGCAAAGGGAACAGGACGACTGATCCGTGTACATGAAAGAATGAATGGGGCCATGTATCGTGAGATGTTGAGTGCAAACCTCCTTCCATCAGCAAGGGCATTGAAGATGAAATGTGGCTGGGTCTTTCAGCATGACAATGATCCCAAACACACCGCCCGGGCAACAAAGGAGTGGCTTCGTAAGAAGCATTTCAAGGTCCTGGAGTGGCCTAGCCAGTCTCCAGATCTCAACCCCATAGAAAACCTTTGGAGGAAGTTGAAAGTCTGTGTTGCCCAGCGGCAGCCCCAAAACATCACTGCTCTAGAGGAGATCTGCATGCAGGAATGGGCCAACATACCAGCAACAGTGTGTGACAACCTTGTGAAGACTTACAGAAAATGTTTGACCTCTGTCATTGCCAACAAAGGATATATAACAAAGTATTGAGATGAACTTTTGATATTGACCAAATACTTATTTTCCACCATAATTTGCAAATAAATTCTTTCCAAATCAGACAATGTGATTGTCTGGATTTGTTTCCACATTTTGTCTCTCATAGTTGAGGTATACCTATGATGAAAATTACAGGCCTCTCTCATCTTCTTAAGTGGGAGAACTTGCACAATTGGTGGCTGACTAAATACTTTTTTTCCCCACTGTATATACCTTGCACCGTAATCAAAAAGCATAATTCCACAGAGCTGAGAAAGTAAATGTTCGCTTTACTCTATCGGCAGTTGCATCGGCTGATTGATACTGCTCTTACTATCGGTAATAACAAGCTGTTATGCTGTGAGACATAGAGTCTCTTTTTCCTTGTCATCAACTGAGTCGAAAGAAACCATGTTAGTTGTCATACTTATTCCTCTTCGTTTGCTCCAAACCTCTAGGCATAAACACTCTGCGCTTAGTCCAGCGCTGTAACGCCTCTTCAGGGCTGTTTATTCTCTGAGGTATCTTTTACCTTTATCCTTCTCCTGATGTTTGGTTACTTGCACACACAGGGAATCGACATATGAATACCTCTAGGATTGTGAAAACTGTCGCTCATTCCTCCTTCGCCATTATGGGTTGGAGACAAACACAGGTGCACAGTACTTTGATTGGGAATCGGCTCAGATTATAGTCAGGTGTCGCTACCTGTGGTGCTTGCTTCAATACTGCAGTGTCATCTGGGGACTGCTTTTGGTGGTCAGTAAGTGTGGCATCTCAGGGAGCTTGCCTACGTACGTTTCACTCCTATACTGCTCCAAACATATCGGGGCTTCATCAGGGCTAATTTTCTCAGGTACAGGTGCTTCCTTTAGTACCTGAGGCCCCACCTCCATTAGTTACGGCATGGAAGCGTTCAAAAACAGATCTAGTATTTATTTAAAGGTACCACACAAAATAATCCTTTAACATTTAAAAACATTACATATGCTTGCATCTTTAACAATGTGACCCCACAGGTACAGGGATCTGTGTTCACCATTCAACATTATTCATAGTGTTGCTATAGAAACGAAGCAAACTCTAATCTCTCATTTAAACCTCTAGGATATCTAGTTTTGAGCACGTATATCCAACGAGTTTCTTTCTGTAGTAATACTGTGTCAATGTATTAAATAAACTACACCTACCAAATTGCAGTTAAAGAAATATTTAACATCATATTTCTTTAACTGCAATTCGGTAGATGTAGTTTATTTAATACATTGTTCTTGTCACAGATTTTATGTGGGAAAAACAAAAAGGTTTTTGAAAGATCGAATTCAAGAACACAGAGACGATATTTCGCATAACAGGGATACCACAATAGCAAGACACTTCACCAATTTCCATCAATCTAATTCACCACATTTGAAAATAATGGCAATAGATAAGGGAATAGTCAATAATAGAGGAGGTGATAATGACACAGTATTACTACAGAAAGAAACTCGTTGGATATACATGCTCAAAACTAGATATCCTAGAGGTTTAAATGAGAGATTAGAGTTTGCTTAGTTTCTATAGCAACACTATGAATAATGTTGAATGGTGAACACAGATCCCTGTACCTGTGGGGTCACATTGTTAAAGATGCAAGCATATGTGATATTTTTAAATGTTAAAGAATCATTTTGTGTGGTACCTTTAAATAAATACTAGATCTGTTTTTGAACGCTTCCATGCCGTAACTAATGGAGGTGGGGCCTCAGGTACTAAAGGAAGCACCTGTACCTGAGAAAATTAGCCCTGATGAAGCCCCGATATGTTTGGAGCAGTATAGGGGTGAAACGTAAGTAGGCAAGCTCCCTGAGATGCCACACTTACTGACCACCAAAAGCAGTCCCCAGATGACACTGCAGTATTGAAGCAAGCACCACAGGTAGCGAGAGCGGCACCGGACTATAATCTGAGCCGATTCCCAATCAAAGTACTGTGCACCTGTGTTTGTCTCCAACCTGTAATGGCGAAGGAGGAATGAGCGGCAGTTTTCAAAATCCTAGAGGTATTCATATGTCGATTCCCTGTGTGTTCAAGTAACCAAACATAAGGAGAAGGATAAAGGTAAAATATACCACTAAAAGACCAACCGGCAGAGTGAATGCTGACCGGATAAAGAGTGGATATCGTAACTGTACCTAGGATTCAACTCACAGCCTGGATGTGTGTGTTATGCCTGCGACAGCAGTAAAACTGACCTCAGAGAATACACAGCCCTGAAGAGGCGTTACAGCGCTGGACTAAGCACAGAGTCTTTATGCCTAGAGGTTTGGAGCAAACAAAGAGGAATAAGTATGACAACTAACATGGTTTCTTTCGACTCAGTTGATGACAAGGTAAAAGAGACTCTATGTCTCACAGCATAACAGCTTGTTATTACCGATAGTGAGAGCAGTATCAATCAGCCGATGCAACTGCCGATAGAGTAAAGCAAACATTTACTTTCTCAGCTCTGTGGAATTATGCTTTTTGATTACGGTGCAAAGTATATACCTAAGACTTTGGTTTTTCAAGCATGATACACTTAAGACGTTTATTACAGGTACATGTTACATGCCTGGGGGACGATATAATTTTCTCTGCAACTTAGTTGCGATAACCTGTTGCTGATAAATTTGATACTTTACATCCAGAATTACATTTACCGTATTTTTCGCACCATAAGACGCACTTTTTTCCCTCTCAAAAGTAAGGAGAAATGTCTGTGCGTCTTATGGTGTGAAAAATACAGTATGCTTTATATGATAACAGTTGTATAGAATCTTTAGCAACTATGTGTATTTTGGATGACTTTGTTGCTTGTATTAGTTACATAAGTATTGAATAGGTTATCCCTAAGTAAGACTGGCCAGTCAAGTGTGTGGATGCGTCTTTTTTAATGTGCTTTCATATGTATAGGAACTTTGCTCACTGGTAGGGCAGAGGTCCACTGTTTTAAGATCTGTTTCTGGAATAAATTTGTATAAGACTTTTTTCAAAAGAGTGCTGAAATCCCCTTTCTTTATACGGAGTTTGTCGAAATTCTGTAATGTAATCTCGCTTTTTCTATTACACATACATGATTTTTTGAGGGTCTGCACCACTGGATGTGACTACATCCATCTATATATGTATATATAAAAAAACTTTCTGTATTTGACTGTATAGAGTGAAATACTGAATACCTCTCCCCGCTTATATCCATTTTTGTATATATATATATATATATATATATATATATATATATACATATATATATATATATATACATTATCATTATTATTCTTTATTTATAAAGCGCCGACAGATTCCGCAGCGCTGCCCATGGGTACAAGGATATCAGTACAGTGGAGAAACAATATGATAAGACACAAAATTTTACAGACAAATACAGGGGGAATTGAGGGCCCTATTAAGATAAAGGTGCATACAAAGGAAACCCTAAAAAGACCAACCTGAAGCAAAAATTAAATAATATGCACACAAAAAAATATCTGCAATAAATAATAAATTAATAATATAATAAATTATTAATAATTATTGTCCAGGAATAAATCAAAACCAAAAATACATAAGATTATTAATAAATCCCAACTGCACTAAAATTAATGAGTTGTAGAAAGTTTGTAGCAAAAAGATAAAAGTGGATATTCCAAACCACACTATGTACTGGAAAAAACATTATCGCCCTTGTAAGTAAGTAGAAGAACAAATAATCAAAAAGTCAAGCAGTGTGATCCTAATTAAATAAATAATAATAATAATTAGTTTCTTAAATGAATAAGAAAAAAATGTTCCCACTCTCAATCTATATGAAAATATCTAAGTGGAAACTGGCTGTTCTTCAGCTTTGGAACCAACTTTAGAGCAAATAGGAGGAGGAGAATAATTTCACAAGACACTGAGTGACGAGTCTGACCAGTGACTCTCTCTGTGCCTTAGTCCTAAACATATTAGTTCATGTGATAGTTTGTAAGCTGATATTCTGAGCCCTTTTTCATTTATTCTCACTTCATACAATCATCTCAGTCTCTGTAAACAATTCTTATACTATCTAGTACATACTGCATTGAAATAAACCCCCGGATGCTAAGGGGGGAGGTTATATTATAACCCTATCTCAGACTCAGAGCTAATGTTAAAGTATATAGCAGAGACTGAGTGCCCGGCCCCTACCTGAGTTTGTTGTCCAATCCACTGGCTCCGACGCTCCACCGGATCAGTGAGTTGAGTCTCCTCTTCTCCTGACTCTCACCTAACCCCGTTGCCGCCTGGCCTGGGAGATCACGTGCGCACGTGTGTGACTCCCCAGCCATGTGCGACAGACAGTGGAAACTGGGCTGGCTGGTCAAAAAACGTCACGTGACATCGGCGGTAAGCCGCCCATTTGAAAGTTACATTTTTTTAAAAGCAGCCAGACTACTAAGTGCAGTGGACAAGTGCAGCCCCCCAAAATTTGTCGCTCTAGGCACCGGCCTTGTTGGCATATCCAGTAATACGCTCCTGCTGTGAGCACAACGTATCTAGCAAGCACTAGCAGACAATAATGCTAATGAAGGGTTTTCAATTTCTACTAGAAAACCCCTCATTATCGCCTGCTTGGCGCTTGCTAGATACATGGTGCTCTCAGGCAAAATGTATTCTCTCTCACTACAGTCAAATTTGGGGAGTAGAAAATTAAATACAGCACGTAAACTTAAAAATAATTCCATATCCTGTGACAAAAATGTTAATAAGAAATTTTATATAATTCCGATTATCCTAATTTGTGAAGGTATAATCTAGATTTTATTAAAGACACAGAGACGAGTATTTTGCATATCTTTTTTTCACTACTCATATGTAGCATTTAAAAGTAATGATACAGAAGTAAATTAATCAAACATTAAAACAATAAGGATAACACAGAGTTAACAAGAGTAACCAATGAAATGTATACTTTGGAAAACACAGAGAAAAAGGACCAATAAGATGAGTCATAACGTCCATAAACTGTCCAATACGTTCCCCAACTTCCTCTTTCTTGACTGACACTGAAAAAACAAAAATGAAAAATAACAGATGAAAGTTCCAACATGAGAAGAAGAACCAACAAAAGAATCAAAATCCAGCCGGAAATTAAGAAACTTCTTTTCATCCCATGATGAAAGGATGAATGAAAGAAACAGGAATCCTTGAACCAGGAGAAGAGATTCCGCAAACTGTAATGGCTTGATTGAAGCGAAAAATGAAGAGGAATAAAAACCACCTTTTAGTAGATCTTCATAACTGGTTGGTAACTGAAAATAAGTAAATTAATAATATTGAGAAAACATAAGGGAGAGTAAAATGACAAAGGGAGGGAAAATAATCGTGTCTGTGTCTTTAATAAAATCTAGATTATACCTTCACAAGTAAGGATAATCGGAATTTTATTACAATACCAGAGACTCATATTTTGATAGTTTAAAGCAACTAACAAAATAAATTATTAGCTGGATGATGAATGGGCTTGAAATAAAACTGTTTGAAAATAGAGTCTGAAGACCAATCTGCAGAAATTAAAATTTGCTGTAAAAGAGCAGCTTTAAGAAAATCTTTGGATGCAGCTGAACCTCTGACAGCATGGGCAGAAAAATTTGAAATATCAATACCATGTTAAATAGAATGCCAAGATACAGCGCTACACTACCCCCAAAAGAGGGTTGTGTTGCTAAAGATGGTGTCCACGACTTAGGAATATATATTATATAAAAGTATATATATTAATATTACATACAGTCTTGAGAAAGGTCCCTGAGGACCGAAACGCGTTGGCTATATACTGGTATTGCAGCTCAGAATATATCTGGTGAGTAGAATACTTTTATTGCTCTTTTATGGTGATTTTATTGCACTATGTCCATTTTCTGTACACTTTTTTAGGTACAGGAGGATATCCCAATACATTTGATTAACCTTTGAGAAGAGGAACATCAACCCAGCACTTTATACATTCACATTTGGATTAATTTGGATTCAATTCTTTGGAGCTATTTAAACTTTATTTTTTATTATTAGATAATCATTTGACTATTTCACTACAAGATTTCACTACAAGGTTTCACTAATTTGTTAGACTTTTATAACCTTTTTTGTCTATTTTTTATGACGCATTTTTAGGTGTACACCTTCACTACATCAACTCACTATCATATATATATTTTTCTTGTATGGGTTGCTGATCACAACTCATATATTTTTATATTTTATTTTTTACATTTTATATTTTTTATATATAATATATATTTTTTTCCACAATTTTTTGATTTTTACAAAAAAAAAAATTATTTTTACACTAATTTTTAGACACTCAGCTTTGGACACTCTACTTATTATATTTTTGGGACACTTAGGCCTAGATTTAGAGTTCGGCGGTAGCCGTCAAAACCAGCGTTAGAGGCTCCTAACGCGGGTTTTTTACGCACTCCGGTATTTAGAGTTTATTTACCGCGACTCAAAATACACCTAACGCTCAACTTTCTACCGCCACCTCAGACCCAGTAGTAAACATATACCGCACAAAAAAACATCCACGAATCACAAAACAAATATTACACAAAGTACACTTACACTCATACAAACACAACACTATCTTTATTTTTCGTATTTTTTATTTTTTCTTTAAAATACAAAGGATTAAAGTTGCGAGATCTCGGGTGTTTGAAAAAAATCCACACAAATCCATTTTCCCATTGACTTACATGGACATACGGGAAAAGACCCTCATATACCTACATCTAACGAATAACATTATCACAAACATACACTCATCGATGCATACAAACAATATACACCACATTACATACACAAAATATTTATTTATTACAAAAAGAACACGATTTAGCGACTTTTTCACACAAGCTCATGACGTCACTCACTTTACGAGGAAAACCAGTCTTAGAAAAAAAAATATAGAAATCTTTGGAGCCTCCATTGACTTCTATTGGGAAGACGTGCTCGTGCACGCGAAACCCTCATTTCCCTAACGCACGCAAATAGCGTAGACTGAAAAACTCCAAATACCAGCGCTAGAAAATACATGATTTCATGCGTTAGACCCAGCTATGATAAATAGATAAAGAAATGACTATTTCCCTATGGTGGACTTATGTTTTTTAATATTAAATATTCACCACACCATAAATATTTTTAACACTTTTAGATTACATCAACTACAAATCCCCATCACTAGTAACACATTATTATTTCAATAAAATTACATTTACAATTAAAATAAAAATCAATACACATTTCTGGATTCACAAACACTACACAATGGGAAACATCTCTCATTTACCTTTATTATTGCATTTCTGTTATTCAACTCATATGCTTGCAGCAACTGCATATCTACATAGGCTTAACACATGATCACTCATGGATGCACATACATTACTTTTAACATTCACTCATACATGTGCATTCAAATGATGGGGGAAAAACACATTACATTCTCTCTAGGAATCACAAAACACAACATATGGATTTTACTGTACTTTTAACATCATGATTCCATCACCAGAAACCATTAGGAATTACGTACAACACGAACATCATTACACCAGATTACAGATGTCACTTTATGGGAAGGAACAACAATGCCAGACCGCTATATACAAGTCAGCATATGTGGGACACAATCACAATATATACGTACATGTACATAACACGCATCACCCATCACGCAACCACAAAGCACACATTTAGATTTTATTCAGCACACAATAACAATGTAGCACAATACAACAACACAATGAGGATTTCACAACTACATAGGCAGGTTAATAATATCATGACGTCATTAGAAGATTCAACCATACACATCACAGATTCACCACTGTACCGCCCCTTTAGGAACTTTAACACTCAATACTACAATACAACATATACGTAAAACACACTTTTGAACAGCATTATTATGGAGATTTCAATGGGACAATTCAGAAATATTGTCAGATCGCACATCAATTATATATATAATACTACAGATGACAGCCGGAAGTTATTCAGTATTCGTGCAATTTTTATGGGACGCATACAATATCGTCAGATCGAAAATCAATTATATATATAATACTACAGATGACAGCCGGAAGTTATTCAGTATTAGTGCGATTTGAAAGGGACGCGTACAATATTCACATCTCGGCAATCACTTATATATACAATACTACAGATGACAGCCGGAAGTTATTCAGTATTAGTGCGATTTGAAAGGGACGCATACAATATTGACATCTCAGCAATCACTTATATATATAATACTACAGATGACAGCCGGAAGTTATTCAGTATTAGTGCGATTTGAAAGGGACGCATACAATATTGACAGCTCGGCAATCACTTATATATACAATACTACAGATGGCAGACGGGAATTTCGGAATTATTATTGCGATTTGAAAGGGACGCGTACAATATTGACAGCTCGGCAATCACTTATATATACAATACTACAGATGACAGACGGGAAGTTCTGAATTATTATTGCGATTTGAAAGGGACGCATACAATATTGACAGCTCTGAAATCACTTATATATACAATACTACAGATGTTACTTTATCATTTACAAACAATATTGCAGCAACATTGATCGATCACATTCGATGCACATTATACACAACTATGCACTTTCATTCATGTTAGCCTGGACGTGTGCTTGTTACTATAACATCGCGTTTAGGAAATATTGATTACGCATATGATCAAACATTACAAACATGCACTGTATGTGTGATATTTGACACTTTCACATTGAGAATCATTGTTTGAAACTAACATTTCAGCAAACAACAAATAAACGCCCACTGTCAAAGCATTGGCGCCGCTCACATACAAACAGGTGAATACAATCAGCAATCATTACAAACTCACTACCATTGGACTAATTGTACTATAAATCCCCCAAACAACATGGCCAATGCATCACTTGTGATCCACATCAGATCAAGTGCTTACCTTGTTACGCTGTTTTGAAAGATGGATGACGATGACATGGTAGACGCTGCTGGTGGTGCTATTGGCGAACTAGCTGTTGGTCGAATCAGGCAGCCTCGGCGGCTCAGACCGAGACGAAGGGGTCGTCTGGTTCGAGGTCCTCGTGTCTACAGGGTGAGACCCACCTTGGAAAACATGAGTGACTTTGAGGTTTTTGATAAGTATCGGCTCGATCGCGAACAGCTCATTGGCCTTTACGATCTTCTTAAACCTCATTTGGAGCCACGTATACAAATAAGGACTGCTGTTCCCCCCATGAGTAAGATGCTAAGCTGTCTATACGTCCTGGCCTCCGGGAGTTTTCAATCCGGAGAACTGTACATGCATGGCCTGGCTCAAGGTACATTCTCTGGGGTGTTTGATAACTTTCTGAACGCCATGGTACGTATCAGTAAGCAATACATAGGATTCCCACAGAATGATGGTGATTGGAGGCGCCTGAAGCGGGAATTCTTTGATATTGCTCAATTGCCCAATGTCTTGGGAGCCATTGATTGTACCCACATTGCGCTGCGTGCTCCAATTGATGACTTGCCCTTCAGAAATCGCAAACATTTTCATAGCCTCAACGTGCAGTATGTTTGTGACGCACGGATGAGGATTATGCATGTGTATGCGAATTTTGGAGGTGCTTGTCATGATGCCCGCATCCTCTCTCTGTCGTCCCTGTGGAGACAGTTTGAGGAAAGACAAATGCCCCCTGGTTATCTCGTTGGTGAGTATTAGTGCACAACATGGTTAATTATTTTGACAATTGCCCCTGTATTTTTTAACTGTTAGCGTCATGTTCAGCTATAGGATTAAATTTAACCATTTGTTATTTACCGACGCTAATGTCTATTTTTATTGAAATGCAGATATGTAGCATGTCTTACCTTAAGTGTTCATATAGAGAATGCAATGTAAACATGTAGTTAGCATTTTACACAAGGTTTGGTTTAGGAGAAATACGCATATGTAGCATGTCTTAGATGAAATGGCAAGATATTATCTCATGCAATTTAACCCTGTCATTGTCTTTTTCTGCTAATGTCTATTTTTATTGAAATGCAGATATGTAGCATGTCTTACCTTAAGTGTTCATATAGAGAATGCAATGTAAACATGTAGTTAGCATTTTACACAAGGTTTGGTTTAGGAGAAATACGCATATGTAGCATGTCTTAGATGAAATGGCAAGATATTATCTCATGCAATTTAACCCTGTCATTGTCTTTTTCTGCTAATGTCTAGTTTTATTGAAATGCAGATATGTAGCATGTCTTACCTTAAGTGTTCATATAGAGAATGCAATGTAAACATGTAGTTAGCATTTTACACAAGGTTTGGTTTAGGAGAAATACGCATATGTAGCATGTCTTAGATGAAATGGCAAGATATTATCTCATGCAATTTAACCCTGTCATTGTCTTTTTCTGCTAATGTCTAGTTTTATTGAAATGCAGATATGTAGCATGTCTTACCTTAAGTGTTCATATAGAGAATGCAATGTAAACATGTAGTTAGCATTTTACACAAGGTTTGTTTTAGGATAAATACGCATATGTAGCATGTCTTAGATGAAATAGCAAGATATTATCTCATGCAATTTAACCCTGTCATTGTCTATTTCTGCTAATGTCTAGTTTTATTGAAATGCAGATATGTAGCATGTCTTACCTTAAGTGTTCATATAGAGAATGCAATGTAAACATGTAGTTAGCATTTTACACAAGGTTTGGTTTAGGAGAAATACGCATATGTAGCATGGCTTAGATGAAATAGCAAGATATTATCTCATGCAATTTAACCCTGTCATTGTCTATTTCTGCTAATGTCTAGTTTTATTGAAATGCAGATATGTAGCATGTCTTACCTTAAGTGTTCATATAGAGAATGCAATGTAAACATGTAGTTAGCATTTTACACAAGGTTTGGTTTAGGAGAAATATGCATATGTAGCATGGCTTAGATGAAATGGCTAGATACAGATTTATATATAATTTTTTTTAATTTCTTTATGTTTCTGACAACTTTTAATATGGATTATGGTTTTTAAAAAATATATTTATACAACAATATACTAGTTTAAGTATTCTGTTTGAATTATGTTCTGTTCTAAATTTATAGGTGATTCTGGGTACATGAGCCGGCCTTGGCTCATTACCCCCTTGCGTAGCCCAACTGATGTGTCTGAGGAGCGCTACAATAGGGCTCATAAGAGAACCAGGGCGGTGGTTGAAAGGATGTTCGGGCTCCTGAAGATGAGATTCAGGTGCCTGGACCGTTCTGGAGGAGCACTCCAGTACAACCCAAAGAAGGTGGCTAAGATCGTTGTAGCCTGTAGCGTCCTGCATAATATTGCACAGCGGGCTGGGATGCTGCAGGCCGTCCCGGTGGACAGAGACCTCCTCAGAGATGAGGAGGATGATCCTGTTCTAGAGGGGGAATTCCAGGACGAGGGACTTGATGTCAGAGCAGACGTCATCAACCGCCACTTTAGACGGTAAATAATAGAAGTTACACTGGAGTATTTTCAATAGATGTGAACTCTAGGGAAATGACAAGTAGAGAATTGTGCAAACATGTTAGTATTGATCAAATGTTAGAATAATATTTATTTCTCATAATATAGGTGATGCTCTGGGCATTGGGTCCTATAGCGAGTCTTTGCCACCTGGTTTTTATAGAGGACATCAGATGGTAAGTAGAAATGTATGGACTGTTGCTGGCATGATTTGTACACAAATACATAATATGGCATACATTTTTAAAAATATAACTTTGTTTACACATTACTTATGTACATAATCAGAAAGGGATACTCTAGAATGACTATGGTTCAATGTCACACAGAGGTTTGTTCTGCTCAATATGACTCATCTTCACACTTGATAGAAAATAACACAGGTTCATACACAGGCTTAGTAAGCTAGTGATAGATATTTATTATGAAATGGGGGGTGGGAGAGGGGTACAGAACTGATTCACACACTTGTATGAAATCTTTATATATAATTTCTTACATTAGGGAGATGACTTAATATAAAGACTGAAAGGGAACAATTTGAAGCCTGACAGTGAAGATTTCCAAGACTGACAGTGGGGAAAAAGCCAAGATTGAAATTGAAGTATACCAATGGGATCATGTCTGGCATATTTAAATTCTGCTGACCTTGAAAACCATACAAAGACATGTTCACATGGTAAGTGCAAACTATTTGATAGAATAAGGCTGTGGAGACATCCTATTGGAGACACTTAGATGATTTTCTATTTTGTAGATGGTATTTCCCAGTCCTCTATTTAATGAACTGATGAATAAGACACCTATTGAAGATCAACTGTTTACCCCTGAATTGACATTCAAAGACCATGCATTGTCCAGGTTGGTGTACCAATGCATGCTAGTGAAGACTGTAGAATATTAGTAGCTTACATACATTAGTCATATTTAGTTCTTAATTAGATATTTAGGGATCACAATCAGACACTTAGATGATTTTCCTTTTTAGATGGTATTTCCCAGTCCTCTATTTAATGAACTGATGAATAAGACACCTATTGAAGATCAACTGTTTACCCCTGAATTGACATTCAAAGACCATGCATTGTCCAGGTTGGTGTACCAATGCATGCTAGTGAAGACTGTAGAATATTAGTAGCTTACATACATTAGTCATATTTAGTTCTTAATTAGATATTTAGGGATCACAATCAGACACTTAGATGATTTTCCTTTTTAGATGGTATTTCCCAGTCCTCTATTTAATGAACTGATGAATAAGACACCTATTGAAGATCAACTGTTTACCCCTGAATTGACATTCAAAGACCATGCATTGTCCAGGTTGGTGTACCAATGCATGCTAGTGAAGACTGTAGAATATTAGTAGCTTACATACATTAGTCATATTAAGTTCTTAATTAGATATTTAGGGATCACAATCAGACACTTAGATGATTTTCCTTTTTAGATGGTATTTCCCAGTCCTCTATTTAATGAACTGATGAATAAGACACCTATTGAAGATCAACTGTTTACCCCTGAATTGACATTCAAAGACCATGCATTGTCCAGGTTGGTGTACCAATGCATGCTAGTGAAGACTGTAGAATATTAGTAGCTTACATACATTAGTCATATTTAGTTCTTAATTAGATATTTAGGGATCACAATCAGAAAAAGGAATACATATTATAGTTGATATAGAGGTATTTGAATGGACATGAAATATTACATTTATGTTCAGCATACATATATTGTTTACATGTGATATACATTATTATGTATAAATTTAATTTTTGAAATTTAAATATTATTTTTAATCAACAATATAATGGTGTATGTATTTCATTAATTTAAAATGAATGTAATGATTATGTGTAAAAAATGTTGATCAAAGTTAGAGCATAGACACCATATGATTTTAAATGTATTTTATGAATATTTTACAACGTGTGTATTAACTTTGTTCCATTTTTATTATTTGTCATTTCAGATTGGCATCTGATGACTTCATGGAATATTTAATTATTTTCTATTAAATATATATATTTTTTTTTTTTAGCAGATTCTAATATATATCAATATAATCTGTAAATAAATAAAACTTGGACTCCCATGACTGATAGTTGGCTATTTGACAAGCACATGCATAAGAGAAAATAATGCATTAATAGTAGAAAATAAAATTCTTCAGAGAATATTAAAAGATATATTTTAACATTAATTGGGGAGTCATATTCTTCAATGCTTTTATATTGAAAAAGTATATATTAAAAATATTTAGGATATGTATTAATATTATGATTGTTTTAACATTTAATAAGGTGAAGTGGTTCAATTACATGAAAGTGACAGTGTTGTTGAATGTAAAAAGAATTGTATAAGATCATGTATCTTCCTTAGGTATCTCAAAACATTATTAGAAAATATTTTACAATTATTACATTTATAAATGGTAGGTCATTTAACTTTATAATTTTTAATAATTAGTTATTGGATGCCAGGTTAATCTATGTAATTTTCTAGTGGAGTCATTTAACTATACTTAGTAATATTATGTATTTATTACAATCTTACCTCTTGGGTTAGACATCAAATATCTATATAGAATGTAATTTCCCCTTTAGTTTATTTTGTCAATGTTAAATCAAAATACAATATGTTTGGGTCCTTAAAGGGGTCATTCAAAATGTATATTTTGTATACATTGTTACAAATATCATACAAGAATTTAAACATATTTAGAATGTACTATAGAATTACATTCAGTCTTTAAATATACTTGTTAAAATAAAAATAAATGCACATATCTTAGTCAATGATATAAGGCATCTATATGCAAACAACAATCAGCATCAAAATAGCCTATGTAGAGATGTATTTAATCCACGAATATATATAATTACAATATAATAATTGAATAACAAAACATATAAAGTTGGTCAAATATAAGATTATGATACAAAATGCATACATAACATATAGCTTAATGTCCCTCTACGCTGAAGGCTAAAAAAGACCTCATTTAATAAATATATTTCAGTCAGTGTGTAAAACAATCTAGAAGTTAATCTAAATTTGCTTTACTCATATGTTAGACTCATTTAGCAAAAGGAAGGTGCCTAGGTTTATGATATATTAAGCATTATTGTGAAATGTTTGTTTAAAGGGACATGAACTCAAAATATACTTAAAGGTAGCCATTTAAAAAAACAAAGATTTATACATTCTGAATGAGTATTCTATTTTAATCAAGTTTAAAACTTGTCTCATATTATGAATGCTCATTGTGATGTTGCTATCATTACTTTAGAAATAAGGCAGTAAATAGCTAATTTATTTGCTTCAGTACTCTGGACAGAACTTGATTGTTTGGAATAATTGATGCAACAATCGTCAAGGACAACCCAGGTTTTTATTAAACAATTGTCCGTAATATAAAATATCATTATTGTTTTTCAAAGAAACATAACAAGATAACTTAACATTTGATAATCGTATTAAATAATAAAGTTGATTAACATTTCATGCTCAATCACCAATGGTAAATTTTTTTGGACAGTGTCCCTTTAAGAGCTTGAAATAGTGTATTTACTTCTCTTCCTATCTTTACATACTTTGCTTGAAAAGCATATCGAGATAGGCTCAGTAGATGAAGATTGGTGGATGCACAGAGATGCCTTATGTGATTGGCTCAACCATGTGCATTTAAATTTCTTATGTTGAGGATATATAAATACTAAGAGAAAATGATTTACATTTTAAAGTCTAAACAATCTTCTATCTCTACAGATCATTTGATACAATTGTTTGTAATGTCTCTTTAAAACTAAAGACGCCATTGCACAATAACATATATGAGCACTTCAGAGAAATACAAGCTCGAGGTTTATTTGCGAATAACAAAGCTGTAGTTTAACATTTATAAACAGATTATCAAAGTTACTGACATTCTTCCCGGAATTTTAACATTAATAAATATTGCGTGGGAAACGCATCTTCAAACACCAGATTAGCATATTTAAACATTAGTGTAATGTCACGCAATAGCACACAATCAATGTGCATTATAAATACATTTAATAGAGCAATGTCAATACTTCACAATAAATTTATTTAAAGAACAATAAAGACATACAATATTAAATGTGTATTTGTATTAAAGAAACAGACCGTTATTAAACCGAGAAATTTCTACAACATTAATAATGTGACAGGATTAGATTTTAAAGAGTATTTAATCATTAATATTTCACGGATCACGGATATTAAATCTGCGTCACACATATCCGCATGACAGGCCCATGAGTTACAAATAAGTCTACATGAAAAATGAAGTTACAGCACCACCAAGCGGTATGTGTAAGGAAGTTACTAAGATATGAAACATTAAGGAACGGCCAATCAGAGTTCATCACACAAACACAACTTGAGTCAGGATGGTCTCACAGACATTATAACAATATTTCAAACTTTTATCCAATCAGATGTACAGATAAATTGTCCCATGGTGCATCTCATGTTTACTTCACCATATAAAAGTCCATTACACGTTGCCATCTTTGTCAGTTCTCTAATGCCTGCAGGCAATATATATTATTATTATACAACCCAGCAGGCATGTCAGTTCCCAGGTTCACCAAGGAGGAGAGCGCTGCACTGGTCCACGCCGTCAAGGACTTTTATCCCCAGCTGTTTGGGAACAAGAGGAGCTCGACAGATGCGCCTGTTAAGAAGGCCCTCTGGGAGTCTATCACCAATGCGGTTAGATTGGTGTGTGACGTCCAGAGGACCCAGGATCAGATCATGAGGAGATTCGGAGATATGAGGTTGCGTTTATCGAAAAAAGTCAACCTCATAAGGGACTGGGTACAAGCCCGTAAAAGAGGGGGCCAAAGAAAGGCCCCGCGGAAACTGTACCTACTCCCTTATGAGGTGACTTTATGCGAGCTCCTCAATCTCCGGGTCCCCAAAAGATTTAGATCCTCGCCATCCTCGGCCTCCTCTTCTTCCCTCCCAGCTGCGGGATCTGAAAGTCCTGACGCGGGGGACAGGGCAGATGCTTCTCCGTCCGGTGGCCTGGGAGGACCCGATAGAGAATCTGAACCAGGTAATTATCCAACTTCATATAATATTTATAATGTTAAAAATCCAAAAATTGTATTTAGTCAGATACTAAACCTATACAGATCTCACAACATACACTACATATGATGTTTAGATATCTGATTTTACATTAGTGATACATGAAATTGGAATGATGTTTCTTGCGCTCTACAGAATATGCGTCACAGAGCGGAAATGTAATTTCGCATCCACGTTAACATGGGTTTGCGGAAAGTGGCATTGCTTTATACATGTTGGTCAAATGACGGATGCGTAATTCCGCTTGGAATCATTGCGCAATGATCGCGAAAATGGCATTTCTCATCCACGTTAACATGGGTTTGCGGAAAGTGGCATTGCTTTATACATGTTGGTCAAATGACGGATGCGTAATTCCGCTTGGAATCATTGCGCAATGATCGCGAAAATGGCATTTCTCATCCACGTTAACATGGGTTTGCGGAAAGTGGCATTGCTTTATACATGTTGGTCAAATGACGGATGCGTAATTCCGCTTGGAATCATTGCGCAATGATCGCGAAAATGGCATTTCTCATCCACGTTAACATGGGTTTGCGGAAAGTGGCATTGCTTTATACATGTTGTTAAAAATTAAATGGAAAATCTTAGATTAGTGAAGAATACAGTATTCTTATTTTAAATATTATATCTAATAAAAAACGAATAATACTAATAAATTATAACATATGGCCATCAATTGATGATTATGTAATAACAAGCATATATTCTTAAAGATACAGTAAACAACACAACTGATTGAAAATAAGAGTCCAGGATATATTTATCATTCATTTAATTGCGGAAACTATTAACTCATGGGACTACCAAAGGATTAATATTTTTCTATTGATTTGTTATTAATGTAAATATTTTAAACATGGCATGATTAGTATTAATGATATGCAATCCTCATTTAATATATTACAGATATGGATGTGGCTGCTGGATCCTCAAGCCAGGGCTTGTCACAGTATGGTATGTCTCATTTTAATTGACATTTGTCTTAGAAACATGGAATGAACATTACATACTAAATACACATTGTTCTATATTTATATGTAATGTCTATTTAATAGATGAAAATTATATAATTATTCGGATATACTTAAATAACATATTTGATTTTAATTGCATGCTCAATACCATTCATTACATCAACATATGGAGTAGATAATTCATTAACAAACAACAACATTGTGGAATCTATTTAATTTTAGATTAAAGGGATACTGAACTACAATTATTAATATTGTCTTTCACATACAGTATGCAATATTAATAAACATAAAATATAATACTATCATCATATGTGACATATTCTATTGCTAAATGTAGTTTAAAATAAAGAAAGTACGTTTATGTGCATCTAAATATTTGTTGACCAACCTGGGTTTATATTGATGATTGGTGGATACCTTCAACAAACAATATTTATTGAATCCAATATTCCTTATCTGCCTTTAAGATTAATATCGAACAACATTCGAATTATAATAGGAGTCAATGTTAAATCATTTTTTACAGTTTGAACATAGAAATCAATTATTTAAATTAATCATGTCAGTGTCCCTTTAAGACAAAATAGATTCATTCATCATTACATTATTTTTATTAAAAACTATTGATATATAAATCTAATTATCTGTTGGAGTTACTTTATATATATCTGCATACTCTAACAGCACCATGATTACATATTAGTAATAATAAAGTTTGTTATGTATTGTGATAAATATGTGTTGTGTCCTAAACAAGATTACTGTACATTGAAAAAATGGCTCGATGTGACACATGTTTGTTTAGATTTGTCAACAGATGCTCCTCAATATGTGGTTTGTGTGTATTCTTGTAACTTCTTAAGGACATATGACGGAATTATTCCGTCATAAAACAATTGAGCTAAGTGAAAGCTGTGTCCTTAAAGGGTTAAGAACATTGATCATTGGGTATATTTAGATATGCAATAGCAGCATCTGAGATGAATTTGATGTCTAATGTAGTCTGACATTAAACATATGTTGAATACAGATATGTTTACAGAATCCCCTTGATTCAATCAAGCATTTTCTGGTGTAATGACTGCTCTATTATTCACATTTTAAAGTTGATTAATGTTAAAATTCTAGACAGATGTGATTTAGTGATATCCAAAATGTGTTTAATAATATATATCTATATCATTCATAGAGAGAGTTGGTGTGGGGAGCCCACAGGAATCCAGCAGTGACATAGAGCCGCCTTTGCGGGCTCCTGGTAAGTCCATTGACTCATTTATATGTAATTGAAGGTGTATTGCTAATCAATATTATGATCATGATTCCGATGAAGCATAACATTATAAAAAATCATAGAATTTATCTTCTGATTATATATTTATTTTTTATATTGAGCGATTAATAATTTCTACTTTATTATTCTACACATTTGTTATTCATAAGATGTCTAACATATGTTTTTTTCATTTTTTAATTTTTTTAACAACAGTCATCAAGTGATACACACATGAGAAATCTTAAATGTTCTATGTACTATGCTTTTATGAATTTAACATTAAGACAAACAATACATTAAGATTCTGATTTATTGACAATAACAAATCTATTGTCATTTGTATGCTCCATCAAAATGATGTAAATCATAACTTTGTGTGTGTATATCTTTAATGCAACATTGATGTGCGTATTTGAGCAACAGTAACATATGTTATAATATCTGATCTTAAGGTGTACACAACATGTTATGTTTTACAGAGATTGATGTCACATGTGGGATGGAGGAGGAAGAGGCTGCCTTGGAGTCTGATGGTATGTGAAATATATCTATCATGTTTCCAACATGTTTCTTTTTTTGAAATCATTTTATTGAAGACATTCAAAGTCTACAGCTTTTTCCCTTTAAAAAGGAATATTATTTGTCTGTTCAAATACACTACTGCCCCCTTTCTATATCAGGCAGCATGAAAATCTGCTTGTATATATTTTTTTAAGAATATATAATTCATGCCATCATTATGTCACATGCATATTCCATGCCAAAACACAATAATAAGTTTCACATTGTACAGACAGTCATTGAGATTCATCTGAGTGCCTATATAGATACCATATCCTCATTTCAGAATAGTTTACAGATTCAAACACACTTCGAGGTATATTGAAAACATAATCAATTTTAAATGCGTTGATTTGATGTCAGGATGTATGAGATGTTAATATATTTATTTTACATTTTCAGATGGATCCACCACTTCTGGTCATCTGGATTCCGCCCCTGCCCAGTCACAGACCCCTCCCCGTGCACACACCCCTGACCATGGCCACACCTCTGCACACACCCAGAGCCCTTCCCATCACCAAACCCATGACCATGCCCCGACCACTGCCAGCCCTTCCCATATTTCATATCCTGTCCCTCCCAAAAAACGCCCATACACCCCCCTTCGCCGCTCTCCCCGTATTCTGGCCCGTACAGCTGCCCAGACCCAAACTCCCCACTCCCCAGCTGTACGGCCTACCCTGGAGCAGCAGCTCACCACTCCCCAAGCCATTCCCATCCCTCCCCGAGCCAATCCCATCCCTTCCCCCTGTTTAAACCTTCATTGTCCTGGGTGTCAGATTGTCCTTCCCAGGCACAGCTGTAAGTATCATTCTAAATACACTTTATAAGATACTTAAAGGTACAGTGAAGTTAAATTGGTTAAATTGTGATTCAAATCCAGCATGCAATGTTAAGCCAATGTATCATAGAATACTCTTATGAATTATTCGTCATTCTCTTGATATATTTATTGAAAACAACTTATTCCTATAATTAGTTTAAACAATAAAATAAATGTGGCCATCATTTCTTTATTGTTGGATGAATGTATCCATCAACCAGCATGCACAAACAAGGTTCATCAACAAATATTGGCTTCCATAAAAACCAACATTCTTGCATTCAAAATATAGCTTGACAATTAAAACATATAATGAATATGTGTAATTTCTAAAGATTTGTCATGTCATGCTCTATCTGAATCAGTCCATTAAATATTTAGGTTCAGTGTCCCTTTAATTGGATATCACTACATATACCAAACACCACTACTTGGATCCAAAATTTTATGTCCAAATGTGGATACATTATCTCTTGTCTAACCCAGTGGGAATGTAATTTCTTCTGGTTGCTATGTTTACACAGCTTGTCCTCAATGCCAAAATGTTTAAGGATAGGTGTGCCTACCACAGTCTAAATTGAATTTTTAAATTGCTGATGTAAGTACAATGTAAATCCTTTAACAAGATTTGATACACTCAAGCTGTATAAGTGGATCATCTAAAACCAATTAAAGGGTTCAACATGTTTGAGTAACATGAGCCTTTAATGATTTCTGTCTGTCTGAATAACCTAATTCATGTGTAAAGAATATATGAAAAATAATTGATGTAAATAATTATTTGTCTTTATGATGACAATGTATGTATTAAAATCTTTTATTCTGTTGTGTAATTATCCTTAATATTAATTTTTATTTTATTTTAGGCTGTGACTCAGCATGGCTCATGCTAGAAGGGATAGCAAGAGTAGAGCAGGCCGTGTTGAGGAACGCAGCTGTCCTGAGAGGGATGAACGACACCATGCAGGCCCAGCTCCGGGTTCAGGACTTGACTCTGCGTGAAATTATGCAATTACGTTCAAGGCCTGAATCTGGAGCTGGACATGCACAGGACAATGAAGAGGATGACCAGTAAGTGGAGGATCTGGATATGCTCCATGGTGGCAGATAATAATCCTCCGTCCACATGTTGAATTTGTATTTATATTGTTGCCCTTTGGCCTTTTTATCAGTTTTTTGTTGTGCCTGTTGCACTCTTTTACCTTGTCATGTGTCTCCAATGAGGCTATGCTGGCCCTTGGCAACTCTCTTCATGGACTGTGATGCACTGTGTTACCTTGTCATGTGTCTCCAATGAGGCTATGCTGGCCCTTGGCAACTCTCTTCATGGACTGTGATGCACTGTGTTACCTTGTCATGTGTCTCCAATGAGGCTATGCTGGCCCTTGGCAACTCTCTTCATGGACTGTGATGCACTGTGTTACCTTGTCATGTGTCTCCAATGAGGCTATGCTGGCCCTTGGCAACTCTCTTCATGGACTGTGATGCACTGTGTTACCTTGCCATGTGTCTCCAATGGGGCTATGCTGGCCCTTGGCAACTCTCTTCATGGACTGTGATGCACTGTGTTACCTTGCCATGTGTCTCCAATGGGGCTATGCTGGCCCTTGGCAACTCTCTTCATGGACTGTGATGCACTGTGTTACCTTGCCATGTGTCTCCAATGGGGCTATGCTGGCCCTTGGCAACTCTCTTCATGGACTGTGATGCACTGTGTTACCTTGTCATGTGTCTCCAATGGGGCTATGCTGGCCCTTGGCAACTCTCTTCATGGACTGTGATGCACTGTGTTACCTTGTCATGTGTCTCCAATGGGGCTATGCTGGCCCTTGGCAACTCTCTTCATGGACTGTGATGCACTGTGTTACCTTGTCATGTGTCTCCAATGAGGCTATGCTGGCCCTTGGCAACTCTCTTCATGGACTGTGATGCACTGTGTTACCTTGTCATGTGTCTCCAATGAGGCTATGCTGGCCCTTGGCAACTCTCTTCATGGACTGTGATGCACTGTGTTACCTTGCCATGTGTCTCCAATGGGGCTATGCTGGCCCTTGGCAACTCTCTTCATGGACTGTGATGCACTGTGTTACCTTGCCATGTGTCTCCAATGGGGCTATGCTGGCCCTTGGCAACTCTCTTCATGGACTGTGATGCACTGTGTTACCTTGTCATGTGTCTCCAATGGGGCTATGCTGGCCCTTGGCAACTCTCTTCATGGACTGTGATGCACTGTGTTACCTTGTCATGTGTCTCCAATGGGGCTATGCTGGCCCTTGGCAACTCTCTTCATGGACTGTGATGCACTGTGTTACCTTGTCATGTGTCTCCAATGAGGCTATGCTGGCCCTTGGCAACTCTCTTCATGGACTGTGATGCACTGTGTTACCTTGTCATGTGTCTCCAATGAGGCTATGCTGGCCCTTGGCAACTCTCTTCATGGACTGTGATGCACTGTGTTACCTTGCCATGTGTCTCCAATGGGGCTATGCTGGCCCTTGGCAACTCTCTTCATGGACTGTGATGCACTGTGTTACCTTGCCATGTGTCTCCAATGGGGCTATGCTGGCCCTTGGCAACTCTCTTCATGGACTGTGATGCACTGTGTTACCTTGTCATATGGCTCATATATTCCTTATTTTTAAAAGATTATTTATAAACGTTGTGTATGTTTTCTTACATACTAATAAAATAAATTTTATTTCACAAATCTTTGTCCTCATTCTTCCTGTTATTTTTTGCAAGCTCTAGTTTATGTTGTTTATCCTTAAAGGGACCTAACAAATCTATTTGTTATAATGAAATCATATATGTAAGACAATAGTAAATGACTTTAAGATTAACATCTCCAATGTAATCTTATTATTTGTGTTTATATTATTTTCTCTTAGCTCTATCATTGCCTGATTATGATTAGCAGAGTAATTTCTTTATATATGTATATATATTTTTGTATTTGTGTATATATGTATATTTAAATGTTCATATCCATGTGTGTATTTATAAACTCTGCATGAATTGATGCACCTTTACAAAATGATCTGAGTATTGATACAATGATATAATCCCTGTAAAGTGTTCATTTTATTTAAATAGTATTGACTATGTGTATGCTCTTTTTAAAAACAAAATAATGTCCCTTTAAGTGATGTTGATCACTATTGTAAATGAATGTATTTCCATTTGTAAAGCGTTTTTGTCCTTTTTACAAGAACAAGGACATATAATTTTATTAATAAACAATCTTATTGTAATGTTGACAGCACCTGTATTTCATTTTCAAATCTATATTATTGTCAAAGTGTAACCAAATCAATCTCTGTGTGTAATACAAATAATGTAGATGATGAATATTAGTTAACTAATATGTTAACAAAATACATCTCCTCCCATATATGGCTATAGGTAGGCTGACCATAATTAAACTTGAATAAATGACACGTTTAATCAATACATGTATAACTATTGTTATTCAACAACAATCCAAACATATCTTAAAACATCAATGGCATATGTATTTCTCATGTGTATCTTTTAAATGTTAAAGATATACACCATAGCTATAGTTCAAGGGACAGTCAAGTCCGAAAAGATGATTCATGATTTGGTGACATTCCTAGATAGCAATCTACACACATACTAGTTCATAAAATATAAATACGTTTCTTAATGATATGCCAAGATGTCACTGAGTCCTTGTATTGTCTGCGGTTTTTCAGCGATCTCGGATGCGCCATTTTGCTTAAGACGTCACCTGCCAGGCTGTCCAATGATTCCTTGTATTGACTGACGTTCTTACGTGATCAGGAATATGCCTTTTATTGGATTGCGTTTTGACGCGATCAAGGATGCGCCTTTTTTTTTTGGGCGTTCTTACGTGATCAATAATGTGCCTTTCATTGGATGGCGTTCTTACGTGATCAAGGAAGCGCCATGTTAAGACGGCACATGTAAAGTTAAAAAAACGTGTGATTGGATTGCGTAGTCCCGCAATATTTGTGCACGTTAAAAACGTTTGTGACTGCATGCAATTTTAAAAAGCTTGCGAATATGTATTATTTGCATCATGTTACATTGTTGACCCGTAGCTGATAAAGACCAACACATTCTCTTTTGCTGGATGTCTGGTTGAATCAACGAACGAAAGCAAAATGTTTTCATGCATAGGATATTTCTAGGCAAGTGCAAATCTCTACAGTCCATGTTTAATATGTTTGTCAACAATGTTCCTTTTTCTTAAAAATTAATGTTGTGTTTAATGTTGAACATATCTAATTAATAAATATGCGCTATTGTGTTTGAATAAAGTAATCAATATGCATTTATCATATGCTAAATATATGATGCCGACTTCTTCTAAATGTAATTTCGTTGTATATTTTATGAAAGGTTCATTAGACACTCACATTATAATTAAAAATATTTGATTTTGTCTATAGTTAGATAGTCCATTGTTTAACCAATAGGTTTATTTTGTCTTGTGTTGTAAGAAAATGTAAGTTATTTTCTTACTCCTCGCAAAGCCAATGAGTTTCATGTGAGTACCATCTCCAGCTTTGTCCAGTTTGTGTAAAGGTTCTTTTCATATGTTAATGATGGGGTATTGTGTTTTACGGTTGTAATGGTGGTTCATCTATATTTAAAATATAGCTAACCCTATTTTATTTGCAAGTGTTTGAAGCTTTTTAATATTGCTATCAGTATATGTTAATCTTGTTGTTTGTAGTAGTGTCTATTACATACAGTTATGTAAAAAATATAGGATACTGTCCCTTGAATGCAAATGTTGTTTTTTTGTATCATGTATGAGATCCACATAGTTTAATCTTCAAATATATTTTTGTTAGCATATTTCACCCCCCCACTCCTAAAAGGAATTTAAACCATATTCATTGTTAAAATAAAAATAGTTACAATAAAATATTAACACAATAATGTCTCTTAAAGAAAATAGACTTTATTTAACACGTCAATATAAATGTGATTTTCAAATTTTTTTTTGGAAAAAGTACATGTAGATATAGCAACAAGCTTAAAATGTGTTAGCATATGTAATGTTGTTAAAGGGACAGTTTCGAAAAAATTTTTTTTTACATTATTCGAAAAGTAAATTCTGTAATAACAAGGATATCAAATGTTTCTCAACAATTGAACATTTGTCTGGGTTTATTTAAATTTGCTATCTAAACCTATGAGGTTGGTGTGCTCATTTCTTAAATCTTGAAGAGTGCTTGTAATCATTATACAATTTGAGCACTAGAGGGCATTTGGATAGCATTTGTATATGTAAAACCTTGTGCTCATACAGCATATTATTGACCATGTATTGATCATTGATATCTAAAATGTTGTTATGTCAGAACAACAAATAAGTGGTCATTTTTCATAGTCATAGATACAAGGGTAAGCACATAAGTCACACATGTATTTCTCCATGTTTTGTTGTTTCAAACTTTATAATGCGTAATACAGTGTTTTCTTTGTAATCAATAATTTTCTGACTGTCCCTTTAAGCTGTGTTATTGGCATTCAAACAGTAATATGCCATCATGGATAATTGTTATGGTAATTTAGTTAGCGATTCGGGAAACAGTTTGGACATCACATCACAGAAACCAATCAATATCATGAACAAGGATAGGTATGTGATGATGTGGTTTTCACACACTTATAACCCACACTCTGCAAAGAATCTTCCTCCATGGACCCGGTCCCATAGAAGTCGATTATATACAGAGTGTGGTCCACAAGTGTATGAAAACCACATCATCACATACCTATCCATTACCCAAAAAAAATAATTTAAGATGGAAAAAAATACTTACTTCCTCTTCCTTCCCCTCTTCCCACGGGGCTGAGGCTCTGGGAGAGGCAACTGCCGACTCCGAAGAGTCCTCCTTGGAGCTGTTGTGGGAGGAGTGGAAGGAAGAGTACTGGGACGACCAAGGTGAGGAGTAGATGGCTGAGGAGGAGGAGGAGAAGATGGATGAGGAGGAGAAGATGGCTGAGGAGGAGGAGGAGTAGATGGCTGAGGAGGAGGAGGAGTAGATGGCTGAGGAGGAGGATGATGAGATGGGCCGGCAGGAGGAGATGGCCCAGCAGCAAGAGGCCCAGCAACAAGAGGCCCAGCAACAGGAGGTAGACCAGCATGCGCCTCCCGGAAAAATGTGAACATTTCCTGATGAAGATTGAACATTCTTGTTTGTCCTTCTTGTATTGTATTCAGTATACTGATTATTTCAGTTTGGCCTTGAATTATTTGATTCTGCCCATCAAGTATTCTGCGCCGTCCTTCTATGTTTTCTATCCGGGAGGTACGCATCTGGTCTATGTACTCCAGTAGAACCCGCACCTCCGCTATTTCTTCTTGTTGTGCCTGTTGAACCCGTGCACGGCGGGGTGCCCGTGCACGGCGGAGTGCGGGTCTTTGAGGGACCTCGGGTTCCGCGGGTTCAGCGGGATCCTCCTGTGCTTCCGGGGCCTCTTGATCATCTCCCGTGCGCTGTTCGTCACGGGGGGCCTCTTCCCTCCGAAGTGGGAATTCCTCACCACCACTCTCATCCCGGGGAGATGCAGGAGGCTGTGCTGCCTCGTCCCCAGACTCTGTATATTAAAAAAAAAAGAAAAAAAGAAATGTATATATTAGCATATTTGCAAATAAAGTTTTAAATGACTTAGCTTACGATACAATTACAAATGCAGAATCATTAATCCACTTTGAAATCTAACAAACAATCAATTCTATTTCCGCTTTTTCTAAACAGTGTTTGTGATATCTGGTCAATGTGAATGTTTTTGCGTTTGTTTTCAGTCTGTTTAAATGCACACCTAACCTATAGCCTAGATACTGATGTAACCGCTAAGTAATAGAATGCGTGTAAACAGCGTAATAGCATTAATCTGATCCTTAACACATGAAACCCAATGTTTTATCTTTCATGATTTATAAGCATACATTTAGTATAAACTTTCGAATGTACTTTTGTTATCTAATTAGCTTCATTCTCTGGATATTCTTTGATGAAAAGCATATCTAAATATGTTTATAAGATTCTGATTGTTAGCTGAATATAGCTGCCTCCTGTGATTGTTTCACCGTGTGCATGGCTATTTCTTCATTAAAATATATCTCAAGAATGATTCAAATTATGTAATATAAGTACATTTGAATGTTTTGTCAAATTGTATTCGCTACCTCAATCATGAAAGTAAATGTTTGCGTATAGTGTCCATTGAAATACATTCGTATGTGAAATTATTGTTCAATGAGCTTACCGTCAGATGAGAGTGGCAGGTTCCCGGTATCGATTCCTCCGATACCGACTACTTCCACCTCGGAGATGCTGGGCCGCAACATTTCCTCCCATCTGCAGTACTCCATTTCAAGGGCAGGGCCGCCACCGGTCCCTGCAGCATGTCGGGCCTCCAGGCTTAACTTTTTTTTAAGTTCAAGTTTACAGTCCCGGTACCGATGTTTGATGGAATCCATATCCCGGTTCCGGCCACCCACTGCATTGACTGCATTCCGAATCTCGTTCCAGAGCCTCCTCCTGTCAGTCGGGGTAGTCTTCTGGTGCTGCAGCATCCTATACCTGGCCATATAGGCCTCTACGAGGGCCTCCTTCTCCTCCATCGTAAACCTCGCCTCCCTAGTCGCCTTGGCCTTCCCCTGTGACGATGCCCTCTGTTTCCCGGACTGTGAAGCCCTACTCTGACCGCCACTGGGCCCAGCCACTTGGTCATCTTGAACCAAGTGGCTGGGTCCACCCACCGCTTCCACCCCCGCTTCCTGCCCCCCTTCCTGCCCCCCTTCCTGCCCTGTTCCTCTCCCCCTCCCTCTACTCCCCCCTCTACCTGTCCCCTGCCTGGCCTCCATCTCCTCCCTAAACTAAACCCCAAATAATCAAAAAAAAGTGAGTGTGATGAAATGAAAGGGGGTCAAAATAAAGAACTAAAAAGACAAAAAAGGTGCTTAAAGTGTGAGGGATGTAAAAAAAAAAGAGGGTAAGGAGTATTTAAATAAACGAAAAGAATAAGACTAAAAGGAGGATATGTAAACTAAATGTAACTAGGGGATGGGTATGGGATGGGTATGGGGTATGGGATAAGAGTAAATGGGATGAAAGGGAATGGGACTACAAGGAATGGGGTATGGAGTGTAGTATGAGGGGGTAGGGGGTATGGAGTGTATGTAGTGTTATTGATAAGTGTATGTATGTATTGAATGTGTTTGCGTGTAAATGTGTTAAGTGTACAGATAAATCACTCGCTCGCTAACTAACACTACTTCTAATTCTCAATAACAAACACTCCCACTAACGCTCACTAACTACCACTAACTGACGCTCACACTAACAACTATCACTAATAACTCCCACTAACTCACTCACGCTCCCACTAACAGACTCTCTCCCACTCCCGCTAACTCCCACTAACTCACTCACTCTCTCACGCTAACACTACCAACTGACTATCTCACGCTAACACTACCAACTGACTCTCTCACGCTAACACTACCAACTGACTATCTCACGCTAACACACTCTCAAAAATTCGCAAAATCTCTATTCTTAAATCTCCAAAGACCCACCAGCAACACAGTCAAAGAAGCCCTGCTTGTGTGGTGCTTATATACCCTGTGTAAATGTTTAATGATGTCCCAATTTCCATTGTAATTAGTGTTCAGGTGTGCTTTATTAGCAATTAATATTATTGCAATGTGTATTAGGTGTGTTAATTTGCGCATGCTCATTTTGAGTTGGTATTTGTGGAATGTGTAGAATGCGATGATGTCATAGTGGTCGTTTTCTCTAACATTGTCCAATAGTATTCTTTTTAAATGTGAATTTGCGATGGTGTGTTCTTCGTGAAGTGTTGTATATGTATGTTTTTCATAATATATAATGATATTGAATGCGATTTTTTTTTTAGTGTATGTATATATTTTTTATTCCTTGTTGTTATTGTGCGATTTTCCGCATCTTAAAGTATATGCGTATTCCCCGTATAAATAGTATTAAAACTTCCCCCGCTTGTGAATGTGTAATGCTTGTGTGCTTTGTTGATTGATTGATGTTGTGACATTTGCGGCGTGTTATTGTTGTGCATGATGTGGTATGCGTCATATGACCGAGCTGTGCGTATTCTCGCGAGATCGAGTGTTAGGTAAAAAAAGCTATTTTTTGCCTTTCCCATTGATCTCTATGGGAGACTGTCTAACGCGGGCAGGATTACGCGTGTGACATACACGCGTTAGGAGCATCGTTAGATGGTCTTATATTAACTCTAAATACCGGAGTCAAACAATGACGTGCGTTAGACATAAAACACGCGTGGCGTTAACAGCCCATCTACCGCCGAACTCTAAATCTAGCCGTTACTTTGGACACATTTTTTTGGATATTTTTTGTATGGGACCTTACTATTTGGATTTTGCATGGGACATTACTTCTTGGACATTGTATGGGACATTCCATTAGTTTGGAAACCTATTCTAATTGTAATTTTATGTTAATAAAACGATTGTTAATTTTATAAAATTTATAAAATTGCATTTAATACCCATACTTTTTTACTTTTTTAACGTTTAACATTTTTATGTAATATTAATATATATACTTTTATATAATATATATTCCTAAGTCGTGGACACCATCTTTAGCAACACAACCCTCTTTTGGGGGTAGTGTAGCGCTGTATCTTGGATTTCTATTTAACATTTACACTTTGGAGTCTGGTTGGGAGACTCCGCCTACATTAGATATAGCTTGTATGGTATTATTGTGGCGCTGATAGACATACATTTGTTTGAAATATCAATACCAGCCTCTTTCATAACTCATTTCACCCAGCAGGAAATAGAAGTGTTAGTAACAGGAGCATGAGGAGGGATAAAAGGAGATAAAAAGTTGATTAGAAGATCTTAAGAGAGAAGTTTTAGATTCATACTCTTTAAGACAATTAACAACACAAAGGGAAGGTTCAGAAGGCAAGTACGGATAAAATATAGAAGAATACAAAGTTTTAGTTCTGCAAGATAAGAAAAAAGTGACACCTTCAGGAGAGAAAAGTTTAGAATTAAAATCTAAAGCACCAACATCAGAAACTCTATGGAAAGAAATAAGACATAATAAGGTAGCTAACTTGGCAGAAAGTTGTTTCAAAGAAAGTAAGTTATTAGAAGGCCAAGATTTGAAAAGGGAAAAAACTTATCCACGTCCCAGAAAAAAATTATATTTAGGGATAGGAGGACGTTTAAATCTAATGGCTTTTAAAAGTCTACAAATAAGGGGATGTTGACCAACAGGGAAATTATTTAATAAAACATGTTTAGTCGAATTAGCTGAACCATACAAATTGATAGATCTGTAAGCTAAACCTGATTCAAAAAGAGACGTTAGGAAATTAATAATATGACTTAAATCAGTTGAAAGGGGATCCAAGTTCCTAACCATGCACCAGCTAGACCACTTTGACCATGCATAAAAATAGGATTTTCGGGTGCCTGGAGCCCAAGATTCTCGCACTTCAAAAAGTCCTTCGAGAGGAGAGGAATCCCTGAAATTGACCAAGCGATGAGTTGAAGGGAGTCTTGAAGAATGAGATTTGAAAATCTCCTTCTGGATTGGTTAACAAATGTGGAAGATGAGGGAGAAGAATATGAAGTTTGAAGGACATTTCCAGAAGTGCAGGGTACCATGGTTGAGTCGGCCAAAGGGGGGTTATTAAAAGAAGATAAATTTTGTCTCTGCGGACCACTGAAATTGTTCTCGAAATCATCGATAAGGGGGAAAAGCATAGGCTCTTTGAGGAGGCCAAAGTTGGAGAAGAGCATTGATTGCCGCTGCCTCTGGATCCGGTCTCCAACTGAAGTAGGGACGAATTTGGAAATTCAGACGTGACGCAAAGAGATCGAGAATGAAGGGAGCTCTAAGGTGAGACAGAGAAAAGAAGACATTTCTGTCAAGTCTCCAATTGCTGGAATCCACCAGAAAACGAGAGCCCCAATCCACTGCTGTGTTTGAAAGACCTGGAATATATTCTGCTTTCACAGAAATATTCCTGTCTTGACACAGATTAATGAACTCTTTGGTAATATTGGAAAGATCTCTGGATTTCGTACCCCCCAAACGGTTTAGATATCGAACTGCAGAGGTATTGTCCATGTGGAGTAAAATGGTAACTGGAGAAGAATTCTTCACAAAACTCTTGACAGCGAAAAATCCTGCTAGAAGTTCTAAACAATTTATATGGAATAATTTCTCCTTCAGAGACCTGGAGAATTGCCGAAAATATCTCTCCCGTTCCACGCTTCCATATGAGAAAGCCACCAGGAGAGTTCCTCTTTGGCCTCTGGAGAAAGTTGGATTAAAAACCCTTTATGTAAATGGCAGATTTTGAGATGTTGTTATTCCCGATAGTGAAGAGGAGCAGGAAATATAGCCTGAATAGAGGATGAACGTAACCCCACTATTCTGGCTATATTCTTGATAGGAGTGAATTGAGTTGAGAGGGTACAATATATTTCTTTCTTGATATTCTTTATTTTGTCTGGAGGTAAACTGAGAGTTGCTGTGGAAGTATTTATGGTGAAACCCAGAAATACCAGGGATTGAGAAGGAGACATGACTGATTTCTGTTTATTTATAATAAAACCTAGATTCTCTAGAAGATGAATGGTAAGGGATAATTGATTTTGAAGAGAAGCAAAATTCTGGTTCATAATCAGAATATCGTCTAAGTAAATAATTAGACGGACTTCTCTGAGTCTTAACCAGGCCATAACTGGCTTTAATAGTTTTGTAAAAATCCAAGGAGCTGAAGAAAGACCAAAAGGAAGACAAGTAAAGCTCCAAAATTGGTCTTTCCAGAAAAAAGTTAAAAATATTCGATGTTCCGGAGCAATCGGAACGATCAGATAAGCATCTGTCAGATCTAAGCGAATCAACTAATCGTTTTATCTGATGCAATCTCTTAGTAGATGAATTCCTTCCATCTTGAAATGATGATAGGAAACACAAGTGTTTAGATCTCTTAAAATTAATACAGGGCGGAATAGACTATTTTTCTTTTTTACAAGAAAAAGATTGCTAAGGAAGAAATCTTGTGAAAAATTGGTATTTTGAATGGCTTATTTTTGAAAAAGAGTTGAAATTTCTGATTGAACCATATTTGATCCTCTTTTGAAAATTGAATGGGACAAGGTCTTGATGTTTGAACGGGAGGGGAAGAAAATTCTATCAAAACACCTAGAACTGTTTGAAGAATTCAAGGATCTGAAGTTACAAGTCTCCAATTTTGAGCAAAAAGTGCGAGTCTGCCACCAAGATTTCCTGGGAAAAAAGGAAGGGAAAAAGAAAAAGGAAAAATTACTTGCAGGGGGACGAGATCTTGCTCTGGATCTTTGACCCCTTTGGAACCACGGTCTGGAACGAGGCGGGAAGAACTGGGAAGTAGAGGGATCTTGGAAAGTGTTGCTGAAACTGTTGTTGATATTGGAATTTAGGTCTTGATTGATAATTTGTGCGGCCAGGAAAGCGACCTCTGCCTGTCGGAAAAACTGTTTAGGTAGAAAAAAAAGGGTTAATAAAATTATTAAGATCTTTTAGAAAAATGTCTCCAAAAAGAAGACCATTAGAGTCAGAATCTAATTCATTAATGGAATTGTCACAAATTTTGGGGTCAATTTTATGTAGAATATTTTTTCTATGTTCAATGATCATAGCCATGTAAGCATTCCCTATGAAGAAGATCATTCTTTTAACCCATTCTCTAACCAAAAAGGGGTCAAGAGAGGAATTCTCAATAACAGCCTGTTCAGAAATTTAAAATAGGAATAGGAATAGGACCAACGGAATCTAACAGTTTGTCTTGGCATGTTTTCCATGCCCTATCCATGCCTTTCTTAACCTTATAACCAGGGGCCCTATAAATTTAATAATTTTTGGATCAATTTTGGGAGTTATACAGGCATTGTTGGGAAGAACGGGACGAGGGCATTCTGCTCTCATTTTATTATGAGCATCTCTTTTGAGAGGAAACTTTAATTGGAAATCAATAAAAGTGGCCACATTTAAAGAGGGAAACCACTCAGATGATCTGGAGGAAGCGAAAAAGATATAGAGAATAACGGGTAGTGTGGCGGTAGCACCAGAAAACATTCAGGTATTCCAAGATAAACAAAATGCATTCAAGGATCCAGGCAGAGACTGTATAAAGTATCTTCTTCTTTGCCTCTCTGCTGTACCTCTTCAGGATATCTGTTTTAATTGCATTCTTGATCTCATGGATCATGGGTGTGTCTCCTATGGTGCCTGTCATGTTCTGGAGCAGTTGTGCATTAAGTTTGGAGGGGCTGGCTTATGAATTTATGACTGCTAATATGATGTTAGTGAATATAGTGTTAGCAGTATAATGAAAGTATGCATATGGGTGCTTCAATGGGCGTGATTAGCATATACCAAAATGATAGCATAAATTCAAATCGGCTTCTAAGGTCGAGTTGGCACATATATGATATTTGCTGATATCAGCACTATTGGTATAATATGTGTTATATAATTATAGGTATATATACGAGATGAAGCAACCAATGCTTAAATTCTAAGCTCCGCTGAAATCATTAGCCACCTCGTATATACCTATAATTATATAACACATATTATACCAATAGTGCTGATATCAGCAAATATTATATATGTGCCAAATCGACCTTACAAGCCAATTTGAATTTATGCTATTATTTTAGTATATGCTAATCACGCCCATTGAAGCACCCATATGCATACTTTCATTATACTGCTAACACTGTATTCACTAACATCGTATTAGCAGTCATAAATTCATAAGCCAGCCTCTCCAAACTTAATGCACAACTGCTCCAGAACATGACAGGCACCATAGGAGACACACCCATGATCCATGAGATCAAGAATGCAATTAAAACAGATATCCTGAAGAGGTACAGCAGAGAGGCAAAGAAGAAGATACTTTATACAGTCTCTGCCTGGATCCTCATTTTAAGGGACTGCCTTTTTATTCTAACAGAGGAGGAAAGATTGGAGATATACAGAGGAGTGACTGAGGAGGCTGCATCCTTGGAGTTGGAGGTCATTTTAATTTCATCATGTTTCTTGAAAAATTTTTATAAAATTAACAAACATAACATTCATAACAAAATAGGCTTAGCTAGCTATAGCTAGCTAGCTTAGTAAGCTAGCTACAATGAGTAAAAGGTTTATATAAGTAAAGACAGTTAAAAACACCATGGTCAACTTTCCTCCTCCTAGATGTGAGCATGACTGACTGAGCACATATCTGGATGCTAGGTAAGGTTAATTAATGCTATTTTCTATTCTTTTGTTCAAACACAGATTCAGTGTACACAGATTCAGTGTACTACAGTTACACCTAGGAGGACAAACGTGGATGAAGCGCATGAGGGAAAAGAAACTCTGGAAGAAGAACCACCCATCGAGGATAGCCCTTCTCCTCTCAAAAGAAAATCCACATCGCTGCTCATGAGTTTGCTGGGACAGTGTTTCACTGACATTGAAGGTACAATAGAACCCAAGACCCCCTATGCCAAGGCTGAGGAGGAAATAAAGAAATATTGTAAAGCCCCATCTCTGCCTCTCACTGAAGACCCTTTGAACTGGTGGCATGTACATTTCCCCTCCTCTCTCAGCTGTCACAGCGATACTTGTGTATCCCATATACAAACTTGTCTGCAGAGCGGGTTTTCTCCACTGCAGGAGATGCGGTAACGGCAAAAAGAAGCACCCTCAATCCAGAGCATGTGGATCAACTAGTGTTCTTACAGAAAAACCTACATATTCCATAATTCTAAACAGTGATTGATGTTTATTAATATTTAATGTTTTTTGGCACATCCAGGAAGTGCTGTGTGTCCACTGCCCACACTCCAGTGTTGTTGTTAAGTTATTTTATATTTGTTATAGTTTTTCTTATAGCTTTTTGAAAATTAAAGCTTAAAACCTTGAGTAAATCTTTGTTGGATTACAAATATAATACACGACCACATCACTGTCACACATACACAAACAAGACATAACACACAACTGAGCACACCATGTGTGTGGTTTTTTTGGTATTGTTTGTGTGTGTGTTGTGTAACTATATATTTGTGATCTCATAAAGATAATCAAGTTCATCTAGAAGTTCAATGCTACTTGTAATAAGTATTTCTACTTCTACTACTGTGTGTTCCAGATTCACTGTGTGATGTTTGCCAGTCAGGAAGTGCTCTGTTTTGTAGATGTGGTGTTATTGTTTACAGCACACCTGTAATGTATTGTATTGTTTGTAATGCAGTGCATACTGCATATTGCATATTCATAAGGGATTATTCACACTAAAAAGTCTCTATTTTAAAGAGACCCTTTAATATACCATCCCATGCCCCATCCAGGCAGATCTGTAGGGGTTAACCGGTTAAAACCACCACCCGAAGCCAAACCAGTCCACTATAAGAGGAAGAGAAAGCCTTAAATACATTGTAAATTGAAGCTGAAAACCTTGAGTAAATCTTTATTGGATCACAAATATACAACACATACACAGCAGTACACACACAATACAAAAAAAGAAACTACACACACCTCATGTGCGTGCCACCTCCTATGATTTATGTCTGTGTTTTTTTGTATTTTTTGTGTGTGTACTGTAACTATATATTTGTGATCCCATAAAGATAAGTTCAACTAGTAGTAGTTCAATGCTACTTGTTGCAATGTCTAGTACTACTGTGTGTGTTCCAGATTCACTGTGATGTTCACCAGTCAGGAAGTGCTCTGTTTTTTAGATGTTGTTTACGGCACACCTGTAATTTATTGTACCACATATGTGATATGATTTATTTTTTGTTTTGTGAGGATGACCATTTTCACACAAATTATAATGGTAATAATAATGGTGGTAAACTCTGCCTAACTATTTTGGTTTTAATTTAATGTTTATTTAGACATTTATGTTAATGTTTGCTTACTAGTGTACTATATACATTTGAATATTTTCTTTTATTGAAGAAGTACACTACGTGCACTGCACTTACACTACTACTTCAGTTTGATGCCATTTAGTATTTACTGTTCTAAATAAATACTGTTGTTGTCTGCTGTGTTCAGACTTTGCCACATATAGAGGAAGAGTGTCCTTTTTTTTTGAGCTAATAAAATAAAAAAAAGAGTTCTTCTGACTGTTTGATTTTTTTGCTGAAAAATTAAAATCATGGGCATAGGGAACTAATCGTGACGTAGAATCGAATCGTTGACATGATAATTGTAATCGAATCGTGAGACCAGTGAAGATGCGCACCCCTACTAGAAAATTAACCAAATTTGGTAATAGAAGAAAATTGAACAGTTGTTTAAAATGGTAAGCTCTATGTGAATCATGACAACAAAAATTGGGTTTCATGTCCCTTTAAGGTTCTTTTTCATTTCAACTACACGTTTATTCCTGCTCCTTCAGATATTCTGTATTCAGAGACAATGATTTGCTCCCAAAATTCGAAATTTCAGACACAACCAAAAGCTAGAGGATAAGTTAAACCAACTTTTTTCAAGCCAAGTTGCTGAGCCTAAAACATTTTATCTGGAGCATACCTATCATTTGCAAAGATCTCGGTGGCCTCAATTACAGATACATAAATACTAGATGAAATCAGAAAGAATGATATGATAACAAATCACTTTATCGTCTCTCTGGTATTCACAGCTCGGGTAAAGCAGACTTATCTCCAATATATTTATCACATTTTCTATCTCTAAGCCATTGTATAAGGTACTTCCTAAACACAGTAAACTTGATTCTCTACTGACTGATACTGGCTCTCAAGAAGGAATGCCAATGACGACCTGTGCTTGAACAATTATGAGATCATATGCAGATAAACCCCCTTTTGACATTAATCAACATCTTTCCAGGCCTATAAATTGACTGTAATTTTAAAATGTATATGCCACTGGCTGCTAGCCAACACTTTTCAGATTTACCATGGGAGATGACCATTCCAGCTTATTGTGCTTGCTTTTTACCATGTCAGTATGAACTTGTATGCTTCTTTACTTATTTCAGAAGAAATATAGCAGCAATTATGCTGAAGGACAATATTGGGACAATGTGGAAATGGAATTCCCTTTGTCATACCCATACACAATACTCCATCATCCTGGCATGAGGAGTGACTTTGCAGAACCGCTTTCTTAAACACCTTTTGACATTAGATTAATCTGCTGATAAATGCATTGGAATTCCTGACCACTGATGTTGCCCTGCAGCATTTTCTAGATTACCTGAATATGAAAATATAGTAGCAGTGTTCTACACCAGTTTCAAACAGCTTCACAAAGACTGCACCTGTTTAAAAAACCAGAGGGATTCTGTAGCGAGCAGAAACTCATGCCCTAAAACTCTGAGTGATTGCAGGTTCTAAACATTCTTTTTCATCTTATAACACAATGTTGTGAGATTATTTATATTGCAGACTCCATCCTGCACTCTCCCTATTGTTTTCAGTCAGTATAAAGTGACTGAATTCTTACAAGGTTGTATTCTGCTTTACACTTTGTATCTTGTTCACTGTCTTCCTATTTCTTTCAACTGCACAAAAGACAGGAGGCAGACTGACAAATTACTTGTGATTGCAGAGGATGTTTACAGGCTATCACCTAGATTACGAGTTTTGCGTTAGAGGCTATGCGGTGCTAATGAGCAGTTTTGTCTCACCGCTCACTTACCTGAAGCGTTGGTATTATGAGTTTTCAGAAACCCGTCGTTAAAAGGCAAGAAGTGAGTGTTGAGCAAAATTTTGCTCATTACCGCACTCCAATACCAGTGCTGCTTAAGTCAGCGGTGAGCTGGTGTAACGTGCTTGTGCACGATTTCCCCATAGGAATCAACGGGGAGAGCCGGCTGAAAAAAAGTCTAACACCTGCCAAAAAGCAGCGTAAAACTCCTTAACGCAGCCCCATTGATTCTTATGGGGAAATAAAATTTATGTCTACACCTAACACCCTAACATGAACCCCGAGTCTAAACACCCCTAATCTTACACGTATTAATCCCTAATCTGCCGCCCCCGACATCGCAGACAATATATCCTATATTATACTTAATAACCCCTAATCTGCGCTCCGGACACCGCCACCACCTACATTATACTTATGAACCCCTAATCTGCTGCCCCCAACATCGCCGCCACCTACATTATATTTATTAATACCTAATCTGCCGCCCCCAATGTTGCCGCCACCTACCTACACTTATTAACCCCTAATCTGCCACCCCCAACGTCGCTGCCACTATATTAAAGTTATTAACCCCTAAACCTAAGTCTAACCCTAAACCTAACACACACTAACTTAAATATAATTTAAATAAATCTAAATAAATATTCCTATCATTACCTAAATTATTCCTACTTAAAACCAAATACTTACCTGTAAAATAAACCCTAAGCTATCTGCAATATAATTAATAGTTACATTGTAGCTATTTTAGGATTTATTTTTATTTTACAGGCAAGTTTGTATTTATTTTAACTAGGTAGAATAGTTATTAAATAGTTATTAACTATTTAATAACTACCTAGCTAAAATAAATACAAATTTACCTGTAAAATAAAACCTAACCTAAGTTACACTAACACCTAACACTACACTATAATTAGTGTATAATGGCGTCCCTTAGATTCCGATTGGCTGATAGAATTGGAACAGCCAATAGAATGCGAGCTCAATCCTATTGGCTGATTGGATCAGCCAATAGGATTGAACTTCAATACTATTGGCTGATTGCATCAGCCAATAGGATTTTTTCTACCTTAATTCCGATTGGCTGATAGAATTCTATCAGCCAATCGGAATCTAAGGGACGCCATCTTGGATGACGTCACTTAAAGGTACCTTCATTCTGTTTTAGTCGTCGCCAGAAGAGGATGCTCCGCGTCGGATGTCTTGAATATGGACCCGCTCCGCGCCGGATGGATGAAGATAGAAGATGCCGTCTGGATGAAGACTTCTGCCCATCTGGAGGACCACTTCGCCCGGCTTGGATGAAGACTTCTGCCCGTCTGGAGGACCACTTCGCCCGGCTTGGATGAAGACGTCTCCCGGTAAGTCGATCTTCAGGGGGTTAGTGTTAGGTTTTTTTATGGGTGTATTGGGTGGGTTTTATTTTTTAGATTAGGGTTTGGACAGCGAAAGAGCTAACTGCCCTTTTAAGGGCAATGCCCATCCAAATGCCCTTTTCAGGGCAATGGGGAGCTTAGTTTTTTTTAGATAGTATTTTATTTGGGGGGTTGGTTGTGTGGGTGGTGGGTTTTACTGTTGGGGGGGTCGTTTGTATTTTTTTTTACAGGTAAAAGAGCTGATTACTTTGGGGCAATGCCCCGCAAAAGGCCCTTTTAAGGGCTATTGGTAGTTTAGTTTAGGCTAGGGTTTTTGTTTTATTTTGGGGGGGCTTTTTTTATTTTAATTGGGCTATTAGATTAGGTGTAATTAGTTTAAAGATCTCTGTAATTTGTTTATTTTTTTCAGTAATTTAGTGGGGTTTTTTTTGTACTTTAGCTCATTTAATTTAATTTAGGTAATTGTATTTAATTTAGTTAATTTATTTAATTATAGTGTAGTATTAGGTGTTAGTGTAACTTAGGTTAGGTTTTATTTTATAGGTAAATTTGTATTTATTTTAGCTAGGTAGTTATTAAATAGTTAATAACTTTTTAGTAACTATTCTACCTAGTTAAAATAAATACAAACTTGCCTGTAAAATAAAAATAAACCCTAAGATAGCTACAATGTAACTATTAGTTATATTGTAGCTAGTTTAGGGTTTATTTTATAGGTGAGTATTTAGTTTTAAATAGGAATAATTTAGTTAATGATAGGAATATTTATTTAGATTTATTTAAATTATATTTAAGTTAGTGGGTGACTGTTAGGTTTAGGGTTAGACTTAGGTTTAGGGGTTAATAACTTTTAATATAGTGGCGGCGACGTTGGGGGCGGCAGATTAGGGGTTAATAAATGTAGGTAGGTGGCGGCGACATTGGGGGCGACAGATTAGGGGTTAATAAATATAATGTAGGTGTCAGCGATGTTGGGGGCGGCAGATTAGGGGTTCATAAATATAATGTAGGTGGCGGCGGTGTCCGGAGTGGCAGATTAGGGGTTAACATTTTTATTATAGTGTTTGCGATGCGGGAGGCCTCGGTTTAGGGGTTAATAGGTAGTTTATGGGTGTTAGTGTACTTTTTAGCACTTTAGTTATGAGTTTTATGCTACGGCGTTGTACCATAAAACTCTTAACTACTGACTTTTAAATGTGTTAGGATTCTTGACAGGGTAGGGTGTACCGCTTACTTTTTGGCCTCCCAGGACAGACTCGTAATACTGGTGCTATGTAAGTCCCATATTAAAAAGACTTTACAAAGTTTACGTAAGTCGTTTTGCGGTAAGGCCAAAAAAGTGTGTGGTGCCCCTAAACCTTCAATACTCGTAATACCAGCGGGCATAAAAAAGCAGCATTAGGACCTCTTAACGCTGCTTTTTATTCAGCCTAACGCACAACTCGTAATCTAGCCGGATGGTTTTCTGATAGAATTTTAAGGAAAATTGATACTGTATTCATGTGTGCCTTAGCAATATAAAGGTAGAAATATGTAATGTATGCATCATCCCTAATGTAGTGCTGCAGCTCAAAAATGTTCTTTATCATAGATTCCCTCTGATTCCACCTAATCACAGTATTGTCTGCGCTAGCAAATGGGTTAAACCCATAGTTAAAGGGACATGAAACCCAAAGTTTTTCTTTCATGATTCAGATAGAATGTACAATTTAAAAATACATTCCTATTTACTTCTATGATCTAATTTGGTATCCTTTATTGAAAACCATACCTAAGTAGGATAAGGTAGCTAGTTGCTTATTGGTGGCTGCATTTATATGACTCTTGCCATTGTCTTACCAATGTGTTTAGTTTGCTACCAGTAATGCATTGCTGCTTCTTTAACAAAGGATACCAAAACAATGTAGCAGATTTGGTAATAGAAATAAATTGGAAAGTTGTTTAAAATTGCACACTCTATCTGAATCATAAAGAAACATTTTGGGATTCATGTCCCTTTTAAGGGACAGTAAACACCTTGAGATTGTAATATAACATGTTCAATTATGTATAGTAAAACAACTTTGCAACATACTTTCACGATTGTGGCTAGCTATGTCCACTCCAGTAACACGTTTGAACTGACTACTGTAATCAAGGCAAGTGGTGGGTGGAGTTTGGCTATCAAAAAACATTAGCAGCAAACAATGTGTTAACACATTCAAAACATTTTCACACTTATCTGTCAATTTATTTGCAAAAAGCGCTTGTATTTACAGAGTTTTTATTGTCCCTTTAAAGTCAGCTGCAGATCAACAATCCACTACTGGGACCTTGCTGAGCACATCTGGTGAGCGAATGATGGGACATATGTGCATAGCTAAAAAACACCAGCTAGCTCCCATTAGTGTTTCGCTGCTCCTGAGCCTACCTAGGTATTCTTTTCAACAAAGAATACCAAGAAAACAAAGTACAATTGATAATAGAACTAAAGTGAAAATTGTCTTAAAATTGCATGTTCTGTCTGAATTGAGATAACTTAATTTTTACTTTAATATCCTTTTAATCAGCAGGAGTGAGACTCCCTCATTTAAAAGATGGGATTCCCCTTTTCTTTCATACAGGTGGTGAGAGTCCACGATCCATCACTCCTGGGAATAACTCTTCCTTGCCGCTAGGAGGAGGCAAAGATTCCTAAACCCCAAGAGCTGTATAAAACCCCTCCCACCTCACTGGTAAATCAGTCTTGTCTTTGCCTCCAGTGGAGGAAAGTGAAGAATGAAGATGTACATGTTATTCTTCAGTGAGAGGGGTTCTCAGACTGAGTTGAGGCCCATTTCCCCTCAGAGTGCAGTTTTTGATGGAGGGATGTATTGGGAGTATGGGTAGTGACATATTTTTCTCATTTAGCAGAATCTCTCACTTTCAGACTGTGGTTGTTTCTTTAACAACATGGTTGGAAAATCAATTTTCCAATTAGTTCTCTGGTTGCTCAGACAGGGGTTGTTTTTCTGACAATTCAGATAGATACAGTTTCCATGAATCTCTCTTTGACAGATCTAAGAAGGTTGAAGTTAATGTTAGGTTGTCAAAATATTTAGTCTCTGGCCCCAATTTATCAAAGGTCTTGCGGACCTGATCCAATACTGCGGATCAGGTCCGCAAGACCGCGCTAAATGCGGAGAGCAGTACATTCTCCGCATTTAACATTGCACCAGCAGCTCACAAGAGCTGCTGGTGCAACGCCGCCCCCTGCTCACTCGCGGCCGCCAGCAGGGGGTGTCAATCAACCCGATCGTATTGGATCGGGTTGATTTCCGGCGATTCCTGTCCGCCTGCTCAGAGCAGGCGGACAGGGTTATGGAGCAGCGGTCTTTAGACCGCTGCTTCATAACTTGTGTTTCTGGCGAGTCTGAAGACTCGCCAGAAACACGGCCCTTCAAGCTCCATACGGAGCTTGATAAATATGGGCCTCTTTCTTTTCCCTCAGTTGCTCTTTTGCATGGAGGTATTAGGTCTCATGCTGCTGCATCAGATGTTTTTACATTTGCTTGTTTTTACATGAGGCCTCTTTAGCTTTGTATGCTTCAGCAATAGTGCAGGGATCTAAGGGATCATACTCAGGTGTCTTAAGGATTTATCTAGATCACAGGACAAGTTAGTGCCTGTCTTTCTGGCTGAACCATCACCTAATTATGTGATAGGATTTGAAGGGGTACCCAAGGCTATCTGGATTATAAAGTTAATGAGTTTAAACATTTTTATCTTAGCAATATGACAGTATTACCCTAGACTCTCAAGTGTTTAATATATAAAAAAAACAAGAATACTAGATGGCAATTCTTAAATAAAAATTTGCGTTTATTTTAACATAGAAAACAGTTGTTAAAAAATTATTATATTTTTAAAAATCTACTTAGTGAATACAATGTCAATATTATAAAAACATTGAGGATGTAACACATATATTACATAGAATCAAGTTGGTTTAATAACCTTATTGCTCCGTTTCTTTTTTTTGGGCGGAGGTGCAAATAGATAAATAAATATTGCAGAGTGTACAAAAAATGTAAGATATAATTGTGGTTTAAAATTGTGATGTTAACAGTGCTTAAAGTGATTAATACAATGATGTAGATATCAATGATACCTTAAAAAGTTCACTTATTTGTCCGTAAAAAGTGTTCCCATCTGATGTGTGGTAAATAATAATACCGTAAAGTACCTTAAAGTGATCCGTGCTTTTTGGAGTATCTGAAAGTGATCCTTACTGTTTAAAATATCTCTGTTTCCAACAGAAGGGGCTTTGTGAAAAAAAAAAACCTCTGGTGCAATAACCAACTGATGAGTGTCTTTCAATGTGTCCAATTCAAGACTTATTTGTATCCATCCTGTCTTTGGAAATCTTCCGGGTGCGCGCACTACTTAAATTTCTGAGTCTTCGGAGGGCGGAGCTAGCCAGCAACAGGAGCAGAAGCAGTTTGCAGCAGCTCTGCTCAAATAATACTAAGAATTAGCTACAAAGGTGATATTTTCAGTAGAATCTGTCCAAATCCCAACCTTTGGGCACCTGTGTATTGAGGAGGATCAATTTTCACAAAAATTTGCAAAGTTTGAGGAAGATCGTAGCGGGCCGGTTCACAGAACCAGAGACAAAGTAGGAAAGGCCGGGGCTGCGGCCTACACCGGACCCCAGATCACAGTTCGTCACCGGTGAAAAAAAAGAAGAAAATTGGATTGTCTCAGATCTAAGGGCTTCACCGGACATACCCAGAGGATTGGGGTAAGAACCCACTATTTTTATTCCTAATTTTTGATTGAAAAAGACATAACAGCTCAGAGATCACAGAGTTAAGCTGCGGTTCTCTAACAGCAACTGGAGGTGAAATACAGTTAGGATACACTTGGGGAGACTGCTGGCTTGTTCTGGGGACTTGCAAATCATAACTACTACATAGACTGTGTGGCAAGAGGATACAGGAGAGGGGCTTGTGGCGGGAAAGTTGCCATTTTCTATCTGTCCTGTACATATCACTTCATCATCAAAGCCCAAATAATTTGCAAGAGTAATAGAACTTTTTATATTCTCACTAAAAAGACTGCTAATCTGATAGCTTGTGCAACATTACAGCGTAACACAGTACAACAGCTTTGAGTTCTTGGAACTTTGAAAACAACTAGATTTTTATCTCTCCCCCCCTTTCCTGCCATTCTCTGTGGTGGTGGGTCATATCCCCAATTCCTTCTTCCGTGATCGTCCTGTGAGGACAAAGCTCCTGGGGAGAGAGATTATATGGCAGGACAAGCTTAAGTAACTTGCAATACCTGAGAGGAGTGTTTGCTACAGTTAAAGGACTTTACAGACACTGGTTGCCCCTTCCCTAGCCCCACAGGAGTTAGTTGGGCCTGGGATACTAAGGGAGCAGCATTCAATAAGCCTCAAAAACTGGCACCCTCTAGGTACATACTGATTTATAAGCTGCAACCTGTTCAACATATTGACATGAAGCTGAATTAAAAGCATATTCTACAAGCGGACTGAGTGGGAACCCTTTCCTATGCATTTATTATAACTGCCCTAAATATTGTGGTCTGCCAGTGCTTTGTCAATAATTATTGATAATAATTATTGATTTCATGTTTTTGTTATCTACTGTAATCTATCTAGTTTTCCATGATGATCTCTAGATCTCAGCTAAAAAAAAAAACAAAGTGCTGGAGAACTATCTGTAGACGCAGAGTCCCAACCATCCTCCCCCCAAAAAAACCACACAGCTGCAGAGGGGGGTTCACAGAGTAGTGATCTCCTATTACAGATTAATCAAATGTTTAAGGAAGAGATGAGGGCAGCTCTCTCAGAATTAAAACAAGATATATCAGAAATTGAAGATAGGACGGCAACTTTGGAGGATAAAATGGACGATATTGCAGAAGAAATACCTATTTTGCAAAACACTATACAAACACAGCAGGAGCAAATACAGAAGTTGGAGGATGCATTAGAGGATCTGGAGAACAGATCCAGAAGATCCAATATTAGAATTCGAAACCTGCCAGAATCATACAACAACTTACCGGATACATTGCTAAAAATATTTCAACAATTAGTACCGGATACAGATCCTTCATTGTTTCTGATGGACAGAGCACACAGAGCACTGGCCAGACCACCCACAACAGCGACAGCAAGAGATGTGATCACCAAGTTACATTATTATCATATCAAGGACCAAATTATGCAAGCAGTATGCAATGTTCCTAGAATAACATTTGAAGGTCATGCCTTGCAGCTTTTCACAGATCTTTCGCCAACTACCCTCAGGAGGAGAAGAGAGCTCAAACCAGTGGTTTCAGTGTTAATCAAGGCACAGATCAAATATCATTGGGGTTTCCCATTCAAGCTTATTTTCATGTATGAGAAGTCATCATACTCTTGTTCATCTCTTTCAGAAGGACAAAGCATTTTTTGAGAAACTAAAGCTAGAGAAAATAAACGAAGCAGAGTCCTCTTCCCCAAAGCCTCAACGTAAAGCGATTACGAAAGAATGGACATCTGTGGGCAAAAATGCTCGGCCTAGTAGAAATCAGGAGAGTCCTACTTGAGGAGAGCAGTTGGGGACACTTTTGATATCCATTTTTGATACTTCAACTCTAATTCTTCATGAGTGGAGAAACCAATAAAGAGTGGCTAATGTCATTATTCTTAATTCAGTTCACTGGTTCAGCTTGGAGTTCCTGGCGGACTTCTTTTCATGATAACCCTCTTGCTGGACCTTTCCCCTTTCCCTTCCCACTGAGTCCACTAACAGTTTTCTTACAGGTTTTTTCCTGGTTGTTTTTTGTTATCATTTTATTATGTTCTCAAACCCGGATGTCGGGGTACAAATAATGTTGTTTGTATATTCAGTTCTACAGTTTTATGTTACTGTTGGCAATGTTTATTGTCTTTTCCTCGGCAGGTCAAGGTCTTCTAAGTCGTTGGTTTTCAGGTACCGAATGTATCAGAATGTGTTTAGGGTCCAATCCTTATCTTGTTTATTGTATGCAGGTTCACGTCTCTTGTTAGGGAGAGGTGCACTATGGTTATTTAAAGAAATGTATAGCAATGTACACATGTTGAAAGCAGATATTAATCGTTACACGTATGTCACTTAAGGTGCTTACGCATAATGTTAAAGGTCTTCATTCCAATGTAAAAAGACGAAAAGCCATTGGCATGTATAAATCCCTAGGGGCACACGTTATTTTCATGCAGGAGACACATTTCACCAAGACAGCAACCCCTAAATATTGGGACAGAGCATATCCATTACAGTATCACGCCACTTGTAGTAAGAAAAAGTGTGGTGTCTCTTATGCACAATAGTATCAATTTCCAGGAAGAAGAGTCTTTTATAGATAGACAGGGTAGATACATAATTCTCAGAGGTAAAATTCATGACACCCCAGTGGTAATAGGTAATATCTATGCTCCTAATGAATCTCAGGCCCCTTTCTTGGCTAAACTCAGTAAGTTACTAACGTACTGGAAACAGTATAGGCTAATCATAGGGGGAGATTTTAACACGGTGGTAGACCCCGAAATGTACAGATCAGGGACGAGGTCAGCTTCTCAAACACAGAAATTTAGAAAAGTACTATATGATTTTTTGTTAGATCACAACCTATTAGATAGCTGGAGAGTTCAAAATGGAAATAATAGGGATTATACCTTTTATTCCTCAGCCCATAAGGTTTATTCATGAATTGACCATATTCTTGTGAGCCAAATATTGGCACCATTAATTATGAAATCAGACATAATAGTTAGCACCTGGTCAGACCATAATGTGGTTTTGACGACACTTTCATGCTTAATAGACCCGCTTAGAAACAAGAGTTGGCATTTGAACCCAACCTATTCAAAGATAAATTGTTCTTAGAGTTTTTGAGAAGGGAAATTGGAGTTTTTATTGGCTCTAATCAACAGTCAGTAGAAAATACTTCATATGTGTGGGGGGCGCTTAAGGCCTTTACAAGAGGCATATTAATTAGAGAATCTAGCTCCAAATTAAAAGCGGCACATGCTTATGGTGAGAGGCTAAAGGAAGAAATTAAGCAATTACACAATCTTCATTGCATCACTCAGAGCGCAAATACACTTAAAAGGCTAAATAGTAAAAGGGAGGAACTGGATAGATTGTGATCTCAGGAAGCATCTAAATCCTTAAAACTTATTGATACACAATATTTCATCCACGCTAACAAGCCTGACAGAATGTTAGCTTGTAGGCTGAAAGATATGACAAGGCTCACAACGGTCCCTCAGTTGCAGAAGCCAGATGGTTCTACCACTAACCATCCTCAAATTATAGCAGATACCTTTGCATCATATTACCAATCATTATATGCACTCCGTCGGGGAGACAGGAATCCCCGACAATTTGAAAACTACCAGGAATTTTTGGGCCATGACGATATGCCTAAGCTTGACTCAGATGATGTAGATGGGCTAAACGCACCTATCACATTAGCTGAAATTAGACAAACAATCAAACACCTAAAAATCAATAAAGCACCTGGTCCGGATGGATACACTGGTATTTTTTATAAGACATTTCTAGACTAATTAGGCCCCTTATTAGTGAATACCTTTAACCATATGTTAAAAGGGGGATATATCCCGAGAGAATTCTTACTAGCTCGAATTTCAGTAATTCCGAAGCCGGGCAAAAACAAGCAACACTGCAAAAATTATCGGCCTATATCTTTAATTAACCAAGACATAAAGATTTTCTCAAAACTTTTAGCCACCAGACTCAACAAACTAATGCCTAAACTAGTCCATCCGGATCAGGTGGGGTTCATAGCGAACAGGGAGGCCCCGGATAATGTGAGAAAGGTGATTGATTTGATTAATCTTGCGTTGGTTAAAGGGATGCCTTTTCTGTTCCTTTCCTTGGACGCAGAGAAGGCATTCAACCATATTTACTGGGACTACCTCGATAAGGTATTAGATGCATTTGGCATAACTGGAAACTTTAGAAAAGCGATCGCCACGATATACTCTCATCCCTCAGCATTTGTTAAAATTGCGGGGTATAAGTCAGGATCCATTGAAATAGCAAATGGTACTAGACAGGGATGCCCTCTTTCCCCGCTTCTATTTGCCCTGTGTATCGAACCTTTAGCAGCCAGCATCAGACGAAATGTAGATATTACAGGCATACATATAAAGGCAAAAGAATATAAAATCAGTCTTTTTGCAGATGACATTATTCTTTCGATCACAAAGCCACTTATTTCTCTTCCAGTACTGTATTCCACTATAGATAAGTTTGCAGCAATATCAGGTTATAAAATCAACAATGATAAGTATGAGGCTATTAGTGTAAATCTACCAGCACACACTAAAAAACTCATGGAGATTAATTTCTCTTTCTCATGGGCTGAGAAGGGAATGAGATATTTAGGAGTGATACTTACAAATAGGACTGAAGATCTGTATCAATTAAACTACACGCCTTTGATATCACAGATTAAAAACTTGCTACAGAAATGGGAAAAGTTGAAAATTTTGCTATATGGCAGAATAATTGGAATTAAAATGACAATTCTCACAAAAATATTATACCTATTTAGATGCTTACCAGTCTCTGTGCCATCCAAAACACTCACACAACTCCAGAATGTAATTTCGTTTATTTGACAAGGTAAAAGAGCAAGAACTAATAGACAAACTCTCTGCAGAAGTAGAAGAGGGGGAGGGATGGGATTGCCAGATTTTCTAGCATATTACCATGCGGCCCGTGTGGCTCAGACTGCGTTATGGCATAACAAGATTGATAATATTCAGTGGGTACAACTGGAGTCAGATATGGTTGGGGTGGAGCCAATTTATAAACTTCTATGGACTAATAGAACTCATAGGCCTAACATATGGAAAACTTTTGCAGCAGTAGCACACTCCGTCTCACTATGGGACTCTTTGTCTACTAAATTTAAGCTAATCTCAAATACTTCTAAGGCAATGCCATTAATAACGCTATCTACTACACTTGACGTGGGGCTTCAGAATAAGTGGGCCAATAGGGGGCTGTACAGAATTGCTGACACTTTAAGGGGACAGAACTTTATGGACTTTAACACATATGCTAGCCTTAATGAACGGGATAGACCCAGTTGGTATCCAGGGGCGCGATCCGATATAGCTCGCAGTTTGCGGCGCAAGCGAGGGAACCCACGTCGCCCGCAGTTTCAGCTCGCAACTCGAGCCATCCAATATGCGGCGCCGTCACTTGCTAAAGTAGCGCAAGTCTCACAAACCAGCGATGTCCAGAAATCTGCGTAAGTACAGATTTTTGGAGTCGCCAGTGACTTGCGCCACGTTAGAAACTGCCGGCGCCTATAAAACCTGACTAAAGTCTAAATCACCCGCACTGTCTAACACGCCTCCTAAACATAGCCCGACACGTCTAACACGCCTCCCTAACATAGCCCGACACGTCTAACCCTCTATCCGCTATCCCCCCTCACTATCCTAACAATAAAAAAGCTATTAACCCCTAAACCGCCGCAACCTAATAAAGTTATTAACCCCTAAACCGTCGCTCCTGTACCCCGCCGCCAGCTATATTATATCTATAACCCCCTAAAGTGAGCCCCTAACACCGCCGCCATCTATATTAAAATTATTAACCCCTAATGTAAGCCCCTTACACCGCCGCCATCTCTATTAAAATGATTAACCCCTAATTTAATCTACCTACCCCGCCGCCAGCTAAATTATCTATATTAACCCTAAGTATATTATAGTTAATATAGGTATTACATTATATATATTAACTATATTAACCCTAATTATATTAGGGTTAATATAGTTAATATAGTTACTATAGTATTTATATTAACTATATTAACTCTATCTAACCCTAACACCCCTAACTAAATTTATATTAAATTAATCTAATTCATTTATAAACTAAAATATTCCTATTTAAATCTAAATACTTACCTATAAAATAAACCCTAAGATAGCTACAATATAATTAATAATTACATTGTAGCTATGTTAGGGTTAATATTTATTTTACAGGTAAATTGTTAATTATTTTAACTAGGTATAATAGCTATTAAATAGTTATTAACTATTTAATATCTACCTAGTTAAAATAATTACCCAATTACCTGTAAAATAAATCCTAACCTAAGTTACAAATACACCTACACTATCAATAAATTAAATAAACTACAAACATCTATCTAAAAATACAATTAAATTAACTAAACTAAATTACAAAAACAAACAAACACTAAATTACAAAAAATAAAAAAAAGATTACAAGATTTTTAAGCTAATTACACCTATTCTAAGCCCCCTAATAAAATAATAAACCCCCAAAATAAAAAAAATTCCCTGCCCTATTCTAAATTAAAAAAAATTTCAAAGCTCTTTACCTTACCAGCCCTTAAAAGGGCCTTTTGTGGGGCATGCCCCAAAGAATTCAGCTCTTTTGCACACAAATACAATACCCCCCCCATTACAACCCACCACCCACATACCCCTATTCTAAAACCACCCAAACCCCCCTTAAAAAAGCCTAACACTACCCCCCTGAAGATCTCCCTACCTTGTCTTCACCACACCGGGCCGAACTCCTGATCCGATCCGGGCGATGTCTTCCTCCAAGCGGCAAAAAAGAATTCTTCCTCCAGCGACGTCTTCCTCCAAGCGGCAGCAAAGTCTTCATTCTTCCGGCGGCATCTTCAATCTTCTTTCTTCGCTCCGCCGCCGCGGAGCATCCATCCCGGACGACGACTGAACGACGAATGAGGTACCTTTAAATGACGTCATCCAAGATGGCGTCCGCCGAATTCCGATTGGCTGATAGGATTCTATCAGCCAATCGGAATTAAGTTAGAAAAATCTGATTGGCTGATTGAATCAGCCAATCAGATTCAAGTTCAATCCGATTGGCTGATCCAATCAGCCAATCAGATTGAGCTTGCATTCTATTGGCTGTTCCGATCAGCCAATAGAATGCGAGCTCAATCTGATTGGCTGATTGGATCAGCCAATCGGATTGAACTTGAATCTGATTGGCTGATTCAATCAGCCAATCAGATTTTTCTAACTTAATTCCGATTGGCTGATAGAATCCTATCAGCCAATCGGAATTCGGCGGACGCCATCTTGGATGACGTAATTTAAAGGTACCTCATTCGTCGTTCAGTCGTCGTCCGGAATGGATGCTCCGCGGGGGCGGAGCGAAGAAAGAAGATTGAAGATGCCGCCGGAAGAATGAAGACTTTGCTGCCGCTTGGAGGAAGACGTCGCCGGAGGAAGAATTCTTCTTTGCCGCTTGGAGGAAGACATCGCCGGAGGAAGAATTCTTCTTTGCCGCTTGGAGGAAGACAACACCCGGATCGGATCAGGAGTTCGGGCCGGTGTGGTGAAGACAAGGTAGGGAGATCTTCAGGGAGGTAGTGTTAGGCTTTTTAAGGGGGGTTTGGGTGGTTTTAGAATAGGGGTATGTGGGTGGTGGGTTGTAATGGGGGGGGGTATTGTATTTGTATGCAAAAGAGCTGAATTCTTTGGGGCATGCCCCACAAAAGGCCCTTTTAAGGGCTGGTAAGGTAAAGAGCTTTGACATTTTTTTAATTTAGAATAGGGCAGGGAATTTTTTTTATTTTGGGGGTTTATTATTTTATTAGGGGGCTTAGAATAGGTGTAATTAGCTTAAAAATCTTGTAATCTTTTTTTTTATTTTTTGTAATTTAGAGTTTGTTTGTTTTTTGTAATTTAGTTTAGTTAATTTAATTGTATTTTTAGATAGATGTTTGTAGTTTATTTAATTTATTGAAAGTGTAGGTGTATTTGTAACTTAGGTTAGGATTTATTTTACAGGTAATTGGGTAATTATTTTAACTAGGTAGATATTAAATAGTTAATAACTATTTAATAGCTATTATACCTAGTTAAAATAATTAACAATTTACCTGTAAAATAAATATTAACCCTAACATAGCTACAATGTAATTATTAATTATATTGTAGCTATCTTAGGGTTTATTTTATAGGTAAGTATTTAGATTTAAATAGGAATATTTTAGTTTATAAATGAATTAGATTAATTTAATATAAATTTAGTTAGGGGTGTTAGGGTTAGATAGAGTTAATATAGTTAATATAAATACTATAGTAACTATATTAACTATATTAACCCTAATATAATTAGGGTTAATATAGTTAATATATATAATGTAATACCTATATTAACTATAATATACTTAGGGTTAATATAGATAATATAGCTGGCGGCGGGGTAGGTAGATTAAATTAGGGGTTAATCATTTTAATAGAGATGGCGGCGGTGTAAGGGGCTTACATTAGGGGTTAATAATATTAATATAGCTGGCGGCGGTATAGGGGGATTAGATTAGGGGTTAATAATTTTTATATAGGTGGCGGCGGTGTAAGGGGTCAGATTAGGGGATAGATAAGGTAGATGACAGCGGTGTAAGGGGTTCTAATTAGGGGATAGATAAGGTAGATGGCGGCGGTTTTAGGGGCTCACAGTAGGGGGTTAATTTATGTAGATGGCGGCGGGGTCCGGGAGCGGCGGTTTAGGGCTTAATAACTTTATTAGGGATTTCGGGGGGGGGGGGGGGGATCGCGGTTGACAGGTAGATAGACATTGCGCATGCGTTAGGTGTTAGGTTTATTTTAGAAGATCGCGGTTGACAGGGAGATAGACATTGCGCATGCGTTAGGTGTTAGGTTTATTTTAGAGGATCGCGGTTGACAGGGAGATAGACATTGCGCATGCGTTAGGTGTTAGGTTTATTTTAGAAGATCGCGGTTGACAGGGAGATAGACATTGCGCATGCGTTAGGTGTTAGGTTTATTTTAGAAGATCGCGGTTGACAGGGAGATAGACATTGCGCATGTGTTAGGTGTTAGGTTTATTTTAGAAGATCGCGGTTGACAGGGAGATAGACATTGCGCATGCGTTAGGTGTTAGGTTTATTTTAGAAGATCGCGGTTGACAGGGAGATAGACATTGCGCATGCGTTAGGTGTTAGGTTTATTTTAGAAGATCGCGGTTGACAGGGAGATAGACATTGCGCATGCGTTAGGTGTTAGGTTTATTTTAGCAGCCAGTTTAGGGAGTTACGGGGCTCCAATAGTCAGCGTAAGGCTTCTTACGGCTGCTTTTTGTGGCGAGGTGAAAATGGAGTAAGTTTTCTCCATTTTCGCCACGTAAGTGCTTACGCTGCATATTCGATACCAAACTGCGCTGGTTTGGTATACCTGCCTATAGCCCAAAAAACTACGGGCGACGGCAGAAATATACGCGCGTAACTTCTAGGTTACGCCGTATATGTGATACCAAACCCGCGCAAATATTGGCGTCGCCGGCTTTTGTGGGCGACGATTTTTATCGGATGGACCCCAATATCTTCAGTTGAAGGCAAGAGTTTGCGAGGTGATAGGTAACTCATACAAAGGGAGCACCACATACTTAGAACAAATTTGCTTAGCTGGACAGAGAATGAGAGGGACCATTACTGGACTGTATGCCATTTTTAACTCTCCACCAAAGACTCATAAGCTTCCTTTTATGCAAAAGTGGGAAGAAGAATTTCAATTTACTTGGTCTTTAGAAAAATGGAATGATGTTTTGTTTAGGGGACCCTCCTTTTCCATATGCGCTCATTTAAAAGAAAATTACATGAAGACTGCTTTTCGTTGGTATTTTCACCCCTCGAGATTACATAAATTGGAGATAGGTAATAGAAAATGTCTAAGAGCGTGTGATGAGTTAGGTACTTATTCACACATGTGGTGGGACTGCCCACGGGTAGCAAATATTTGGTCACAAACCTTCAGTCTATTGGGCAACATTTTTGGGCGCACTTTAAGATTGTCGGCCTCTCAAGCCCTTCTGCATGAGCCTATTCCAGGGTTAAACAGGGCACGAAACAAGTTTATTTTTACCATCTTTACTATAGTAAGATTAACAATAGCCCAGTATTGGAGAGTTGAGATCCCTAACTTTCAGATTATTCTAAATAAAATTGGTTACTACTACCAAATGAGTAATAATGCAGCTAACATGCTTGACACTGAAGAACAGTTTGTTTCTGTCTGGGAACCATGGATTATGTTTTCTGAAGCCAGAGTTGTTAGTTAACAACCTAAGTTTCTGAGAGTATTTATTGCTTAATGAGTATTGGTTTATAATGTGACCTGAAATGTACGGTAAAATTTATTGATGTTTATATGACATGCTGACCTGCCGAGATATACCTCAATATGTTTCAAGTTATGTTGATGTAACATTTGCATTTACTTTGTTATGTAATTAAGAAGAAAAATTCAATAAAAATCTTTTCAATTAAAATTTCTGAGTCTTCAACTCCTATCGCCTGGTAAATATATTGACTTACTCTAGCGGTCCTGGGAGTCACTGTTTGTCCGATTGATTTGTAACAAGTCTCCTCTCTTACTGCTTAACTGAAGATAGCATCCGCCCACTCATAGTGGGAAACCGGCAAAGATATCACTCAGTAGCAGTCCTGGGAGTAAGGAGCTTCTCTGTGTTCTTTTGCTGAGTTGTATATAATCTATGCATTTCGTCTTCTGTCTTTGCCTTTGTCAAGGTGATCTACCACTCAGCTATCTGTGCTATTTATGGGCTGTAACTTTAACCCTTTGTTGTCTTTTTCAAAAGATCCTTCTTTTTCCCCAGTTCGGTCAGTTTATTTAAAAAAGGAAGCTTTGCAAATCCTTTCTTGAAGGCATTATTCCATTGTAGAGTGTATATTACAGAAGTTTTATCTTAAAATCTCATATTTGTGAAATTCTGAACATAAACACATAGGTAAAAGTCCTGTGGAACATAATATTTAAATCTAGCTCGTTCCCGTTCTGGTCTGGTAGTGAGCTAAATTGAGTTTAATTACGCAGTTGGGCCGGCTGTAAATAGACAGCGTGCCACAATGCGCTTCTGAAAAAAACAGACCCGCTCAGTAGAATAATGAAGCAGCGTTCTGTTAAAGTAATTTTCTTAGGTAAATATCTATGCAGCCCTTTGTTTTATAAAGCTAGCGCTAAGCTAATGTTGTATAATTCTGCACTATGTGCAGAATTATATGACATTATTTGGTTTGTAAAGTAATTCCTAAAGGGAAGAACTGAGAGGATGCGCTATTAAACTTAGTAATTGGTATAGCCTGTTAATAAATCTAATAGCAAAACTGTACTAAATCATTGTAGTGCTAACAATAAGTGAAAAAATCAATCTATAATCATTAAGTCATACAGTGTAGTGATATCAAGGCAAATAAATATATAGATAGTGCTTAAAGATAAATGGAATCAATCAAAAATAAAATAATACAATGTGTAATGAAAATAAAACAATGTAATAGTTCATGTCAGTGTCCATTCTAAACAAATGTCCAAATCTGGAACAAAGGATATAAAAGTTCTATTGTTTAGATACTTGGCGTGCTCCACTTGTATCCACGGTGTGGTGGGTCAGGTGTCTAGGATAAAGCATAAACAAGGGGCACCAACATAGTGTAAAACGTTTATACACAAAGAATTGTGAAAGAAATGTGCGATGTACTACTCACAAAAGAGGTGGCACCTTAAATCAATAAAGTGCAAACAGGCAGGCTGACGTTAATAACCAGCAGTCAGCACGCTGGAGGTCTCACCCAGGAGAACAGCAAAGTCTGCACGGTTAGAAGACGGCACTGGTGGTGATTCCCTTATACCGACGGCCAGATAGAGAGCCCTGAAGACAGATATATTCTCCACCGCTCTGCTCACGATCAGAATTGTTTCACAAAGCTGACAATATCAGCGCAAACGTTCAGGAAAAAGTGTCTTTTCAGCAAGACAAAGAGACCAAGAAATAACCGGGTGGTGGTTTAAAACAAGGTTTAATTTGCAACGCGTTTCTCAGTCTAAACAAGACCGTTTAAACAAGACCGTTGCCTGATTAAACGGTCTTGTTTAGACTGAGAAACACGTTGCAAATTAAACCTTGTTTTAAACCACCACCCGGTTATTTCTTGGTCTCTTTGTCTTGCTGAAAAGACACTTTTTCCTGAATGTGTGCGCTGATATCGCTTGTAGACAGCAGATCATGCAATCATTATTGATACAGATGCAGAAGAAACATATATAAGATAGCAGGTCTTCATGTGCACCTGTTTATCCGGAACCATATTGAATCGAGCTATGACCTTATTTCTAATAGTTTTTAGATATTTGACTGACTCAAGAAATCATTTGCCTCTTCTACATTATTCAAAAACTTGTTATTATTACCTCCTGATAAAATCTTAATTTTGGCCGGATAAATCATTGTAGCCGGAATCCCTGCTTTTATTATTTTTGTACATAGCGGTGCCATTTCTTTTCTGTGCTGTTTCTATTGAATAATCTTGGAACAACAAAATATTGTTGTCTCCTAAAGAAAAGGGTATCTTTTGTTTGTAATGATTCATTATGTTTACCTTGTCCTGAAAGTTTAAGTATTTAACTATAATTGGTCTATTTTTCAGGGTACCATCTTATTGTTTGTTCCTGAGGCCTACCCTGTGTGCTCTTTCAACCATAATAGGTTACTGTTGGTTCTGGATACCTAGGCTTAAGGGTAAAGTTGAGGAGGTAAATTTTATGATGTCTTGAAATTCACTCCAATGATCCTAGCGTTATTGCGGCGTGAGCGATCTTCTAACTCTTCTACTCTGCCCTGTATTGATTTTATTTGTTTACTTTGTTCTTTGATAATTTGTTCCTGCATAGCGTTAGTATCTTCTAAATTGGATATTCTATCTTCTGCCTCGGTCAGCCTATTTGCAAATTGTTTTACTTCATAGGAGAGAGTTGACAACTCCTTTCACAATTGTCAAACTGAGGCAGAAGAAAATCAAAAATTTGTTTAAGCAATTCTTGTGGTATTGTTTTAGATTGGGTCATATTAGTTTGAGTCATATTAGTTTGTTCCTCTAATTTTTTCAATTTGAACTATCATTCTCTATCCGGGATTTCCTTTCTCTAGATTTTGGTGGCATAGCTGGTGATTTAGGTTTGTTAGAGGAGAAATATTTATCCATGAAAAGTGTAGTGCACAAATGTAATTAAAAAACAATAAGAAAGTGTATAAGATTTATATAACTTTGTGAACAATCTTTGCCTAGTGTGCCTAGTCTATTTAACTCCAAACACTGCAATCTGTGTAAATTCAAATTTAGTAGTCATGTGAAAAATTGTTTTGTTTTGGGGTTTTTTTTTAAAGAAAAAAAAAACATGAAATTAAATTAAGTGTGCTCCCTTTCGTGAGGGTCAAGTTTAAAGTTAGTAGCCACCTAAAACTCTGCTTTGGATAGGTGTTGCCTATATTGATACCAATATCCTTGTAATAAGTAATTATCAGATGGATACTTCCATATAATCTCTCAGGCCCTGTGCAGAGTACTGTTATTAATTAAATATAGTACATAGTTTTGTGTTATTCTTAAGACCGTATATTATTGCATTCACAGATTTAATTTAGCAATCAGGTAAAAGATTAAAAGGAAAAAATAGGCTGCTCCATCATAAAAGAGCTAGCAGTAAAGAGTACAATTCAATAATGGGTATGATAGAATATATTAAATCAAGGAGCATAAGCTAGGCAAAGATGCTTCCTCTTGAAAGTTTCATCCAATATTCAATAGCTATATACCCTCTAACTCTGCCCTATTAGAGTTACTCTCTCTTTATAGGAAAAATTCTTCTATAAGAAAAAGGGCTTTTTCCCTATTGGGAGCTTTACACCCCCAGTGACATACTTATAAAATTAAACACGTTCTTATAAATGAGTTACCCAGCTTATAAATGCATAAACATAGTCCCAATGTCCAAAGTTTATGTGCCCACAGCAAAGCACATTTGTTGAGTAAAGTTCTTTAACTATGGCACTGTATAGATTTTGAAGGAAGGAAAAAAAGTTCTGTCTCTTGTTTTTCTGGGGATAAAATCCTATGAACCGTGGTTCCCCCTTTTCCCTGTCTTTCTTTCTTTCTTTCTTTCTTCCTTTCCTTTTAACCCTCTTATCCTCACCGGGACAAATACGCCAAAAAATTAAAAATAAATAAAGGACAAGGCAGCTTGTACTTAGATACTTCTAAACTTGTGTGTGTGATTTTTTATCACAATACCACTTGAGCTTAGCACCTGCAGGTAATCCCTTTCTCACAAATCCATCAAACCTCCCACTGCCTCTGCCTCCGTGACACGCACTTCTCTATGCCTCTAGTGCCTGACAAACAGCGATCTCCAAAGTGCACACACAAAATCAGCTTCCCAACGGGATATTACTCACGTCAAACTTGGTAGTTTCCGGACTTCATCTCCTCGATCCTATTCATCTGGTTCTACCAGCGGATCTCTCTGAAGACTCTACTCCTTGCAGATCTCCGGTTATCCGAATCCGGCGTTCAACGTCTGCTCTCCTCCCTCGGCTGAATGTGTGTGTGGTCTGTGACGTCAGCGGCAAATCTTTGGTCACGTGACTGGCACTGGGGGGTGCAAGGGAATCAATCCCAGCGAGTGCTCACAGGTATTCCAACGAATGATTCAAAGAAAAAAGGTAGTAGCACCTCCACGGGATAAGTGTAAAATGTAAACTTTATTCCAAAAAAATCATAAAAAATCTTGTATAACCACAAACAGCAAAGTTTGAGGGATATGGGTTGAATCCCAGTGGATTCGCGTCAGTGGGTCACTGGGATTAGAGGCATAGAGAAGTGCGTGCCATGGAGGCAGAGGCAGTGTGAGGTTTGATGGATTTGTGAGAAAGGGACACTGGAGGTGCTCCTACCTTTTGTCTTTGTATGATTTTTTTATCAGCCTATCAAGCTTATAGTAGGCCTTTTCAGTAGATTGAAATTGTGTCATGCAGTTTAACTTGGTATTCCAGAGGCTGTGATTTCACCTCCTATGAATACCGGCCTACATTTAGTAGATTTTAAACATAGTAAACTGTTGCAGTTCTCTTTCAAGAGATTTGATGATATGCTCTCTGCTCCTTTCAGGATATATCACCGATGCCTCTCTGTTCCCTTCACAGTCCTGTAACTGAATCGATCAGCGATTAGCCCATACAATTCCCCATCTGTCTCAGCCTGTGGGGCATTGAATTTCTCACCAGGAATTAGTGGGGTTAAACCTTTTTCCTTCTTCCCTTAAAGATACTTTAATTAGGCCAGTCAGGTTTCCTAGGACCAGGTTTGTATCCCGCTAGTGAAACAGTGTAGATTGCGTTGATACAGGAATCTGACTCGTGTCCCTCCAACAGTGCAATGTTGGTTACATCAGTACAGGAACCAGGCCTGCTCCCCACCAATAGCCCTGTGTAGGTTTGCGTTAGTACAGGAACAAAGCTTGCATCCCACTAGAGAAGCAGGATAGGTTGTGTTGGTTCAGAGTGGTGTCTGTGTCTCTGTCTGCAAACAGCCTGGACATGGAGCTGTATGAAGTATACGCTGCTGCCTCAGCAGTCAGTGGTGGCTTGCGTAGTGCTACTTGGGTTGCAGAAGGTATTCCAGCACTATCGGTACTAAGGAAACGCCAAATACATGGCGGTAAGGTAGAAGGTTGCTTGATCCCTCATTAGAGCAACAACGCCACACACGACCGGCATGTAGCTCCTCCCTTTCCAGATCTCCTCGCTCTGGTAGCTCTATGGTCGTTTCAGCTAGCTTATGTTTTCCTCCTCTGGTCCTTCTTCCCAGAGTGAGTCCCAAGATCAGGCTAGAATCCTGATTGCTTCAGCTTGGCCTTGCAGGGTTTGGTTTGCTGATCTGGTTCAGATATCCAGTTACCCTCCTTGGTCACTTCTTCTGCGTCAAGACCTTCTATCTCAAGGTCTGTTTTTCCCATTTGGATCTTTATTCCCTAAGCTTAATGGTATGGATATTGAACAGTTAGTTCTCAGGCAGAGAGGTTTCTCTGATTCTGTTGTTGATACTTTGATACAGGCCTGTAAGCCTGTGACTTGGAAGATTTATCATAAGGTCAGGAAGGCCTTTATTTTCTGGTGCATAAATCATGGGTTTTTTTCCTGGCATTCTTTTAGAATTCCCTAGGGTTTTGCAATTTGTGCAGTATGGTATAGATAAGGGGTTATCTGTCTGCTCTTTGAAAGGTAAGATTTCTGCTATTTCAGTTTTGTTCCATAAGAAGATTGTTCATCTTCCTGACATTCATGGCTTTGTTCAAGCTTTGCCTAGAATTAAACCTGTTATTAAGCAAATGTCTCTTTCTTGGAAAGTTTTGAACTTACAGCAGACATAAAATTATAGAATATAGTGACCAGCGCCAATAAATATAAATACTAAAACTCCAACTAGAAAATAGGACACCCTCTAAAGACCTATGATAGAAACCAACAGATAAATAAAAATACTAGGGAGCGCTCAAAAAAAGCTAAAGAGTATAGTAAATTCTGAACAATGAAAAAACTAATTTAAAATCAAAACTTAGAAAAAAAACTATATCTCACTAGCGCAGAAGATTAACCACAAAAGTGGACATAGGAATGATCCACAGTTATAAATATATATATAGATAATATAAAATATATAAATATAAATAATATAAAATGAGTGAATGTTACCAATAAAAAGTCAAAAAATGATATGTAATGTTAATAGCCAGAGTGAGATGCCAGTTACACAATAGCTGAAATATAAAAAAATTGTAATTTATTACACAAAACAATATAGGTCGACCTATTGCAAAATATCATAAATTATACACAAATACAATTTTCACAGAAAAAATATAAAAAAAAAATAAAAAAATAAAGTGCAGCAAAGTCTATATGGCTCTGTAGGACACGGCTATTGCATTGCACCCAAAAGAAATCTGTAGTATTCGTATGAAAGCCGTATTCCAAATTGCAGTCTGTTTTTAAAAGTCTTGTATGTCAATCCACCAGAATTTTTGCGAAGGAACAGCTGGTTGTGAAGGGCCGTCCTAGCAGTGATAGTAAGTGACGCTGTGTTCCTATAGACAGAGAGTCCTCTTAGTGTATTATCAGGACCAATACCAAAACGTATATCTGTACTCACATGTCAGAGAGCAGGAACCGGCTTCCAATCAGCACAAGCACCGATCGTGCCTTAGACCACCCACAGAGAATTTGCGGGTTAGAGTAATAAAGCAAAGGCGCTAGGCTATATGAGTATGAAAGTTGCGGCTGAAAACCCAGGTGATGCAGTGCAGTTTCTTTTACAGGTTTAGTATTGATCCAGCAAAACTAAACTTCCAAGACCTTTTCTTAAAAGGGCCAATACTGCCATTCTCACCAGAAGAGGGTTTATTCGCCTGAAAATCAAAAAGCTCCCGTGCTGGAGCTAAAATTAAAGAGCAACGCGTTTCAAAACCAAACTTTCTTTCTCAAGCTCTAATGAAAGATGACAGTTTGCTTCCTTTTAAACACAGAACTGACACCTGATCTATTAATTAACTTCCACCTGATTTTTAAACAGAGTTTTTAACTTCCACCTGATCTTTAAACCGAGTTCAAATAAGCATATATACCTCAATATAAAATATCAAGTGAAAACATCTAATACAAAAATCCATATGATTATAACATTAAACCAAGGGTAATTTGTTTAGAAAATAATAAACAGAAAAAAACATTAAAAACAGAACAGTAAGTATAATACATATATATAATAAAATCCGGCATCTTCAAACTGGCATAATACATTAATACAAAAGACTTAAAGTATAATAAATATGTAAAATTATTTTAAAAGAATCTATTTTATTTAAAAATATTCTTAAAAAATGACGCCTGATGGGAATCAAACCAACGACCTTTGATATCCAAAAAACCTTTGATATCCAAAAACAGTATACCATACCACTACCCCATCTTTCCATATAGGGGTGGAGGATTATTTTAGCAAAATAAATACTTTCAGAAAGATAAGTAAAAAAGTAAAAAATACTATGAACATTACGGGAGGCGAACCCGGGACCTTTGAGTCCCCAAAATATAGCTCTAACCACTAGGCTACTTCTTTCAACAAAGTTATTTAGAATATTTGAAATATTTATAATCAATATATCAACCAGAATTCATCTACCTGTGTCTTTAGAATTAATCTGCCTCAGTATTTAGATTTAAGAGCCCTTTCCTCAGAGCGGTATATTTAAAATTAGCATATTTAATATATTCAAAATATTCAAAAATCCAAAAATATATACTCAAAAAAAGGTACTCAGAAATGACCAAGATTCGAACCTCGGACCTATTGTGTCTAAAACAGACTCCCTAACCACTGTGCTATCTGTTAGGGTCTAACTAAAAGATTCAATAATAAATATATGATAGTTAAGAATATTAATTAAGAATAATTTCATAGCAAAGATAGACCCAGAGGGAACTACTAAAACTTAATACTAAAAACTAAAAAATGCCATTATAAAAAACACCCTAAGTCAAAATCTATATTTAAACCTTGTGGTGTAAGGGTTTTTAATTCAAAAATCCATTTCGCTTCTAATTTAAGGATCTCTTTTTGTGTATTAGAAACCCTCCAGTTTGGTTTCACCTTGTCTATTACAGTGTAAGAGAGATGTTTTATATTCCCATTGTTACACTTTTTAAAATGTTTGGGGACAGGCAATTCTCTATTTCTTTCTAAATCCATATTTTCAATGGAATTTATGTGTTCCCTAATCCTGTCTTTTACTACAGCCCTTGTGGATTCTCCAATATACTGGGCCCCACATAAGCATTCTAATAGATAAGCGACATTGGAATCTGTGCATCTATACAAATCCTTAATCTTATATTCTTTATTAGTAACATTTGATTTAAAAGTTTTATTTTTTCTTTAATTTTTGCACGTTTTACAGCTCAAACTAGGGAAAAAACCTGTAATTTTATTTCCCTTTAGATCTTGGTTTTTATTTTTATACTGTCCTATGGTTTTCAAATCAGTTGGGACCAATCTAGTTTTAAGATTCCTACATTTTCTATACACAACTTTCGGAATGTTTGGCAAATAAGGTCCTAAAGTCTCATCTGACCTAAGGACATGCCAATGTCTTTTTAAAATACCTTCTAGTTTTTTATTGTCAGCATTAAATTGAGTGATAAATGGAATATTTAAGGCCTCCACATTAACACAAGTATCCCTAGTTATATTAGTGTTATTATCCTCAGTCTTTATTATATCTTTCTTCGTCAGTAAATTGGCTCTATCTATTTTTAAAGCCTCCAATCTAGTTGATTCTATTAGGTCAGGGTTATAACCCTTTTGTAGAAATTTATTAACTAAAACATTTGATTGATCAATAAAATCTATCTCTCTTGTACAATTCTTTCTAATGCGTAAAAATTGGCTTTTCGGAATATTCATTTTCCATCTCTCTAGATGGCAACTTTCAGCATGAATATAGCCGTTCGCATCTACTGGTTTGAAATAAGTTTTTGTTATTCATTTCCCATTTTCCACATATATATTAAGATCCAAGAAATTTATACTGGTATTACTGATCTCGTATATGAACTTTAAATTCCTATCATTCACGTTCATTCTGGAGAAGAACCATTCCAGTTCTTCTTGAGTACCTCGCCATATAATTAAAATATCATCAATATACCTCTTAAAGAAGACCAGATTTGCCCCTAAGTCAGTAGAGTCCAAAAAAATTAACTCCCATAGACCCATAAAAAGATTTGCGTAACTAGGGGCAAATCTGGTCCCCATAGCCGTGCCACATTCTTGCAGATAATAATTACCATTGAAATTAAAATAGTTGTGTGATAAAATAAATCTAATACTATTAATAATAAAGTTCTTGTGTTCTATTAATAAACTGGGATCTTTGTCTAGAAAAAAAATTAGTGGCTGCTATGCCTTGATCATGTTTGATACAGGTGTATAATACTGATACATCTCAAGTGGCGAGGAGACAATCCTCCTCCCATTCAATGTTTTCTAGTATCCGAAGTACATCAGTCGAGTCTTTTGGATAACTAGGTAGGGTTTTTACATAATCCTGGAGATATAGATCTATATACTCCGACAGATTAGCAGTAATTGAGTTGATACCGGAAACTATTGGTCTTCCGGGCGGGTTAAGATTATCTTTATGGATTTTCGGTAAACAATACATAAGAGAATCTTAGGATCTTTGGGTAGCAAATAACCAATTTCTTTATCATTTAAGATACCTAATTCCTTTGCTTCTGTTAGAAGTTTGGTCAGCTCGTTTAGAAAATCTCTAGTTGGATCTTTTGTTAAAATTCGATATGTATCCTTATCATTTAGGAGTTGGTGACACATGTCTAAATATTTATCTCTGTCCATTAGGACAATCCCTCCTCCTTTGTCTGCTGGTTTTACCACCACCAAATTGTTATCCTCTAGTTCTTTAATCTCAGATAGTTGGGCCTTAGTCAGATTTCATTTTCTAATTTTACTTCCATCTATGTTTAAATTCTGTATATCATGCGTGACCAATTTTTCAAAAGTTCCACCTTTTATGTATTTAGGATAGAAGCGAGATTTATCTCTTAAGTTAGTGTGTTTGAATGATGATACATTACTTGTTTCTACTTTCACATTAGTACATCTCTCAGAGGGATTGCGAAGAAACCATTTCTTTACCGTCAGGTTTTTGGATATCAAAGGTCATTGGTTTGATTCCCATCAGGCGTCATTTTTAAAGAATATTTTTAAATAAAATAGATTCTTATAAAATAATTTTACATATTTATTATACTTTAAGTCTTTTGTATTAATGTATTATGCCAGTGTGAAGATGCCGGATTTTATTATATATATGTATTATACTTACTGTTCTGTTTTTAATGTTTTTTTCTGTTTATTATTTTCTAAACAAATTACCCTTGGTTTAATGTTATAATCATATGGATTTTTGTATTAGATGTTTTCACTTGATATTTTATATTGAGGTATATATGCTTATTTGCACTCTGTTTAAAGATCAGGTTTAAAGATCAGGTGGAAGTTAAAAACTCTGTTTAAAAATCAGGTGGAAGTTAATTAATTAGATCAGGTGTCAGTTCTGTGTTTAAAATGAAGCAAACTGTCATCTTTCATTAGAGCTTGAGAAAGAAACTTTGGTTTTGAAACCCGTTGCTCTTTAATTTTAGCTCCAGCACGGGAGCTTTTTGATTTTCAGGCGAATAAACCCTCTTCTGGTGAGAACGGCAGTATTGGCCCTTTTAAGAAAAGGTCTTGGAAGTTTAGTTTTGTTGGATCAATACTAAACCTGTAAAAGAAACTGCACTGCATCACCTGGGTTTTCAGCCGCAACTTTCATACTCATATAGCCTAGTGCCTTTTCTTTATTACTCTAACCCGCAAATTCTCTGTGGGTGGTCTAAGGCACGATCGGTGCTTGTGCTGATTGGAAGCTGGTTCCTGCTCTCTGACATGTGAGTACATATATACGTTTTGGTATTGGTCCTGATAATACACTAAGAGGGCTCTCTGTCTATAGGAACACAGCGTCACTTACTATCACTGCTAGGACGGCCCTTCACAACCAGCTGTTCCTTCGCAAAAATTCTGGTGGATTGACATACAAGACTTTTAAAAACAGACTGCAATTTGGAATACGGCTTTCATACGAATACTACAGATTTCTTTTGGGTGCAATGCAATAGCCGTGTCCTACAGAGCCATATAGACTTTGCTGCACTTTATTTTTTTATTTTTTTTATATTGTTTCTGTGAAAATTGTATTTGTGTATAATTTGTGATATTTTGCAATAGGTCGACCTATATTGTTTTGTGTAATAAATTACAATTTTTTTATATTTCAGCTATTGTGTAACCGGCGTCTCACTCTGGCTATTAACATTACATATAATTTTTTGATTTTTTATTGGTAACATTCACTCATTTTATATTATTTATAGATATATATATTTTATATTATCTATATATATATATATTTATAACTGTGGATCATTCCTATGTCCACTTTTGTGGTTAATCTTCTGCGCTTGTGAGATATAGGTTTTTTTCTAAGTTTTGATTTTAAATTAGTTTTTTCATTGTTCTGATTTTACTATACTCTTTAGCTTTTTTTGAGTGCTCCCTAGTATTTTACTTACAGCAGACATCCCAACTCTCCCTGAAGTTCAGGGAGTCTCCCTGATTGTAATAGCTGCTCCCTGATGCCAGCAAATGGAATGCAATCTCTCCGAAATTCCAAGTACCCAATTAGCAAATCAGCTCCGCAATGCTTTTAATGCGTATATTAATAACTCGTCTAAAGAAAATTGGGAGAAATACATTCACAGTAGACAAGAAAGAGATATTTTTCTACTATAAACACGGAGGCAGGGCAGGGAAATTCTTAGCAAATTTGGTCAGACATAAACAGAAAAAAACAATCTATTGAAGCTATCAAGTTTAATGGGAAGAAAGTATCAGATTTGCAATAATTTAGTAAGCATATAAGAGAGTACTTCTCCCAGGTCTTTTCTGACCCACTAGTTAATCAACAGGCCAAACAAACTTTCTGGGAGAAAATTAAGATCCCACAAATCCCTGGTGACTTTTTAGACAAGATTAATGCTCCAATTACAAAACAGGAGATAATGGAAGCTATTAAATCAACTCCTTCTAATAAAGTTCCAGGCCCAGATCAATTGCCTATAGAACTATACAAATTACTGGGGGAAGATATTTGCTTAGTCCTGGAAAAGCTATTTAATAACTATTTTAGTTTAGATGTAATGCACTCAAATTTTTTCACATCTTCCTTAGTTTCCCTAATTCTTAAGAAAGATAATAGGTCTTATAGACCTATTTCTTTGTTAAATAATGTCTACAAACTCTTGACAGGAATAATAGCACAGCGATTAAAGCCCTGTATGCATTTACTTTTATACATTCACAAGGACCAAACTGGTTTCATGTCAGGGAGGAATTCAACTAACATTTTGAGGAAACTTCAGACTGTAATAGAATTTTTTGGGAATAGTTGAGAAAAGAGGGTGTAAAACTATCAACGGATTTTGCTATTTTGGCGATCGACACGGAAAAAGCTTTTGATACAATTACATGGGATCGCTTGGTAAATACTCTTAATAGATTACTAACTCTAAAGCTTCTATTTTAGTTAATGGATCTCCTACAGAACCCATTCTCCTCCAAAAAGGGACTAGGCAGGGATGCCCGCTCTCACCGTACCTGTTCAACCTTGCTATTGAACCCCTGGCAATACTTCTTAGAAAGGAACTTGAGGGAATCTGTATAGGTCATATTCAAGTAGTACTTTACCTTTATGCAGATGACCTATTGATTTTTCTAAAAGACTCAAAAAAGAATATTCCGTTAATCTTGCAAATCATGGACGATTATGGCTCGTTTTCGGGTTACAAGATTAATCGTAATAAGTTAGAAATATTATGGTTATATAAACATAAAAATGGCTTACAGGAAATTCCTTTTTCAATAACATCTAATTACATTAAATATTTGGGCATTAATATCTAGGAAACCTAACGACTGGTATACTTTAAATTACACATTATTATGGGTTGAAATCAATAAAGATCTGTCTAATTAGTCAAAATTCCCTCTTTCCCTTTCAGGGAAGATTAACTTAATAAAGATGATGATCTTTCCTAAAATTCTTTACGTAATGCAGAGTATTCCTATGTTCATCACTAAGAAGGATCTTAGGTTTTTTAGACAAATCTGTACAAAAATCTTATGGAACAAAAAGAGGATCGCTATGGCCCACTCCAGATTGACATTACCCAGAGATAAAGGTGGGCTAGCTCTCCCCGATATTGAAATATACAACTGGGTCTGTATAGGGAAAATAGCTCTTGACTGGATCACAGATTCAGATTACTACATGCCCTTGTGATCAACAGCTAATTAAACCTTACTCAGTGAAAGCTATGTTACACTTAAAAAAGAATAATTTACCAGAAAAAATTAAAAACATAGTAAGTATAAAAATTATTATTTTAGCCTGGGGAAAAATGTGTGCAAGTCTGGAGATTGATTCCTCCTTCTCTGAATTTCTACCTATTGTTGGAAACCCTGAATTCCCTTATGCCCTAAACTCTAGAATTTTTCGAAGCTGGGAAGAGAATGGCCTGGTTTATATGTCACAGCTACAAGATTCTGAATTACTTTGTAAATCTTTCACCGACCTCAAAGGGGAATTTAATATTCCAAATAAATAATTCTTTGCGTATCTGCAGGTACGTAACTACCTTGTTGAGTTGACTAGAAACCACCCCAATCTTTTAGCCTACGACAAATTATCCTTGGTTATTGATCCTTATAGAAGTGGGAAAAGAGCGATATCTACCCTATACAAAATTATAAAGGATTTTCAGGGAGCGGACAATCTACGTAAAATGTCAAATAAATGGCAGTGTTTAAATACACCCCCTCAACTGAAAGTACTCCAAAACAGCTTTGCTTTGGTAGATTCCACCACGGCCTCTATTTCATGGAGAGAATCACATGTGAAGATTTTGAATAAAATATACATCACGCCAGCTATGATAGTCAAATGGGAGAAAAGACAGATAAGTGCCTGTAGTAAGTGCAGATGTCCTGCGGCCGACATCTATCACTGTTTCTGGAGATGCCCTAAAATCCAAAAATTTTGGTACAAAATTAATTACTGGTTTGAAAAAATTTGCAAATGCTCATTTAAACTACAAGATGTTCACATATTCTTTCTAGTTAACGACCCCAGTAAATTATTTACTAATAACTTTCTAAATATCATAATTTTAACAGGTAGGAATTTAATTTTGAAACAATGTATTTCTAAGAAAAGTCCTCAGCTAGCTGAATTCAAAAACCTATTGTCAAATCAAATGACTTTAGAGCAATATTACACTACTATTAACCTTGAAAAAAAGAAGTAAATGCTTCTTCCTCAAATGGATGCCACTAATTTCTTCTTTGCCTAAAGAAAGTCAATTGCAGATAATGCGTCCGTTTTGTGGTTCACTATTTTTGGAGGAAGCTATGCTAAGAGGCAACCTGCCCAGTTTATACGGCTAGGTTGGGAGGGACTGAGGAATTAGGGGAGAGTTGTTTTGCGTTTTTTTTTTTTTGAGGTTTTGTTTATTTTTGTTTTTTTCGTTGCTGTGGTGACACCCTAAGGAAGAAACTGTAACAAGAATGTTTTACCTTTTTAGTATTGTTTGTTATGTGATATAAAATGTAATAAAAAGATATTAAAAAAAAAAAAAAAAAAGAAATTCCAAGTACCATGATCCAATGTGGCCTAAATCTGGAAAAGTATTTCTTTAAGGAATGCCTTTAGTTGCTGGGACGTTATAGAACCCTCAAAGCATGCATCAGTAGTGATGTTGGAACAGTTCGCCGGAGAACAGTTCCCGGCGATCATAGCTTGCCCCCTATTCGTCATCATTGAGTAAACTTTGACCCTGTATCTCACAGTCTGCAGACACATTTCAGCCAATCAGCAGCAGACACTCCCTCCCAGACCCTCCCAGCTCCTGGGCAGCAGCCATTTTAGATTCATTATGATCCTGCATTCTTAGTGAGAGGAGTGATACTGCTGCTGCTGGTGATTTTATAGGGAAATTGATAGCTAGGCTAGAGTATTCAGTGTCCACTACAGTCCTGAAGGACTCATCTGATCTCTGCTGTAAGGACAGCACCCCAAAAAGCTCTTTTTAGGGCTAGAACTTCAGCCCAAAAAGCCCTTTTTAGGGCTAGAACTTCAGTCGTTTTTTTTTTTGTTTTGTTTTTTTGTTATCTAATTGCATTTGCCTGCCTGTCAGCCTGTGTGTGAGGCTCACAGCATATACTGTACCTACTTGCTCACTGCCACCACTCATATCTGGTGTAACATTAGTGTAAATTTAAAAAAAAAAAAACTTTTACATTAGTTTGCTAGTGTAATCTAATTTCATTTTCCATCAGGCCTGTGTGTCAGGCCCACAGCATATACTGTGATTAATTGCTCTGTGCCACCACTCATATCTGGTGTAACATTAGTGTAAATTTAAAAAAAAAAAACTTTTACATCAGTTTTCTAGTGTAATCTAATTTCATTTTCCATCAGGCCTGTGTGTCAGGCCCACAGCATATACTGTGATTAATTGCTCTGTGCCACCACTCATATCTGGTGTAACATTGGTGTAAATTTAAAGAAAAAAAACTTTTACATTAGTTTGCTAGTGTAATCTAATTTCATTTTCCATCAGGCCTGTGTGTCAGGCCCACAGCATATACTGTGATTAATTGCTCTGTGCCACCACTCATATCTGGTGTAACATTAGTGTAAATTTAAAAAAAAAAAACTTTTACATCAGTTTTCTAGTGTAATCTAATTTCATTTTCCATCAGGCCTGTGTGTCAGGCCCACAGCATATACTGTGATTAATTGCTCTGTGCCACCACTCATACTTGGTGTAACATTAGTGTAATTTTTTTTTTTAAATAAACTTTTACATCAGTTTGCTAGTGTAATCTAATTTCATTTTCCATCAGGCCTGTGTGTCAGGCTCACAGCATATACTGTGCCTAATTGCTCTGTTTTCCACCACTCATATCTGGTGTAACATTAGTGTAAATTTAATAAAAAAAAACTTTTACATCAGTCTGCTAGTGTAATCTAATTTCAGTTGCCAGGCCAGCCTGCCACTGCCAGCCTCAGTGCCACCACTCATATCTGGTGTAACATTAGTGTAAATTTTTTTAAATTTTTTTTTTACATCAGTCTGCTAGTGTTATTTAATTTTAGTTGCCAGGCCAGCCTGCCACTAGTGCCAGCCTGTGTGTCAGGCTCCCAGCATATACTGTGCCTACTTCCATCCTCAGTGCACCAACTCATATCTGTTTTAACATTAGTGTAACTTTTTTTAAAAAAAACTTTTACATCAGTCTGCTAGTGTTATTTAATTTTAGTTGCCAGGCCAGCCTTCCACTAGTGCCAGCCTGTGTGTCAGGCTCCCAGCATATACTGTGCCTACTTCCATTCTCAGTGCCACCACTCATATCTGGTGTAACATTAGTGTAAATTTAAAAAAACAAAAACTTTTACATCAGTCTGCTAGTGTTATTTAATTGTAGTTGCCAGGCCAGCCTGCCACTAGTGCCAGCCTGTGTGTCAGGCTCCCAGCATATACTGTGCCTACTTCCATCCTCAGTGCCACCACTCATATCTGTTGTAACATTAGTGTAATTTTTTTTAAAAAAAAACTTTTACATCAGTCTGCTAGTGTTATTTAATTTTAGTTGCCAGGCCAGCCTGCCACTAGTGCCAGCCTGTGTGTCAGGCATCCAGCATATACTGTGCCTACTTCCATCCTCAGTGCCACCACTCATATCTGTTGTAACATTAGTGTAACTTTTTTTAAAAAAAACTTTTACATCAGTCTGCTAGTGTTATTTAATTTTAGTTGCCAGGCCAGCCTGCCACTAGTGCCAGCCTGTGTGTCAGGCTCCCAGCATATACTGTGTCTACTTACATCCTCAGTGCCACCACTCATATCTGTTGTAAAATTAGTGTAATTTTTTTAAAAAACAAACTTTTACATCAGTCTGCTAGTGTTATTTAATTGCAGTTGCCTGTCTGCCAGCGTGTGTGCCAGGCCCACTTCCCAACTAGTGCCACCAATCATATTTGTTATAACAGTAGTGTAAATATTTAAAAAAAAACTTTTTTGACTGTAAAACAGCAGTCTGTTAGTGTAATCTAATTGAAGTTGCCTGCCTGCCAGCGTGTGTGCCAGGCCCACCTGCCAAGTTAGTGGCACCACTCATATTTGTTGTAACAGTAGTGTAAATATTTAAAAAAAAACTTTTTTGACTGTGAAACATCAGTCTGCTAGTGCAATCGAATTGCAGTTGCCTGCCTGCCAGCGTGTGTGCCAGGCCCACTTGCCAACTAGTGCCACCAATCATATTTGTTATAACAGTATTGTAAATATTAAAAAAAAAAAAAACTTTTTTGACTGTGAAACATCATTCAGCTAGTGTAATCTAATTGCAGTTGCCTGCCTGCCAGCGTGTGTGCCAGGCCCACTTGCCAACTAGTGCTACCAATAATAGTTGTTATAACAGTAGTGTAAATATTTTTTAAAAAAACTTTTTTGACTGTGAAACATCAGTCTGCTAGTGTAATCTAATTGAAGTTGCCTGCCTGCCAGCATGTGTGCTAGGCCCACTTGCCAAGTTTGTGGCACCACTCATATTTGTTGTAACAGTAGTGTAAATATTTCAAAAGAAAACTTTTTTGACTGTGAAACATCAGTCAGCTAGTGCAATCTAATTGCAGTTGCCTGCCTGCCAGCGTGTTTGCCAGGCCCACTTGCCAACTAGTGCCACCACTCATATTTGTTATAACAGTAGTGTAAATATTTTAAAAAAAACTTTTTTGACTGTGAAACATCAGTCTGCTAGTGTAATCTAATTGAAGTTGCCTGCCTGCCAGCGTGTGTGCCAGGCCCACTTGCCAACTAGTGCCACCAATCATATTTGTTGTAACAGTAGTGTAAATATTTAAAAAAAAAACTTTTTGGACTGTGAAACATCAGTTTGCTATTGTAATCTTATTGCATTTGCCTGCCTGCCAGCGTGTGTGCCAGGCCCACTTGCCAAGTTAGTGGCACCACTCATATTTGTTGTAACAGTAGTTTAAATATTTAAAAAATAAACATTTTTGACTGTGAAACATCAGTCTGCTTTTTTGTGTCAGGCTCACAGCGTATACTGTGCCTACTTACCCAGTGCCACCACTCATATCTTGTTTAATAGTAGTGTAAGTGTACATTTAAAAAAAATAAACTTTTTGGATTGTGAAACATCAGTCTGCTTTTTTGTGTCAGGCTCACAGTGTATACTGTGCCCACTTGCCCAGTGCCACCACTCATATCTTGTTTGATAGTAGTGTAAGTGTACATTTAAAAAAAAATAAACTTTTTGGATTGTGAAACATCAGTCTGCTTTTTTGTGTCAGGCTCACAGCGTATATTGTGCCCACTTGCCCAGTGGCACCACTCATATTTTGTTTAATAGTAGTGTAAGTCTACATTTAAAAAAAAAATGACAGGCAGAGGCAGGCCACCCCGCAGGTGCCGTCGTGGTTGTGGTTCTGTGATTCCCTTTGACCCTACAATAATGCACAGTGTTCAGAGGCCACGTGCCATGAACGCGAAAAGTTCTGAGGAGGACCTAGTTGAATGGCTAACACAGGACACCCAATCTTCTACAGCTTCCGCTCCTAACCTTGACGCACCATCCACCTCCAGCTTAGCTTCGAGCTCCTCTCAAGTGACCAGTGCCAGTACTGACACATCAGTTGGAAGAAATGAGTGATGCGCAACCATCATTGACAGAGGATGTAGATAACAGTGATATATCTCAGTCAGGCAGCATTACATACATGGATGTACGGTGTGATGATGATGGTGATGTTTTACCCGCTGCTGCTTCCTTTGTTGATTTGTCAGATACAAGTGAAGCGGTTGATGATGATGTGTCCGTGGATGTCACGTGGGTGCCCGCTAGAAGAGAAGAAGAAGAGGGGGAAAGTTCAGATGGGGAGACAGAGAGGAGGAGTTGGAAGCAGGAGGAGGTCGTCGCAAGGAGATAGTGGCACAGTCAGACAGCATGCATCGGCACCCGGGGTCAGCCAGACAGCACGCCAATCAACGCATACTGTTGCCACCACCAGAATGCCGTCATCGCAGAGCTCAGCAGTGTGGCATTTTTTGTGTGTGTTTGCCTCTGACAACAGCGATGCCATTTGCAACCTGTGCCAAAAGAAACTGAGTCGTGGGAAGTCCAACACCCACCTAGGTACAACTGCTTTGCGAAGGCACATGGTCTCACATCACAAACGCTGATGGGATGAACACATGAGTAGAAGCAGCACACAAACTCAAAGCCGCCATCCTCCTCCTGGTCCAGCATCTTCATCCACGTCAACCACTGCTGTCCTCCTTGCCCCCTCTCAACCATCCGTCACTCAGTCTCTCTTACGTAGCAGTTCCTGGTCATCTGCCCACAGTCAGGTGTCTGTCAAGGACATGTTTGAGTGTAAGAAGCCAATTTCCCAAAGTCACCCCCTTGCCCGGCGTATGACAGCTGGCTTGTCTGAACTCTTAGCCCGCCAGCTTTTTTTTTTTTTTCCAACAAGCTTTATTTATGACAAGATGAGATGTACAACAAAAATTGAGAAAGGAGGTTACTTACAGTGATAAACATTACATAGAAGAGTGTATCATGTTACACATGTCTGATTTCTGTGCCACTGGATCCATGTTACATCTCCAAATGGCTCATAGATTCACTCTAGTGAGTGCTAGATTGTCTCATTCTTGTCAATTAGAGTCCATTCATTGAGCAATGTTCATGAGCTTGCCATGTCGAGCGGTAAAGCTCGTAGTGCACAATAAAGATATATACAGGCTTAATATCCACATACAATTTCTACATCGGGCAGTTTTTATTGAACCAAGAGAGCTCAGCTTATCCTCAATACATTGCTGAGCCTATTATGTTGCCCGATGTCTACACACAGATGTGCATGAGAGCTATAGAACAGAAAGAGGTGCGAAAAGAGTGAGAAGTATATGTAGAAGGGGAAGAGGGAGGAAAGAGGAAGTGGAGAGAGAAAATAAAAAAAAAAAAAATAAAAAAAAAAAAATTATATTACAGGAGGGGGGGGAAGGGAAGGAGAAGGGGACGAGGGAAGAAGGCAGTGAGGGGGGGAGGGGGGGTAGGATGTGTGACAGTCGTATTGCTTGGGGAAGGAGGACAGGGAGCGTCATAGGTACTGATCTTAATAAAACCATATATTTTAGTCTAAAGTCCCCGACCTTCCCAGGTCAGGGACATCATTTCATGCGTAGCTATCTTTCCGATTTTGAGAAAGTGGTATTGTTCCAGCCTCAGCATCTCCCCTACTTTAAGCCTCCATTCCTGCAAACTTGGGGCCTGTGGACTTTTCCAATGAGCTGGAATAAGTCCCTTAGCACTGTTGAGCATCAGCAGGAAGAGAAGGTATTTGTCCTCTCCTAATATTTTAGGGAACCCGTGTGAAATTAGATATGTCGATTTTGGGGGGATTATGATTTTTAGGAGTTTACTCATTGTCCCCAGCACCTCCTCCCAGAACAGTTTTATATGCGGGCAATCCCACCATAGATGAAGAATTGTTCCCTCCTCCCCGCAACCCCTCCAACACTCCCCCCCCGCCTGAGGGTAGATCTTATGGATCCTAGAGGGAGTGAGGTACCACCGGCTTAAGAGCTTGTAGTGCATTTCTTGCACTCTCGCCAAAATCGAGGCTTTCTTGGTTCTCAAAAAGATCTTAGACCAGTCTTTGGGCGATATCTCCATGTTTAGCGCCTTCTGCCAGGCTATCGTATATGACGGTAGCTCCGACCCCCCTCTAGTCAGGATGATCTTATACAGTAGTGAGATCAGATGCTTTGGGGTCTGAAGCGTGATACAAAGCCCCTCAAATTGTGTTCTATGCCTAGAAAGCGCGCTTTGATCCTTGTGCGAATTCAGGTAATGTGAGATTTGTGCACATCTATACCAGGATACAAACATGCTTCGATCCCATTCAAGGAGGTCAGCCTGTGGTTTGAGTTTCCCTTCGTGTAGGATGTTCGAGATGGACACCTCTGCAAGGGTGTGCGTGTCTCCCTGTGAGTACGGTTTAGGTTCCATTCCCAGATCTGGGTTATCGAGAACCGGTATGTTTGGGGATGCTTTGGACGACACAAAGGAGCACCCATTCAGGGTTTGATCCCAAGTCGCAAGAGCGTCTGCTATCAGAGGATACGCCGAAATGGCCCGCCGGCCGGCTCCCCTCCGACACCCAGGCCAGCGCCCCCACATTTCTACTTCTGAGGATTTCGTTATCCATCTGAATCCACCTTTTATCAGGGGAGTTTCTACACCACTCTACTATCCTCTGGAGAGAGATAGCTCTCTGGTACTCTTTCAGCAATTAGCCCGCCAGCTTTTACCATACAAGCTGGTGGAGTCTGAGGTGTTCAAAAAATTTGTATCTATTGGGACACCGCAGTGGAAGGTACCTGGCCGAAATTTCTTTTCACAAAAGGCAATCCCCAAACTGTACTCGATTGTGCGAAAGGAAGTAATGGCATGTCTGGCACACAGCGTTGGGGCAAGGGTCCATCTGACCACTGATAGCTGGTCTGCAAAGCATGGTCAGGGCAGGTATATCACCTACACTGCGCATTGGGAAAAAAACCTGCTGACGGCTGACAACCATGGAATGCGTGGCTCTGCAGAGGAGTTGATGACACCACCACGACTTGCAGGCAGACCTGCTGCTACCTCCTTTACTCCTCCTACTCCATCCTCTTCCATAACCTCTTCCTCGGCTGAGTCCTCTTCTGCTGCTGTGTCTTGCTCCACATCAACGGCACCCCCCCCAGCTCCCCAGGTACTATTCAACATCCCGGATACGGCAGTGTCACGCCATCTTGGGGTTGACTTTCCTGAAAGCAGAGAGTCACACCGCACCAGCACTCCTGTCCTCCCTGAACGCACAGGTGGATCAGTGGCTGACTCTGCACCAACTGGAGATTGGCAAAGTTGTTTCTGACAATGGAAGTAATTTGGTGGCGGCATTGAAATTGGGCAAGTTGACACATGTGCCGTGCATGGCACATGTGTGTAATCTGATTGTACAACGCTTTGTGCATAAGTACCAAGGCTTACAGGACGTCATGAAGCAGGCCAGGAAGGTGTGTGGCCATTTCAGGCGTTCCTACATTTCAGGCGCACTTGTCAGATATCCAGCGGCGAAACAACCTGCCAGTGAGGCGCTTGATTTGCGACAGCCCGACACGTTGGAATTCAACACTCCTAATGTTCGACCGCCTGCTACAACAAGAAAAAGCTGTTAACGAGTATTTGTATGACCGGGGTGCTAGGACAGCCTCTGGGGAGCTGTGGATTTTTTTGCCACATTACTGGACGCTCATGCGCAATGCTTGTAGGCTTTTACGTCCTTTTGAGGAGGTGACAAACCTAGTCAGTCACACCGAAGGCACCATAAGCGACATCATACCATTTGTTTTCTTCCTGGAGCGTGCCCTGCGAAGAGTGCTGGATCAGGCCGTAGATGAGCGTGAAGAGGAAGAGTTGTGGTCTCCATCACCACCAGAAACAGCCTTATCAGCATCGCTTGCTGGACCAGCGGCAACGCAGGAAGAGGATTGTGAGGAAGAGGATTCAGAGGAGGAATGTGGCTTTGAGGAGGAGGAGGAATACCAAGCACAACAGGCATCCCAATGTGCTCGTTGTTGTCACCTATCTGGTACCCGTGGTGTTGTACGTGGCTGGGGGGAAGAAGATACCTTCAGTGAGATCAGTGAGGACGAGGAATGGGACATGATTAGCTCGGCATCCAACCTTGTGCAAATGGGGTCATGCTGTCGTGCCTGTTGAGGGACCCTCGTATAAAAAAGCTGAAGGAGAACGACCTGTACTGGGTGTCCACGCTACTAGACCCCCGGTATAAGCATAAAGTGACTGAAATGTTACCAAATTCCCGCAAGTCGGAAAGGATGGAGCAGGTCAAAAATAAATTAAAAAGTATGCTTTACACAGCGTATAAGGGTGATGTCACAGCACAACGGGAATCTAACAGGGGAAGAGATTAAAGTAATCCTCCTCCTCCCACGACCACGCCGGCAAGGACAGAACGCTTTCCAGACATGTTGTTGATGGAGGACATGCGGACCTTTTTAACTCCTATGCATCTCCACAGCCTCAGAGAAAGAATCAACCGACAGGTAGCAGACTACCTTGCATTAACTGCGGATCTCGACACTCTGAGGAGCGATGGACCCCTTGACTACTGGGTGTGCAGGCTTGACCTGTGGCCTGAGCTATCCCAATTTGCAATCGAACTTCTGGCCTGCCCCGCTTCAAGTGTCCTGTCAGAAAGGACCTTCAGTGCAGCAGGAGGTATTGTCACTGAGAAGAGAAGTCGCCTAAGTCAAAAAATTCTTGATTATCTCACCTTTATTAAAATGAATGAGGGATGGATCCCGAAGGGACTGACATTGTGCAATACATTAGAGTAAAAAAGGCATGATGAGATGAGCTGCCTTGGGCTACAAATGGTACACACGCTGCTGTATTTTATCTTTGAATGCCGGATGACTTGCGTGACTTATCCGCCAACAACTAGGGTTCAAGCCGCAATGTTTTAGGGCACTTTCTAACTGTCAAACAAACATCAATTTTTCTGGCCGCTGCTACAGCAGCCCACAGTCTCAAAATGACTTAAGCACCAGTAGTGTAGATAGGGTGTGCAAAGCTGGAGGAGCCACTGCTCAAAGACTCCCAAATATCAAATAAAAAGAAAATCCAGCAGCAGCTGCAACAATACCTAATTTTTCAGGCATTTGTACAGGTCTAATTTTTCTGGCCTCTGGTGCTGCACTGTGGCTACAAAACCCAAACCAAAAAAAAGGCACATAACAGTGATTAAACTGTTAAGAATAGTACTACTTAACACACCACTCATATCTGGTGGCACAGTAAATTGCACGCAGTGCCCCAAATTTGAAGTAGGAGGACCGACCAAGCATCTTTTTCCATTTGCCAGTTCCTAAAAATTATCTCCGGGTTCCTAAAAACTATGCCATACCTGTACTCGATTGTGCAGAAGGAAGTCATGGAATATGGGGTCTTTCATGCTGTCGTGCCTGTTGAGGGTCGGGACCCTCGTATAAAAAGGCTAAAGGAGAACGACCTGTATTGGGTGTCCAAGCATCTTTTTCCATCTCCCGATTCCTAAAAATGATCTCCGGGTTCCTAAAATCGATGCCATACCTGTACTCGATTGTGCAAAAGGAAGTCATGGCATATGGGGTCTTTCATGCTGTCGTGCCTGTTGAGTGTCGGGGACCCTCGTATAAAAATGCTGAAGGAGAACGACCTGTACTGGGTGTCCAAGCATCTTTTTCCATCTCCCGGTTCCTAAAAATTATCTCCAGGTTCCTAAAATTGATGCCATACCTGTACTTGACTGTGCAAAAGTAAGTCATGGCAGATGGGGTCTTTCATGCTGTCGTGCCTGTTTGGGGTCGGGGACCCTCGTATAAAAAGGCTGAAGGAGAATGACCTGTACTGGGTGTCCAAACATCTTTTTCCATCTCCCGGATGTAGCGGTACTCCACTAGGGGGTCTCCCTTCCTCTGTCCAAACCCAGGGGTGGCCACCGGATAGTGGGACCAGAGATATAGTTGCTGAGACCTGGGTCAAGCCAGCGGCTGTATCTCCCCCTGCTGGGCTGGTCTCAGTGGACTCCCAGTCCGGTAGCATCCTCTCTGCCCTGCAGCTCTTTCTTGGCAGGTATCGTCCCCTCTGCCAGTCTGCTTCTAGGCAGGAATAAATCCCCCTGCCAGGCTGCTTCTTGACAGGAATAGATCCCTCTGCCTCCAAATAGTGGGACCAGGGCTATCGTGGCTGAGACCGGGGTCAAGCCAGCGGCTGTATCTCCCCCAGCTGGGCTGGTCTCAGTGGGCTCCCAGGCAGGTAGCATCCCCTCTGCTGTCTGCTTCTAGGCATGAATAGATCCCTCTGCCTCACTGCACACTCCAGCAGGTAGCGTGCCCTCTGGTTTCTTATAGGCAGGAATAGATCCCTCTGCCTTGCTGCTCCTTTCAGGCAGGCCAGCTCTTTGCATACAGGCCCACAGACTCTGTAACAGATCTCTCTTGCAGGGAGAGGTGCAGCCAGAATGAAGGGTCAGAACCTCTGCAACTGGTATACCTGAAAGAATCAGACAGGACTACCTGTTCCAGAAGGAACTACTACTATTGCTTTATTTCACTCAGGACTAGCTATTACAAACACACCAGTAAGCTTATGGTGACACACACTCCTTAAAATCGTATCTATCAAATGTATATTGCATCTATTGATCTATGTAATTCGTATCTATCAAATGTATATTGCATCTTTTGATCCATGTAATTCGTATCTATCAAATGTATATTGCATCTTTTGATCTATGTAATTCGTATCTATCAAATGTAAACTGCATCTTTTGATCCATGTAATTCGTATCTATCAAATGTATATTGCATCTTTTGATCTATGTAATTCGTATCTATCAAATGTAAATTGCATCTTTTGATCTATGTTATTCGTATCTATCAAATGTATATTGCATCTTTTGATCCATGTAATTCGTATCTATCAAATGTATATTGCATCTTTTGATCTATGTAATTCATATCTATCAAATGTATATTGCATCTTTTGATCTATGTAATTCGTATCTATCAAATGTATATTGCATCTTTTGATCTATGTTATTCGTATCTATCAAATGTATATTGCATCTTTTGATCCATGTAATTCGTATCTATCAAATGTATATTGCATCTTTTGATCTATGTAATTCCTATCTATCAAATGTATATTGCATCTTTTGATCTATGTAATTCGTATCTATCAAATGTATATTGCATCTTTTGATCTATGTTATTCGTATCTATCAAATGTATATTGCATCTTTTGATCCATGTAATTCATATCTATCAAATGTATATTGCATCTTTTGATCTATGTTATTCGTATCTATCAAATGTATATTGCATCTTTTGATCCATGTAATTCGTATCTATCAAATGTATATTGCATCTTTTGATCTATGTAATTCCTATCTATCAAATGTATATTGCATCTTTTGATCTATGTAATTCGTATCTATCAAATGTATATTGCATCTTTTGATCTATGTTATTCGTATCTATCAAATGTATATTGCATCTTTTGATCCATGTAATTCGTATCTATCAAATGTATATTGCATCTTTTGATCTATGTTATTCGTATCTATCAAATGTATATTGCATCTTTTGATCCATGTAATTCGTATCTATCAAATGTATATTGCATCTTTTGATCTATGTAATTCATATCTATCAAATGAATATTGCATCTTTTGATCTATGTAATTCGTATCTATCAAATGTAAATTGCATCTTTTGATCTATGTAATTCGTATCTATCAAATGTATATTGCATCTTCTGATCTATGTAATTCGTATCTATCAAATGTATATTGCATCTATTGATCTATGTAATCTATGTATCTATCAAATCTATCGATCTCGTGGCCGGACTGTTTTGTGACAGCCACTTGTGTTTCGGCCAAATTTGAAGTAGGAGGACCGACCAAGCATCTTTTTCCATCTCCCGGTTCCTAAAATCCATGCCATATACACCGCCCCCGATAGGGGGAGTAACAGGTATTAAACTGCTAAGAATAGTACTACTTAACACACCACTCATATCTGGTGGAACAATAGATTGCACGCACAGTGCCCCAAATTTGAAGCGGGAGGACCGACCAAGCATCTTTTTCCATCTCCCGGTTACAAAAATCCATGCCATATACACGTCCCCTGGCGCCGCAACTGCCTCTGGGAACCTTACCATGGGTCCCAGACCGCACGTCTTGTAATTCTCTGTCAGGGAAATTATATGTCTATCTATCAAATCTATCTATTTATCTAACAAATCTATCTAACTATCAATGGTATCTATCAAATGTATATTGCATCTTTTGATCTATGTAATTCGTATCTATCAAATGTATATTGCATCTATTGATCTATGTAATTCGTATCTATCAAATGTATATTGCATTTTTTGATCTATGTAATTGGTATCTATCAAATGTATATTGCATCTATTGATCTATGTAATCTATGTATCTATCTATCAAATCTATCGATCTCGTGGCCGGACTGTTTTGTGACAGCCACTTGTGTTTCAGCCAAATTTGAAGTAGGAGGACCGACCAAGCATCTTTTTCCATCTCCCGGTTCCTAAAATCCATGCAATATACACCGCCCCCGATAGGGGGAGTAACAGGTATTAAACTGCTAAGAATAGTACTACTTAACACACCACTCATATGTGGTGGCACAATAGATTGCACGCGCAGTGCCCCAAATTTGAAGCGGGAGGACAGACCAAGCATATTTTTCCATCTCCCGGTTCCGAAAATCAATGCCATATACACGTCCCCTGGCGCCGCAACTGCCTCTGGGAACCTTACCATGGGTCCGAGACCGCACGTCTTGTAATTCTCTGTCAGGGAAATTATATATCTATCAAATCTATCTATTTATCTAACGAATCTATCTAACTATCAATCGTATCTATCAAATATATATTGCATCTATTGATCTATGTAATTCGTATCTATCAAATGTATATTGCATCTTTTGATCTATGTAATTTGTATCTATCAAATGTATATTGCATCTATTAATCTATGTAATTCGTATCTATCAAATGTATATTGCATCTTTTGATCCATGTAATTCGTATCTATCAAATGTATATTGCATCTTTTGATGTATGTAATTCGTATCTATCAAATGTATATTGCATCTTTTGATCTATGTTATTCGTATCTATCAAATGTATATTGCATCTTTTGATCCATGTAATTCGTATCTATCAAATGTATATTTCATCTTTTGATCTATGTAATTCGTATCTATCAAATGTATATTGCATCTTTTGATCTATGTAATTCGTATCTATCAAATGTATATTGCATCTATTGATCTATGTAATTCGTATCTATCAAATGTATATTGCATCTTTTGATCTATGTAATTCGTATCTATCAAATGTATATTGCATCTATTGATCTATGTAATTCGTATCTATCAAATGTATATTGCATCTTTTGATCTATGTAATTCGTACCCGGCCACAATTTCTTTGCACAAAAGGCAATCCCGGACCCCAACCTGTACTCGATTGAGCAAAAGGAAGTAACCTTACCATGGGTCACAGACCGCACGTCTTTGCAATTCTCTGTCTGGGAAATTATATATCTATCAAATTATCTATCAAATCTATCTAACTATCAATCGTATCTATCAAATGTATATTGCATCTATTTATCTATGCAATTCGTATCTATCAAATGTATATTGCATCTATTGATCTATGTAATTCATATCTATCAAATGTATATTGCATCTATTGATCTATTTAAATTGTATCTATCAAATGTATATTGCATCTATTAATCTATGTAATTTGTATCTATCAAATGTATATTGCATCTATTGATCTATGTAATTCGTATCTATCAAATGTATATTGCATCTATTGATCTATGTAATCTATGTATCTATCAAATGTATATTGCATCTTTTGATCTATGTAATTCTTATCTATCAAGTGTATATTGCATCTATTGATCTATGTAATTCGTATCTATCAAATGTATATTGCATCTATTGATCTATGTAATTTGTATCTATCAAATGTATATTGCATCTATTGATCGATGTAATTCGTATCTATCAAATGTATATTGCATCTATTGACCTATGTAATTCTTATCTATCAAATGTATATTGCATCTATTGAGCTATGTAATTCGTATCTATCATATCTATATTGCATCTATTGATCTATGTAATCTATGTATCTATATAGCTATCAAATCTATCTATCTATCTTGTGGTTGTGTGGACTGTTTGCGGTTGTTTGCATTGCGTTACACGGGGAGTTTGGTCTGTCACTGTCAAGCGGGTGTAACCCTTACACTACCTGATCGATACAACATCATACCTGATGTTTTAAAGCACGTTATTCTAAACAATTTAGGAATGTTAGGTAATTTAGGCCCTTTATGGCTTAAAACCAGACTCTGCATCAACTATGTAATTTTCCGTGGGAGTTTTGCCATGGATCCCCCTCCGGCATGCCACAGTCGAGGTGTTAGTCCCCTTGAAACAACTTTTCCATCACTATTATGGCCATAAAGAGTCCGTGTGGGTTTTAAAGTTCGCCTGCCTATTGAAGTCAATGGTGGTTCGCCCGGTTTGATGGTTCGCGAACAGTTGCGGAAGTTCGAATCCGCCGTTCGCAAATCGAAATTTTTCGGTTTGCGACATCACTATGCATCAGTAACCAAAAAGCCCCCACTGATTTTAATAAAATAAAACACAAATACTACCTTATTTACTGAACGTAATTAAACTTTGTATTCTAAAATATTTAGGCATTCAACAAGCGTACGATCACTGGAAAATAGGTTTATTGTATGTGGTTGTGCAATAAAGCTACTTTTCTCAATGTGACTTTAGTGGAAAGCTACTTTAGTAATAAGTCTCTATCTTATTTAGGGCTTCAAGGTGTCCAATATATAACTGGGGGGGTGACACAGTAGCGTGTGAAGCCACCTCCCTGAAATGAGTTTTTGCAGGTTGGGATGTCTGCTTACAGAATAAAAACTCTTAAAACACTGGGGGCAGGGCTACACTGAGAAATTCTAGGTATAATTTTTCAAGAAAACAAGTTATTTGCTGTTTTTTTACACAATCTTTTTCTTTTTTAATTTACAATCGCCTAGATTTAGAGTTTTGTCGGTAAAGACCCGCGGTGCTAACAAGCCTTTTTTTTCCAGCGCACCCTTAAGCCAACGCTGGTATTACGAGTTGTCTGAATGGCTGCGTTAGCCTCAGAAAAGGGAGCGTTGAGCATAATTTAGCTCCACTTTAACCCTCAATACCAGCGTTGCCTACGGTAGCGGTAAGCTGGAAAAACGTGCTTGTGTACGATATCCCCATAGGAAACAATGGGGCTGAGCTGGCTGAAAAAAAACCTAACACCTGCAAAAAAGCAGCGTTCAGCTCCTAACGCAGCCCCATTGTTTCCTATGGGGAAACACTCTCTAAGTCTGCACCTAACACCCTAACATGAACCCCGAGACTAAACACCCCTAATCTTACACTTATTAACCCCTAATCTGCCGACCCCGCTATCGCTGACACCTGCATTATAGTATTAACCCCTAATCTGCCGCTCCGGACACTGCCGTCACCTACATTATACCTATGAACCCCTAATCTGCTGCCCCTAACATCGCCGACACCTACATTATATTTATTACCCCCTAATCTGCCCCCCCAAAGTCGCCGCCACCTACCCACACTTATTGACCCCTAATCTGCCGACCGGACATCGCCACCACTATAATAAATGTATTAACCCCTAAACCGCCACACTCCCGCCTCGCAAACACTATAATAAATGTTATTAACCCCTAATCTGCCCTCCCTAATATCGCCGCCACCTACATACAATTATTAACCCCTAATCTGCCGCCCCCAACGTTTCTGCTACTATAATAAAGTTATTAATCCCTAAACCTAAGTCTAACCCTAACACCCCCATAAATTAAATATAATTTAAATTAATTTTAACTAGGTACAATAGCTATTAAATAGTTAATAACTATTTAATAGCTACCTAGTTAAAATAATTACAAAATTACCTGTAAAATAAATCCTAACCTAAGTTACAAATACACCTAACACTACACTATCATTAAACTAATTAAATAAATTACCTACAATTATGTAAACTAAAATACAATTAAATAAACTAAACTATGGTACAAAAAACAAACTAACACTAAATTACAGAAAATAAAAAAAAATTACAATAAGTTTAAACTAATTACACCTAATCTAAGTCCCCTAATAAAATAAAAAAGCCCCCCAAAATAATAAAATGTCCTACCCTAAATTACAAAGTAATCAGCTCTTTTACCAGCCCTTAAAAGGGCTTTTTGTGGGGCATTGCTCCAAAGTAATCAGCTCTTTTACCTGTAAATAAAAATACAATACCCCCCCAACATTACAACCCACCATCCACATACCCCTACTCTAAAACCCACCCGATCCCCCCTTAAAAAAACCTAACACTACCCCCCCCCCCCGAAGATCACCCTACCCTACCTGGAGCTGTGTTCACCCAGTCGGGCACCGATGGGCCAGAAGTGGACATCCGGAGCGGCAGAAGTCTTCATCCGATCGGGAAAGAAGAGGTCCTCCAAGCGGCAGATGTCTTCATCCAAGCGGCATCTTCAATCTACCGGAGCGGAGCGATCTTGAATCCATCCGACGCGGAGCCATCCTCTTCTTACGATGTCCTAAGACCGAATGAAGGTTCCTTTAAATGACGTCATCCAAGATGGCGTCCCTCGAATTCCGATTGGCTGATAGGATTCTATCAGCCAATCGGAATTAAGGTAGGAAAAATCTGATTGGCTGATTGGATCAGCCAATCAGATTGAAGTTCAATCCGATTGGCTGATCCAATCAGCCAATCGGATTGACCTTGCATTCTATTGGCTGTTTAGGGTTTATTTTATAGGTAAGTATTTAGTTTTAAATAGGATTAATTTATTTAATGATAGTAAATTTAGTTCATTTAATTTAAATTATATTTAACTTAGGGGGGTGTTAGGGTTAGACTTAGGTTTAGGGGTTAATAACTTTATTATAGTAGCGGCGACGTTGGGGGCGGCAGATTAGGGGTTAATAATTGTAGGTAGGTGGCGGCGATGTTAGGGAGGGTAGATTAGGGGTTAATAAAATTTATTATAGTGTTTGCGAGGCAGGAGTGCGGCAGTTTAGGGGTTTACATTTATTATAGTGGCGGCTATGTCCGGTCGGCAGATTAGGGGTTAATAAGCGTAGGTAGGTGGCGACGACGTTGGGGGGGGGGCAGATTAGGGGGTAATAAATATAATATAGGTGTCGCCGATGTTAGGGACAGCAGATTAGGGGTTCATAGCTAGAATGTAGGTTGCGGCGGTGTCCGGAGCGGCAGATTAGGGGTTACAAATTTTTATTATAGGGTTTGCGATGTGGGGGGGCCTCGGTTTAGGGGTTCATAGGTAGTTTATGGGTGTTAGTGTACTTTATAGCACAGTAGTTAAGAGCTTTATGTTCCCGCGTTAGCCCATAAAACTAACTACTGACTTTTTTTGCGGTTGGAGTCTTCCAAGACTCGTAATACCAGCGTTAGGCAAATCCCATATAAAAGATAGGATACGCAATTGACGTAAGGGGATCTGCGGTAGCCTCGAGTTGCGGAAAGAAAGTGAGCGGTAGATCCTTTCCTGCCTGACTCGTAATATCAGCGGGCGTTAAAAAGCAGCGTTAGGACCCCTTAACGCTGCTTTTTAACCCTAACCCAGAACTCTAAATCTAGGCGTTTGTTTTTAACATATTCATGTTTTCCAAAGGTGCAATTAAAAAAAAAACATTTAGTACTATCTCTTCCACCACCCACTGAGATGATTATAGCTGTTGACTCTTGTTTTCATATCCTTTCTATAGAGAATACAGCAGTATCTATGCTGTCAGGCGATAGTAGATATTTTAAATGACAAAATAAAGCTAAATTAGTAATGTGTAAACAATTTAATACACTCCATTAGGTAAAAAAGATCATACAATGTCCCTTTAATTGTTGGTGTTTTGGAAGGTAGACTTAGGGGTCAATTTATCAAGCTCCGTAACCTGTCCGCCTGCTTTGAGGTGAAATCAACCCTGATCAAATACGATTGGGTTGATTCACAAGAACTGCTGTGCTGGTGTATCATGTCCGCCCGCACTATCATAAATAGACCCCTAAGGCTAAATGAGGAACAATAAAACGTGCATGAAATTATTTAAAAAATAATGACTTCTATGCTATCGTTTACCAACCTTAAACAAATGACACAAAAATGTGGTGTTGTTTTTGCATTTCATATGTTAAATTAATTCGAGTTAACATTTTGGCTCCCGTGCCTTAGATTGTAGACACTCGTTTATGTAGTGGTATCAATTGCAGTTGCACATAAATGATCCATTGGCTTAGTCACACCATTTAATTTTATTAGGTGATTTGGTAAAAATAGATTTGCCGATCTTTCAATATACACTACATATGTTTGCATTTATCATAGTATAATATACTATATTTGCATTTAATATACTATCCAACGCGTCTGACTGTTCCGCGCCATCGAACTGAAAGATTTGAAAATAGTACGTCGTCACCGTCGTGTAATGCAGGGCTGTAAAACTACAGGTCCCATGATGCCTTGAGCATTGATCATGTGCCGTCATAGCACGGTTCGTTGAACACGCTTGAAGAGGATTCCCTGTCCGCCTTGACGTAAGTGAAGTGACGCGGGTAGCGTGGTTGCCATCTTTCTAGGAGGAGCCTTGAAAGTGTAGGGGCACACGGTGCTCTGAGGCCGCAGCATCCCTCAACTATGTCTGTAGATAGCCAGGAGACCAATACTGCAGAGGAGCAGAAGGTGAGTGCATGTGAAGCAAAGGTGGCAGGTCGCTAATACTGACTTCGGTCTGCTCTCAATGCTGTGGAGACTTTCTTGTTGATCTATTTCCCGGCTCGCTAGGCTGCATCGTCTGGTGAATGTGCACATCCTGCACTGTGTGCACACTCACTGTATTATCTGTCGAGATAGTGCTTCCACGAAATGTTGCATCTGCATTATATTACTTGGCTCAGAGTATCTATACGGATTATGGACTAATCCGACATTAGCAGTCACCAGGGATCTGAAGCATAACCACCCTGCCCACTGAACAGGCCATATTGCCTGGGAGGGATCATAGCATTATGGTCACTGGCTAATGCACTCCTGATGAGAAAAAAAGTCAATCTCTAATTTATACAGCTAGTGAAATGTTTTCACCGGTAGTGGCGAAATAACATTGCTAAATGTTACCTCTTGCATAAAGTAGGTTCTATCTGTACATTGCCAGGGATCCTCTTGGTATGATTCTGTATATGATGCAGCCAGAACATTGGATGTCTCTACTTAAAGGGACATAATACTCATATGATCACTTGAAACTGATGCAGTATAACTGTAAAAAGCTGACTGGAAAATATCACCTGATCATCTCTATGTATAAAAGGAAGTTATTTTACCTCACAATTTCCTCAGCTCACCAGAGTAAGTTCTGTGTAAAAAGTTTTACTTCAGCTGCTGCCCAGCTGCAGGTAAAAAAAGAAAAAATGAACAGCAGCCAATGAGCATCAACAGTGCTGAGGTCATGAACTATTTTACTGTGATCTCATGAGATTTCATAGTAAACTTCCTTAAACTGGATAGGGAAATAAGATGAGTGTGCACGTAAGCTCACTCCCTTAGCTGTTCCGGGACAGACATACTGATTTGCTGCTAAGAAGTCCTTTACAATGGGAGGTGGCTACTGAGGAACTTTTGAGGTAAAATATCTTTCTTTTTTTACATAGAGCTGTTCAGGTGATATTTTCTAGGCCGCTTTTTACAGCTATGCTGCATCACTTTCAAGTGTTTCAACATTTGGGTATCGTGGCCCTTTAATCTGTGCTTTTTGGGTACTGTACCTGTCTGAATAATTACAGCTGTTGAATGATGCCTGTAGCTATAATGGAAAGGCTTTGCAGGGATTTTGTTTTAAACTTTCACTTTAATTTAATAAATGCAAAACTATTTTGCTTATTCATGAATATCATTTAAATAAATGCAATCATGTTATAGCTTACCTCAAGTACAAATCTACATGCTTGCTAAAAGTAATTTTTATTATCATGGGACATATCTGCTATCCTTTAAAGTGAGAGGGAAGTCAAGATTAAACTTGCATGTTTCAGAAAGAGCATGTCATTTTAAGATCCTTTTAAAATCACTTATTTTAAAATTTACTTTATTCCTATGGTATCCTTTGAAACATATGTACATACCCCACACTAGTGGGAACAAACTGCTGATTGGTGGCTATATCCCAGTAATGCACAGTTGCTCCTTCAACAAAGGGATACCGAACGAATGAAGCAAATTTGATAATATAAGTCAATTGGAAATTTCTTTAAAAGTGTTTTTTTTTTCTTCTGAATTATGAAAGAAAAAAAGAGGTATATGTCCCTTTTAAATCTCTGCATGAACAGTGGAAGACAAGCTACTAACCTTTAAATATCTGTATCAACAGTAGAATTGTGCATTCAGATCCTTAGGATCCGAATGTGGATGTAATCGCTATAAAGACTATGACACACTGCATGCAAAGCGATGCAAGGCAGCTAGAAAAGTTTGCTCCTCTCAGCTTGTCTACACTGTAGTCTGTACCCCGATATCACTGGTCATGTACAGGGCTGTTGTAGAATACAGAAATAAAAATTACACTGTGCTCTGTATAGCTATCAACAGTCCTGATTTTATTAAAACAAGTCCTTATGTTGGTTAAATGAATAAACTGAGAACTAATGGAGATGATATATATACTGTATGTGTGTGTATATATATATATATATATATATATATATATATATATATATATATATATATATATATATATATAATGTCTCTGAAGCGCATGCGCGAAACGAGTCAGATCTAGCACCCCTTGCACACTGTGATTGTGCTACACACCTTTTGTTTGTATAAATCCACTTTGGCGTGGAGTTCTGTGGTTCTTTGTTTCCTTCCTGAAATCTTTCTCTCTTTCTCTCCTGTGTTACAACAGTATTTTGAAGCAAAAAACTGAGAATTTGCATATCTTACCCAGAATTCTCTTGTGCATTTGTAATATTGTATATGAGGTATTTCTGGGAAAAGCAAGCGGGGAATCTTGCCTAGATGTGCTAATTTTCTATGCAAATATATACATTCCTTCTGCAGGTTAAGGAAGAGCACTCCTCCGAATTTACTCAAACAATAACATTTATTGTATGAACATTTTCGGGGTTGCCCCCGTCCTCCGATACAGTATAAAAGAAATAATCTTACTCGCCACAATATAAACCCTCTTACCCAGTGGACATTTCTGCCTAGAGTGCGTGTAGAGCCACAGCGTCCCCCATCAGCTACTGCGCATGCATGAAGGGCACTATGGATGCCCGCATTGGCCAAATGTCAAAGCTAAAAATAAGAACATTAAAGTGAAGGTTAAGTTAGAGCCTTCATATTTCATTATTACACTTCTATGCATATTAAATATCTAGTCGCTATATTTATTTTTTGTAATTTTTATTATTTTATACTGTCTTTTTTGCTTAACGTTCCCTTCTATTCTCCTCCCATTAGTTATTTCGTGTTTTTTTTCATCCAGTGACGTATAGAGCGGTCCCTCCCGCTCTATACGTGTTTAGTAGGCTTGTGCATGGAGACTATCCAAAACTGCGCATCTGTCTCCGACTCATCAATGCGCATGCGTTAATCAAGTCCATTGCCCATTTCAGTGTATGCGTCATTCGTCCGCAACATAGTATTGAATGAATAACAATATCCATTCAATACTATGTTTGAACAGACAAAGGTTAGCTGTGTTTTTTAGCGATGCTTTGTTCCCGTTACTTGAAAAACATTGTATACTTTTGCAGCTTGTCGTGGAACTGCTGCTAACTAACAGTGCATAAATATTTGCAGTCCACATGCACGAAATGGGGCCGCGCTCGCTTTGCCGATGTAAACAGAGAATACTGACTCATGCGCATATTGTCGCAGTAACTGCTGACGTCAATTGACGGCCGCCTAATGGCCTAAAAGTCAATTGGCTAGCGAAACAACGTGATCATCCTTTAACAAAAAAAACAGGGTTAATTTACTGATAGCGAAATTACAAAGCAAAGATTTATATATCTAAGGAACAATGTAAAAGTATTGATGAATGAAACTGACATTTATTTTTTGAGATAAATACAAAATTTCATAAGAAACGATCAAAGTTAACCTTCACTTTAACAAATCGCACAACGTTAGAGAAATATAACTAGTGTATGCCGGCAACAAAAATAGGAACATGCAGATAACATAATATCCCATAGACTGACCTAACTTGGCAAAAGTGAATTATGTAAAAAAAATTGCTGACATATTAAAGTGATGCACCTATAAGCTAGTGGAGTGCAAATCCGAAGATGTTGCAAAGATGCATCATATAAATTGAATAACAGGTGGTTGAATCAACCAGACGTAAAAGAAATCCACCAGCTATAAGTGCATAAAATGTATATGTAGTATAAAGCAGACTAACCCTGTTCCATATTTAACCATATTATACAAAATGTATATAAAAAATATGGGACAATCTAATAGAATAAGATATTTTGAGAACAAATATGACTACCTCAATGTTGAGTTAATTAAGCAAATAAGACTAACCATGTTCCGTAATTAGAACCAAGATAATGAGACCTATTCATCTAAAACATAATTGCATATTAATAGATGACACAGTAACCATATGTGAATATTCAGAGACCCCAATGTAATCATAGGAAACATTGGAGATCCAATTTAACATTAAGACCCTTTTGGGGCCAGGGTGCCCAAGGTATGTATCAATTTGCTCTCCCTCTGCAACAGGATTCTTCCCCTATCACCTCCCCTAGTCAAGGGGGGGGTATATGGTCAATAACACATCTGATGTCTGCCACAGTGTGCTGCATTTTTAGGAAGTGCCTTGCTACAGGCTGGTCTGATGTCCTAGTGCCCAGGGCTGATCTTATCCCAGAGCGATGGTTGGCTATCCTGGTGCGTAGGTCGTCTTGGGTTTTCCCGATGTAGAATAAACCACAAGGACAGTGGAGCATATACACCACATATTTCGTGGTGCAACTAACTCTGTTTAATTTCATATTTTTTGTTTCTCAATGGATGTGTGAAGAACTTGCATTGTGTCAGTCCACTACAAGTGGTACACCCACTACAACGGTAGCAACCATTCCTGTTGGTGCCCAACCATGTCCTGGTTATATAGCTGGGTCTGAAGTCGGCTCTCAAAAGCAGATCCTTGATTGACTGACCCCTCCGGTATCCAATCATCAGTGGTTCCATATCAGTGAAGGGCAATGTTCTCAGTGGTGAGAATGTCCCAATTCTTTCGCATAATGCCCGGAAGTTCCAATGCGTCAAAGTTGAACTCGGTTAAAAAAAAATCAACCTTTCGAGCGGCTTCCTAGCTTTCTTAGTTAATGCCTCTGACTGATCCATCTCCTTGCATACATTCAGGGCAGAATTCAGCTGGGCCGCTTTATAGCCCCTTTCAGCAAATTTGGAAAACATGTCCTGAAGTTGTGCCAGTTTGTTGTCATTAATGGTATTATTCCTCACCACCCTCTTGAATTGTGACATAGGTAGAGCTTTTTTGATACTTGGATGACAACTAGTTGCCTCCAGGATGGATTTCCGATCAGTAGTCTTACTAAAGACTTCTCACTTTTCTCCCCTTCTCTCCATCGATTTGTGCCATTTTCAGAATAACAACCTTTTTTTTTTTCCCCCAGTCATGTGACTGCTATTGAAAAGCAGTGCACTAATTTAAAATAGCCAGTAGGTAGAGCTGTCAGCTTGTGTTGCAGCAAAGTTATGCTTGCTTAGCAGACTTAAATTAATCTGTGTACACAGAACAGACTTTAGCTATCAAGCAACAAGATCTAGCAGCCCTTCTCTATTATCTTCCTGCCCAGCTGCTTGAGGTGAGGGTGCCTAACTGCCTATTAATCACTCCAGATTGAAATGCATAGAATAGGTGCAGACACAATATTATCTAACATGCTAACAATGCAGAGAACTGTTTGCAGAAAAATGCAAGTAAAAATTTTTTTTTTTTTCATTAAAGGGACAGTATACACTCATTTTCATATAACTGCATGTAATAGACACTACTATAAAGAATAAGATGCACAGATACTAATATAAAAATCCAGTATAAAACTGTTTAAAAACTTACTTAGAAGCTGTCAGTTTGGTTCTGTTGAAAAGGCAGCTGGAAAGCCCACTACAAGTGGCAAATAAGACACTCCCCCCTCCCCCTTCTTTTGCATATGAAAAGACCCTTTACACAAACAGGAGCAAGCTGGAGAAGGTAGCTGACGGTATTCACATAAAACTTTGGGGCTTGGTTAGGAGTCTGAAAATCAGAGCAATGTTATTTAAAAATAAGCAAAACTATACATTTATTTTTTTTAAAAACTTTATGGGCTATATAAATAGATCATCTACAAAACATTTATGCAAAGAAAAAATGAGTGTATAATGTCTCTTTAAACTTAGTTTGATGATGCAGTCTGTTGTGTGATGATTTAATTAGGTTTATAATGCGGTTTAGCATTTAAAGTCTTCATTTCGAAGCTTTAAAAATAATGTATTAGGTGTTACTTATGTCAATTTTGAGAGGGGCCTGGAACCTAACTCCCATACTTCCCATTGACTTACAGTATAAACTGGGTTTGAATTTACAACAGTTTCGATTTACAACCATTCCTTCTGGAACCTAACCCTGGCTTAAACTGAGGGCTACCTGTATATAGAGAGAGAGATATTTCAGAGAATGTTCAGGTTCCATTCTTTTATTATGTAGATTATACTGTATATAGCACCTTTTATTTTGAAGTTACCAAGGACATGTTTTATAAAAAGTGTTTGCTGCATTATAAAAATAAATAAAAATGTTAGTACATTTTTAAATTAAAATATTACATATTTTTAAAAATACAAAATTTTTATCGCGCGCAGGCAAAACTACATTTTCTGCACTATGCTGACCAATCGATTCCTCTCACCAGACACTTATTTGTGTGGAGAAATCGGATTGGCTGCCCGCGTCTTGATGCGCAGGTTTATACGTGTGAGCTGATTGGCAGAGGATGAAACTTTTCAGCTTGCAGCGCTTGGCTACGCGAGCCCTTGCTAGATGACGCGCGAGAGGTAAGTAGGAAGACGCACTGCACGCGAATGTCTTCGTTGCCTCTTCCCCTTGCTGTGCGTGCAGTTTGTCACGGGCTTTAGGCTCTTTTTTTTTTTTTTTTTTTTTTTTTTTTAGGGTCCGGATTTATTCTGGTGCAAGATCACCACGTTTAGATCTGTGCTAAACTACCTGCACTGAAAAGAGCCGAATATCACTTGCTTCCATATTCGGATCCTAACTAAGGATAAGGTTAGCGTGAAAGAGTACTAAATAGAATCACAATATACTTGTATACAGACTTTTAGTTTGACATCTGTGCCTTACTGGTCTTTAAAATGTAATGGGTTTTCTTGGTGGACACTTCTTACTTCAGAGGACATTCTGCACTATGCTGACCCCCCTAGATCTTTTTCTTTTTTTATAACTTAGTTGGTAGGGATAGCATGGGGTTATGTTAAATAGAATGGTAAATGCAACTTAGTGTATTTTTCACTACAACAGTGTCCTTCAGTTAAAACCGGTATTCCTGAAATAGAGTATTAGAATTGTCCATCTTTTCTGCTGCTTAAAGTGAAGGTAAACTTTGATTGATGAAAGCCCGTTTTTTAAAAATACTGGGGCACTTTCATTCATCAAAGTTTACAAAGCAGCCATTTTGATTAAAAACAAACTTTTTTGTTTCTTTTCACAGCCAGAGCAACTTCCCCCTTCTGGAAATCCTCTCTTCACATGTCGGTAATGACTAATCCGGCTTCCTCCAATCACAGCATGGCTTCAGGCAATGACTACCCTGGGGGGAAAGCCGTGTTTGGAGGAAGCCGGATTAGTCATTGTGTGAAGAGGATTTCCAGGAAGGGGAATCTGCTCTGGCTGTGAAAAGAAACAAAGCTAAGTTGTTTTTTTAATCAAAACGGCTGCTTTGTAAACTTTGAATGAAAGTGCCCCTGTTTTTAATAGTATTTTTTTTTAAAAAAACGGGCTTTCATTCACCAAAGTTTACCTTCACTTTAATGTTTACAGGCCCATCATTGTAGCAGAATTGCTGTTTAACAAGGTCACCTAGTCCAGTGTTTTTCAACCAGTGTGCCGTGGCACACTAGTGTGCCGTGAGAGATCCTCAGGTGTGCCACGGCAGACTGACAACAGTGTGACATATTTTTTAAACTTTGCTTGTTTTTTACTCCCAGTGCAGGGGTAGTTTGTAGGAGGCATGGCATAACAGCACAATACATAAAATATATATATATATATATACTGTATTAGGCTACAATGTGATTTTTTTTTTTTTTTTTTTTTTTTTTTTTATTTTGGGATGGTGGTGTGCCACAGGATTTTTTTAATGTAAAAAAGTGTGCCACGGCAAAAAAAAAGGTTAAAAATCACTGACTTAGTCACAAGTCCAAATGAGGAGCTGAGCTCACTTGACAGAAGCTGCTGCATGAGCTGGAAGTACCCATTGCCACCTGAAATAGAAACACAGAAGCAAAAGTGGTTAAAATGCCCACCATTCTGAAGGGACTATATCAGTGATCCTAACCATATGGTGCATGAACAGAACTACTATACCATATGAATATTGCCTTTTGCCTGCCTTGCTGCACGCAGCTATTGGATGCAGTTTATCAACATTGGTTCTGTCACATCAATACTCTGTATGTTCCAACCACAATGAGAACCTCAGGGACTTACTTGTATTGTTCCTCAGCTAGGCTGGGACCCAAATAAAAGCTGGTTCAGTATTATGTGGTTGAGTGTGCAAATGCATCTGATGCTCAGGCATTGTATGTGTTTTACTGTCATCTAAGATGTTACTTGCTTATGTTATTTGCATACAGTGAAGCCAATCCTAGAAGTAAAGTCCACAAGTGAAACTAAATTTATAGGATAAAAAAGGTCAAAATTGAAACGTTCATTTCAATTTGAAATAGAAGCATTTTTGTATAATATTTTCCATGTGCAAAAAAAGCTTCTAGTCAGTTATTACGGTTTTTCAGCAGTTTATGTACCTCATGCACCAGTATGTAAACACCATGCCGCCTCACAGCAGTGGCTTGTATGACACAAATCTATCGCTTAAACAAAGTATTAAAAGGCAATTTGCCCTGCATTTTATGACACAGCTGACAGAACACAGCCTTCTGGTGAATTGTTTTAACTCTACAAAAAGCTTAACCCCTTCACCAAAACAACGTGTATATATTTTGTGCAGTTCTTTGGCTATTGTCGCATCAGGATGCTCCAGCACTCTCGGCTGTTAAGTTACAGCCGAGATCTAGAGCTTCTGAAGCTTCAGGCATCTCCCGCATATGGATCTGATCGGTGCTCCGCCTCCATAGGAGGGCAGATGCCTGATAGTTAAACGAGGACACTGTCGCCGTCTAACGATCTGCTGGAGCTGGCGGGAGGTCTGGCCGGGTGTCAGGTGGCGGTTCGGCTGCCCAGCAGGGAAGGTGGGAGGGGCCCTACGCTGCAGAACAATTCAAGTTGAGACAGGGAGGGATGGGGCAGCTACACTACGGAAAAGGGGGGTGGAGGATCCTAATCTAAAGATTGTGGGTGGGGGAGGCATTATGCTACGGAAAAGCAACAAAAATAAAAAATTTAAACAAAATACATAAGGTGGTGGCAGTTACGGTAGGTTTAGAGAGCTGTTTTGGGGGGAATCAGGAAGGTGGGGGTAAGGGGGATCCTACATTGCAGAAAATTATACACACACAAGTGAGTACACCCCTCACATTTTTGTAAATATTTTATTATATCTTTTCATGTGACAATACTGAAGAAATGACACTTTGCTACAATGTAAAGTAGTGAGTGTACAGCCTGTATAACAGTGTAAATTTGCTGTCCCCTCAAAATAATTCAACACCCAGCCATTAATGTCTAAACCGTTGGCAACAAAAGTGAGTACACCCGTAAGTGGAAATGTCCAAATTGGCCCAATTAGCCATTTTTACTCCCCGGTGTCATGTGACTCGTTAGTGTTACAAGGTCTTGGGTGTGAATGGGGGGAGCAGGTGTGTTAAATTTGGTGTTATCGCTCTCTCTCTCATACTGGTCACTGGAAGTTCAACATGGCAAATAACTCTGAGGATCTGAAAAAAAAGAATTGTTGCTCTACATAAAGATGGCCTAGGCTATAAGAAGATTGCCAAGACTCTGAAACTGAGCTGCAGCACGGTGGGCAAGACTATACAGCGGTTTCACAGGACAGGTTCCACTCAGAACATGCCTCGTCATGGTCGACCAAAGAAGTTGTGTACATGCTCAGCGTCATATCCAGAGGTTGTCTTTGGGAAATAGACGTATGAGTGCTGCCGGCATTGCTGCAAAGGTTGGAGTGGGGGCGGGGGGTCAGCCTGTCAGTGCTCAGACCATATGCCGCACACTGCAACAAATTGGTCTGCATGGCTGTCGTCCCAGAGGGAAGCTTCTTCTAAAGATGATGCACAAGAAAGCCCACAAACAGTTTGCTGAAGACAAGCAGACTAAGGACATGGATTACTGGAACCATGTCCTGTGGTCCGATGAGACCAAGATAAACTTATTTGGTTCAGATGGTGTCAAGCGTGTGTGGTGGCAACCAGGTGAGGAGTACAAAGACAAGTGTGTCTTGCCTACAGTCAAGCATGGTGGTGGGAGTGTCATGGTCTGGGCCTGCATGAGTGCTGCCGGCACTGGGGAGCTACAGTTCATTGAGGGAACCATGAATGCCAAAATGTACTGTGACATAGTGAAGCAGAGCATGATTTCCCCCCCCCCTCTCTTCAGAGACTGGGCCACAGGGCAGTATTCCAACATAATGACCCCAAACACACCTCCAAGAAGACCACTGCCTTGCTAAAGAAGCTGAGGGTAAAGGTGATGGACTGGCCAAGCATGTCTCCAGACCTAAACCCTATTGAATATCTGGAGTATCCTCAAACGTAAGGTGGGGAAGTGTTCTGTGATGTCATCATGGAGGAGTAGAATAGGACTCCAGTGGCACCCTGTGAAGCTCTGGTGAACTCCATGCCCTATAGGGTTAAAGGGACAGTTTACTCAAAAAATTTTCTGCCCTTTAATTTGTTCCCAATGATCCACTTTACCTGCTGGAGTGTATTAAATTGTTTACAAGTAGCTCCTTTACCCTTATATTGGCATTTGAAATTGTTAATTTAGCATGTGGTATCCCCACCTATTCTGAAAGTTTGTGGCCGCGCGTACCAGCTATAGATAAGCTTTGTAAACACAGCCAGCAGAAGACATTACACTCCCAGTGTGATAAAGCAGACATAAGGTAATAAAATGTTGATTTTGCATTGGTGATTGTTTTAAGGACAGATATAAGATAAAGAAGCGGGTATATGTGCACAATGTAATACAGTAATGAGATCTGATTATACCTACAAGCTCAACCTATTTTATTAGGCTGTGGCTTCAAAACACAAAATCAGAGCTTTAATATACAAAAATAAACCTTAAAAAGCTAATTTTCATACATTTTTTACTCTGCAGTTGTTAAAAAAAAGCAATTGTAAACACATTAAGGGAAAACTATTTTACAGTATACTGTCCCTTTAAGGCAGTGCTGCAAATGAATTGTGGCCACACAAATTGACACTTTGGGCCCAATTTGGAGATTTCCACTTAGGGGTGTACTCACTTTTGTTGCCAACAGTTTAGACATTAATGGCTGTGTGTTGAGTTATTTTGTGGAGACGGCAAATGTACACTGTTATACAGGCTGTACACTCACTACTTTACATTGTAGCAAAGTGTAATTTCTTTAGTGTTGTCACATGAAAAGATATAATAAAATATTTACAAAAACGTGAGGGGTGTACTCACTTTTGTGAGATACTGTATTACACACATCCAATTTTGTTACTGGCAAGACTGTCAGTACCTAAGATGGGGGTGAGGGAGGGCAGAGAACTGTTGGGAAGTGTCAGATGGCAGGGTAATCTCTAGACTAACGCTGAAATTAACCTATTAAACTACCTAATTAACCCCTTCACCGCCGGAAATAATAGAAGTGTGGCGTGCAGCTGCAATAAGCGGCCTTCTAATTACCAAAAAGCAATAGCAAAGCCATATGTCTATTTCGGAACAAAGGGGATCCCAGAGAAACTTTTCCCAGAGAAGCAGTATGTAAATAATTTGTGAGAAACCCAAAGTTTGTGGGGGGAAAAAGTACCAGATTTTTTTTATTTAGTGGGGAAATGGTAACATGAAATATACCAAAATTGGCGTAGATCAATACCTTGGGTTGTCTACTTAAAATTTTGTTTGGAAGTCACGGTAGTGAAAGGGTTAATGGTCTACGCAGGAATGTCCCAGCAGTTGTATGTATGTGTAATAGATGTATCTATCCCAATTATCTACATACAACTGCTGGGACATTCCTGCGTAGACCTTATGCTTTTTGTACAGTCAAAACACTTCACAAGAAGGCTGTGCTTTGTCAGTCTTGTCATAAAGTGCAGGACTTATTACCTTTTTAATAAATACTTTGTAAAAGGGATAGATTGGTCATACAAAATGCACTGCTTCCATCCTGCGTGTGATTCAGCACATACTTCTAACAATAAATATAAAGCAAACTGTTTTCTGTGGAAAGCTGGTAAAGACTATACTTAAAGTAAGCAGTCATCACCTGCCTATAATAAACCTAATATATTTGGGGTTCTTTTTTGTATCCTCCCTTTTTTTTTTTTTTTTAAAAACCGCTAAACATTTCATGCACTTCACTCTATTCAGAGGGGCCACCATTATGGGACCTAGGTTACATTGCAGATGCCTGAAGATCAGTTACTGCACATGTGCGAACAGCATTTGGCTCTTTACTGAACCTGATTTTGTCTTATGAAAGTGCAACAGAGATCTGTGCATATCCAGATCTTTGTGTGTTGCACTTTTAAATGATAGAGATGAATGCCGATGGTGGTGGTCGTATTTGGAATTCCTATAACTAGGAATAAAACAAATGTACGTCTAATATTAAAGGGACAGTGTAAACCAATTTTCATATCTGCATGTAATAGACACTACTATAACAAAGAATATGCACATATACTGATCTAAAGATCAGTATAAAACCTTTGCAAAATTTACTTAGAAGCTCCCAGTTTAGCACTGTTGATGAGATTAGTCTGGGACACCCAGTGAAAGGGCTGCATATGCAAAGACAGAAAACAACAAACAGGAGCCATCAGTAGTCTGTAAACGCATGTATACATCTGACACTGTGGGGTGCGGTTAGGACTCAAAAAAATCATCACAATGTTATTTATTAAAAAAAAAAAAAGCAAAACTATACATTTTTACTAAAACATCCACAGATGGGCTATATATATGGATAACATTTATGCAAAGAAAAATAGTCTACAATGTCCTTTTTTAATGGGATAGTATACTGTAAAATAGTTTTCCCTTAATGTGTTTCCAATTACTTTTTACCAACTGCAGAGTATAACATGTTTCTTCCATGATTCAGAGCATGCAATTTTAAACAACTTTGTTCTCTTGCTATCTTTATTTGAAAAAGGTATTTAAGCTAAGGAGCCAGCAAATATTTTGGTTCAGCACCACGGACACGTTGGACAGCACTTGTTAATTGGTGCTGTCCAATCAGCAAGGACAACCACGGTTGTTCACCAAAAATGGGCCGGCATCTAAACTTACATTCTTGCTTTTCAAATAAACATACCAAGAGAATGAAGAAAATTTGATAATAGGAGTAAATTAGAAAGTTGCTTAAAATTGCATGCTCTACCTGAATCACAAAAGAAAAAATTTGGGTTCAGTGTCCATTTAATAGCTATTTTTTGTTTTTTGAAGCTACAACCTAATAAAATAGGTTGAGCGTGTATATGCTGCTTTATCTTATATCTGTCCGTAGACCAATACTTGGAGAGAACATTGGAAAATTAACATTGTATTACCTTCTCTCTAATATAGCCCATTGGGAGTGTCATTTCTTCTGCTGGCTGTGTTTACACAGCTTATCTATAGCTTGGACCTAAGGCCAGAAATCTTCAGAATAGGTGGGGATACCAAAGGCTAAATCAACCATTTCAAATTCCTATATAAGGGTAAAGGAAATACTTGTAAGCAATTTAATACATTCCAGCAGGTAAAGTGGATCATTGGGAATAAATTAAAGAGAGAACATTTTTGAGTAAACTGTCCCTTTTAACTCTTGTTCTGTACATATATACCTGCAATGCTCATAGTTTGTAGCAAATTAAAGGGACACGCAATCAAAATTAAACTTTCTTTATTTAGATAGAGCATGCAATTTTAAAGAACTTTCCAATTTACTTCCATTAACAAAATGTGCACAGTCTTTTTATATTTAAACTTTTTGAATCAGCTCTTACTGAGCATGTGCAAGAAAGTGTGTATGCATTTGTGATTGGTTGATTGCCGTCACATGGTACAGTGGGAGTGGAAAAAGCCGGGGGAAAAAACTTGTAAAACTGTCAGAAGAAAAATCTACTACTCATTTGAAGTTCAGACTAAGTGCTATTGCATTGTCTTGTTATCTTGCATTTGTTGATTATGCAAATCTGTGACTGGTCCTTTTTTAAGTATTTTTTTTCCTTCTCCCATGGCTCTGTTTCCAGCTCTATTTCTTCTAATCAAACTTTTTTTTTTTTTTTTTTTTAATGTAGCCATCAATCAGCAAGCACTACCCAGATGCTGAACCAAAAATGACCCGCTCTTAAGCTGACATTACTGCTTTTTCAAATAATGGTATCAAGAGAAAAAAGACAAATTGATAATAGGAGTAAATTAGAAAAATGCTTAAAATTGCATAGTATGTATATACTCTGTGTAAAACACTTCACTTAATAGAGGTCGCTGCCTGCCCCGGTCCCCCTTAACTGTATATAGAATAGTTGATGCAAATGTGGCGACTCTGTATTCCTTTGGGAATGAAGCTTAATATCTCTCCTTGCTTCTCCCATCAGATTAAACTTCTTTAACCTCCAAAAGATAATAGCCCAAAATTGTGTAGTAACATCACACAATGGGTCGCATCAATGGAAGATACTCGCAGGATTTAAAGTGAAGATCAACTTTTATTACCGGAATCAATAACCGGAATGAAGATACAGCTTAGAGATACTAAATCCAAATTTTCTCTTTCATGATTCAGAGCAAGTAATTTTAAGCAACTTTCTAATGTACTCCAATTTTTCTTCGTTCTCTTGCTATCTTTATTTAAAAAGCAGGAATGTAAAGCTTAGGAGCTGGCCCATTTTAGGTTCAGCACCCTGGATAGTGTTTGCTTATTGGTGACTACATTTAGCCAACCAATAAGCAAGCGTAACCCAGGTCTGAACCAAAAATAGGCCGGCTCCTAAGCTTTACATTCAAGAGAATGAAGAAAATATGATAATAGGAGTAAATTAGGAAGTTGCTTAAAATTGCATGCTCTATCTGAATCATCATGAAAGGAAAAAAAATGGATTTAGTATCCCTTTTTAATACAAGTTTATTAAAACCAAAGTTAAGCTCTAAGCGTTTCAGTCATTATATTTCCTTTATTAAGAGCAAATCAAGAACATGTCAGGTAAGCTGCGATAGCCTAGCACTATAACATCGTAATATATAGTGTTTTAACCGTGCCTACCTGTCTCTCTTAACACACCCACTTCACAGGTTTTATGAGGCAGTTTACATCAGGGTAATTCTGTCCCTTTGCTATGATGGGACCTATTGATTAAAAAAAATCATCAAATCACATAATTTGTGTTTTGTTAGAAAATGAATATTGCGTTTTTAATCACAATTTTTAAAAAAAAATTACTGTTAAACATAGATTTCTCAATAAAAAATGCATTAAACTGTATAGAATGTTAAAGTACATACTTCTGATTGTCCAATACAAGCTGAGAGCATTAAAATACAAACAATAAAATATAAGTGCAAACGGATACCTGACGTGCAAGTAATACGTTTATATAGGTGTGTCAGTCACACACACTCACAGGCACCTGATGTGCAGCTAATACATATGTACACTCGGGTGTATATACATGACTAAGAGTTTATTCCACAAGCAGTCACTACTGTTCCCTCAGCACACTGTTACTCACATACTAAACCTATACACATCTAGAAAGACAAATATGCTGTGGTAGACGGATATTGTCAGTAACAAATACAATGAGACTGGCCAATGTACGGATACATACATATTGAGACAGTAATGCACACACATACTAAGTACTAATACTCTGGGATATTAGTAACATGCACTGAGAGATTGCCAAATATACTAAAATAGACTTGTTTATAGTAACGCACATACAGGGAAACAGCCGTACTGTGTACCTCAGGTGTTCAATCGCCGTCAACTTAAAAAGAAGCGCGATGTACACACAAACGTAGCCCTGGGAAATAAAGAAAAACAAGAGGACAAGCAGGCGCTCTAGTGCTTCAGGTGGCGGCGGTATCAACTCTTTCTGCTGCAGGCCTGGGCGTGCATCTCTGCTTTAGCTGTTAGCGGTCCATTTTAGAAAATAAAGATCTCAGGGCTTCATATTGTAAGGCACGAGAGAAACCCTCAAACAACTTCCAGACATGCCACTGACAACACGGTCTCCATGTGCGTACTGCTCTGCTTCTTTACCACTGTACGCGCACAGAGGCCATGTTACCGGTGTGTCTGCAAGTTTTTTTTTTTTTTTACCAGGTTTACTCGTCAGTGGAGGGCTAGCCTATATGAGCCCCCTCCGTACGTCATAGGGAGCAGGGTTATAGATTGCATACTCTTGCAATTTAAAAATCGCAAGATAAAAAATTGTGATTAATCGCGCAAAACTAGAAACAATGCACCAATTTTGAACAATATCCCATTGTAGCAAGAAATGGCTTCCAATCTACATTGGCAATGGATTTGTAAGTTCAAGTTAAACATCTGTGTCTTTCAAAAAATTTCTGATCACAAAAACATTTAGAACAATAATCATCCAGTGCAAAAACATATAATAGTACTAATTCCCATAATAAGATTTTTATATCCAATCAGATTTAATATAAATTATACAAATGGTAAAAATATTGTCAGAACACTGCGGTTATGTGACCAAGCTGTTCAATCAATTTACACTTTCAAACGAGTAGTGTTAATCATGAACTTCCCAAACTGGTACGTCCTAACCACCAGTCACGTGTCTCCCTTCTCATGATCATTCTAAGCCAATCGTCTGCAATTATCGGAGTAGATGGGAAAAGGAATCATAGTGATAGGTCGATGTTGTACCCAATTTTTAGAATAATGTTTCTTATCAGAAGAATAAAGTCCCATTAACCATGTAGAAATAATAAACTGAAAATACATAAAATAAAACATTTGTGAGATCTATATATCTATATCTCATCTACAGTGGATATAAAAAGTCTACACACCCCTGTTAAAATTTGAGGTTTCTGTGATGTTCCACCTTTAATGTGACCTATAAACTGTACAAGTTCTGAAATGATTTATCTTTGTCTCATTTTTTTTTTTTTTTTTTTTACAACTCAATTGAAAAACAAACAAATCTTTTAGGTAGAGGGAAGAAAAAATATAAAAATAAAATATGGTTGCATAAGTGTGCACACCCTTAAACTAATACTTTGTTGAAGCACCTTTTGATTTTATTACAGCACTCAGTCTTTTTGGGTGTGAGTCTATCGGCATGGCACATTTTGACTTGGCAAGATTTGCCCACTCTTCTTTGCAAAAACACTCCAAAGCTGTCAGATTGCGAGGGCATCTCCTGTGCACAGCCCTCTTCAGATCACCCCACAGATTTTGAATTGGATTCAGGTCTGGGCTCTGGTTGGGCCATTCCAAAACTTTAATCTTCTTCTGGTGAAGCCATTACTTTGTTGATTTGGATGTATGCTTTGGGTCGTTGTCATGCTGAAAGATGAAGTTCCTCTTCATGTTCAGCTTTCTAGCAGAAGCCTGAAGTTTTTGAGCCAATATTGACTGGTATTTGGAACTGTTCATAATTCCTTCTAGCTTAACTAAGGCCCCAGTTCCAGCTGAAGAAAAACAGTCCCCAAGCATGATGCTGCCACCACCATGCTTCACTGTGGGTATGGTGTTCATTTGGTGATGTGCAGTGTTGTTTTTGCACCAAACATATCTTTTGGAATTATGGCCAAAAAGTTCAACCTTGGTTTCATCAGACCATAACACCTTTTCCCACATGCTTTTGGGAAACTTCAGATGTATTTTTGCAAAATGTAGCCTGGCTTGGATGTTTTTCTTCATAAGAAAAGGCTTTCGTCTTGCCACTCTACCCCATAGCCCAGACATATGAAGAATATGGGAGATTGTTGTCACATGTACCACACAGCCAGTACTTGCCAGATATTCCTGCTGCTCCTTTAATGTTGCTGTAGGCCTCTTGGTAGCCTCCCAGACCAATCTTCTTCTCGTCTTTTCATCAATTTTGGAGAGACGTCCAGTTCTTGGTAATGTCACTGTTGTGCCATATTTTCTCCACTTGATGACTGTGTTCCATGGTATATCTAATGCCTTGGAAATTCTTTTGTACCCTTCTCCTGACTGATACCTTTTAACAATGAGATCCCTCTAATGCTTTGGAAGCTGTCTGTGGACCATGGCTTTTGCTGTGGGATGCGACTAAGAACATTTCAGGAAAGACCAACTAGAGCAACTGAACTTTATTTGGGGTTAATCAGAGGCACTTTGAATGATGGCAGGTGTATGCTGACTCCTATTTAACATGATTTTGAATGTGATGCGATTCTGAACACAGCTACATATATATATCTCTTCTATCTCCTCTCTTCATACAAATATAACAAGTGGATTCTATATTTAATCTTATTGATATATTTTTTATTTTTAATAAGTAAGGTGAAGTCTATATTTTAATTTGGTCTCCTAATCAAACCTAAATCTAACCAAAGTAGATTGTGTGTGTGTGTATATATGTATGTATATATATATATGTGTGTGTGTGTGTGTAATCCTATATTTTGATTTATTTAATCTTACATTATTTTGTGATCAAAATAAATGTTAGTGTTATTGGTAAAAAAAAATAGACAAACAGTTGCTGCTTTAGTGTCTTTATTCAGACCCCATTCTCCAGTTTTTTGTTTTTTTTTGAAGATCTACCAAATTGCATGCTCTATCTGAATCATGAAAGAAAAATGAATTAATAATCCTGTGTGTTAAAAACAAAGTATTAATATTGACCTATCTTGACACAGGGCAATAGAATTTTGAATTATAGGGATAGAATTTTAAATCCATACATCTAACCATCCCATCTTACAATGACTAGAGTATTTTATTTTTGTGTGTGTGGTATCTATTTCCTATCTATCCAATTATAATCTTCTCTTCATACATTGAAAATTAACATATTTTCCTAACAGGAAATGGAAGATAAAGTGTTTAGCCCAGAAAAATCAGAAGAAGCTAAATTAAAAGCAAGGTATCCCCACTTAGGACCCAAGCCTGGAGGCTCAGATTTCTTAAGAAAACGTCTCACAAAAGGAGTAAGTAGACAAGTGGCACGTGGACACATTTCTATTTTTTTTTTTTTTTTTTTTTTTTTTTTTTTTTTTTTTTTTTTTGCTTTATCCCATTATAATTTCTTATGCTTAAAAACCAAAGACGACAAATGTTTTATAGAAATGTTGTCCTGCCACTATCCTTTTACTACAGAGACCACAATAGTTTTCTTAGATTATGTTGGCAACAATTAACTAAAGGTTTAACTTGCACTTATGTGTGCGCCTTCATTGTTCACAACAGATTTAAATAACACCCACAGAACAGAGGCAGGTGTCAGATTTTGATTAATATAAATTTTATTTTTTTCCTCAGCAAAAATATTTTGACTCTGGGGACTACAATATGGCTAAAGCAAAAATGAAGAATAAGCAACTTCCGACTGCCACTTCGGACAAAACTGAAGTAACTGGGGACCATATTCCTACTCCACAAGATCTTCCTCAGAGAAAACCTTCTCTTGTTGCTAGCAAGTTGGCTGGCTGATCAGTCGGCCAGTCTGCATGAAAACGTCTCATTCCCATAATTTTCTTCTTTACACTTATATATTTTATTTCTTTCCTCAGCTCTTTCCTTTTGACACTATAGTCTGTCAGCTTAGCAGGTAACTGAGCAAGCTGCTCTCTTGAGTGTAGATTGAAACTACAATATCAGGTTAGTTGACATAAAAACAATGCACTGATTAAGAAGACATGTTTTTGGTATAGCAATGTAAATTAATGTACTTGAAAAAAAAATGAAAACTTGTACATATTGCCTATTTCCTATTTGTAGGACTGATTTAAACATGGACACTTCTGTGGGTTTTACCATTTTAATGTCTGCTTTTCTTTCTTTGAGTTTTCATACTGTAGTATGATTTTTGTATTTAAGATTTCCCCCCTTTTTTAGACGTATGTCCTTTTAAGATCACACATTCTGTTTTGAAAGGAAGCAAAGCATGTTCCATCATTCTGGGTTCTAAAAGGTTTTTCTCAGCCCTGCCTTTTTACTTGAATGGCCTTAAACCTTCCTCAGCTTTAACAAATATATTTGACTTGTTCAATATTTGCTCATACTGCTATACTTTCATTAACCTATTATCTAATGAAAGTCATTTGTTGAAGCTGGTATTTTGTTGGGTAGTAGTGTAGAACCTTATGTTGAAGATGTGGATGAAGTGTGCATAGACTGTTGAATTCACTTTTGTGCCATTTTGTAAATACAATAGTTTTGCAGAACATTTTGCAGATGTGTACCAATTTTTACAGTTTACAAGATCTATGTGTAAAGCTGTGGCACATTTTTACAGCCTTTAAATGCAAAAATCCTTCCCAATTTCACAAATATTAAGTTTGTAATCTTAACATGAATTGGTGTGACTATTTTGAAGTACACAATCTTCAGATTAATTTTTCATCGAGCCATGAAATGCACTGTCCATGCTGCTGTAGTTCCCATGTTACAAAGATGGTCATTAGCTGCCTACAATACCTCCTGTAATTACCATATAGCGACAGACTATTGACATGAATATCGATGTTGAGAATTGCATGTATTTGTCTCTGGTCCCATTCTCTGTGGGCCTGCATGGCACTTCTTGCCTCAATATGTGGTCTGTTGAAGGTATGTGCAGTTCTGTAGCAGAGGCTTAATGTGTGCGTCCCCCCTCAAAAATAAAAATAAAATGATGCCATATAAGGTGACCATAAAAAAACAAACAAAAAAAAAACTACTGTGATTTTTATGTTCTGGGACATATTAAAAAAAGACACAGCATATTCTGAAAAGCAAATGATGGCTTTTTTTCTCTCTGCTAAATTGTTGGGGTTTATATTAATGTGCTTATTGGTGTCCAAGAGCAGTCATTAATTGGTATTGACATTTAAAAAGACTAATGCTAGTGTAAGAACTACAAAAGTATAAGAACTACAAAATGCTGGATATTCTGAACATTTATGAATATTGTTAATAAAGATAACTGTACTTATACGCATTGACTTTTGGGTGTGTTTGCTTTCTTCAAAAATAATCATTCTGGGATGCCCATATTTACCCTTTCTTCTAGATTGGTAAAATTGATCAGAGCTTAACAAAAACTGGTTACATTGTTATAGCAGCCAATTTAGTACTTGATGCAAAGTAAATTAATTTCCAATGTCTCCCTTATGATTTATAAAGTGTAGGTTGTTCTAGTATCTTTTTCATCCCAAAGTGGATTCGGCACTCACTGCCCACTTCAGTCAGACCTAGCATCCTTTTCATGCTCTCCTTTCTGGTTCTATACTCTTTCCAGTGAAGAATATGAAACACTGTTGTGATTTACTGGCTGATTATCACTTGTGATGAGAACTTTTGCCATGATACCCAAATCTTGAAAGTGATGCAGCATAGCTGTAAAAAGCTGACTAGAAAATATCACCTGCACATCTCTGTAAAAAAGAGATATTTCTTCTGTTAAGTGTGATCAGTCCACGGGTCATCATTACTTCTGGGATATTACTCCTCCCCAACAGGAAGTGCAAGAGGATTCACCCAGCAGAGCTGCATATAGCTCCTCCCCTCTACGTCACTCCCAGTCATTCTCTTGCACCCAACGACTAGATAGGATGTGTGAGAGGACTATGGTGATTATACTTTCGTTTATATCTTCAATCAAAAGTTTATTTAAAATAGCACCGGAGTGTGTTTATATCTCTCTGGCAGAGTTTTGAAGAAGAATCTACCAGAGTTTTTGTTATGATTTTAGCCGGAGTAGTTAAGATCATATTGCTGTTTCTCGGTCATCTGAGGAGAGGTAAACTTGCAGATCAGGGGACAGCGGGCAGATGAATCTGCATAGAGGTATGTAGCAGTTTTTATTTTCTGACAATGGAATTGATGAGAAAATCCTGCCATACCGATATAATGTCATGTATGTATACTTTACACTTCAGTATTCTGGGGAATGGTACTTCACTAGAATTACACTGTAAGAAATACATAAAGCTGTTTAATAACTAGAGATTATGTTTAACGTTTTTGCTGGAATGTAAAATCGTTTTCATTTACTGAGGTACTGAGTGAATAAATGTTTGGGCACTATTTTTCCACTTGGCAGTTGCTTAATCTGTTTTCTGACAGTTTCTGTTCTCCCTCACTGCTGTGTGTGAGGGGGAGGGGCCGTTTTTTTGGCGCTTTTACTACGCATCATATATTTCAGTCAGCAACTCATTGTATTCCCTGCATGATCCGGTTCATCTCTACAGAGCTCAGGGGTCTTCAAAACTTATTTTGAGGGAGGTAATTTCTCTCAGCAGAGCTGTGAGAATTATAGTTTGACTGAGATAAAAAACGTTTATTCTGTAATTTGTTTCCTGCTTTCAGAATTTGTTATCTTTGCTAATGGGATTAAACCTTTGCTAAAGTTGTGTTATTTACAAGGATTGAGGCTATAACTGTTTCAATTTATTAATTTTCAACTGTCATAGATCTTCTGTGCTTCTTAAAGGCACAGTACGTTTTAATATTATTCTAATTGAATTGTATTTCCAAGTTACAAGTTTATTTGCTAGTGGTGTTAAACATGTCTGATTCAGAGGATGATACCTGTGTCATTTGTTGCAATGCCAAAGTGGAGCCCAATAGAAATTTATGTACTAACTGTATTGATGCTACTTTAAATAAAAGTCAATCTGTACAAATTGAACAAATTTCACCAAACAACGAGGGGAGAGTTATGCCGACTAACTCGCCTCACGTGTCAGTACCTACATCTCCCGCTCAGAGGGAGGTGCGTGATATTGTAGCGCCGAGTACATCTGGGCGGCCATTACAAATCACATTACAGGATATGGCTACTGTTATGGACTGAGGTTTTGGCTAAATTACCAGAGCTAAGAGGTAAGCGTGATCACTCTGGGGTGAGAACAGAGTGCGCTGATAATATTAGGGCCATGTCAGACACTGCCGTCACAGGTGGCAGAACATGAGGACGGAGAGCTTCATTCTGTGGGGTGACGGTTCTGATCCAAACAGACTGGATTCAGATATTTCAAATTTAAATTTAAACTGGAAAACCTCCGTGTATTACTAGGGGAGGTGTTAGCGGCTCTGAATGATTGTAACACAGTTGCAATACCAGAGAAAATGTGTAGGTTGGACAAATATTTTGCGGTACCCGACGAGTACTGAGGTTTTTCCTATACCTAGAGAGACTTATCTGAAATTGTTACTAAGGAGTGGATAGACCCGGTGTGCCGTTCTCACCCCCTCCGATATTTAGAAAAATGTTTCCAATAGACGCCACCACAAGGGACTTATGGCAAACGGTCCCTAAGGTGGAGGGGAGCAGTTTCTACCTTTAGCTAAGGCGTACCACTATCCCGGGTGGAGGATAGCTGTGCTTTTTCAGATCCAATGGATAAAAAATTAGAGGGTTACCTTAAGAAAATGTTTGTATAACAAGGTTTTATATTGCAACCCCTTGCATGCATTGCGCCGATCACGGCTGCAGCGGCATTCTGGATTGAGTCTCTGGAAGAGAACATTGGTTCAGCTACTCTGGACGACATTACGGACAGGCTTAGAGTCCTTAAACTAGCTAATTCATTCATTTCGGAGGCCGTAGTGCATCTTACTAAACTTACGGCGAAGAATTCAGGATTCGCCATTCAGGCACGCAGGGCGCTGTGGCTAAATCCTGGTCAGCTGATGTTACTTCTAAGTCTAAATTGCTTAATATACCTTTCAAAGGGCAGACCTTATTCGGGCCAGGGTTGAAAGAGATTATCGCTGACATTACAGGAGGTAAAGGCCATGCCCTGCCTCAGGACAAAGCCAAAGCCAAGACTAGACAGTCTAATTTTCGTTCCTTTCGTAATTTCAAAGCAGAGGAGCAGCATCAACTTCCTCTGCACCAAAACAGGAAGGAGCTGTTGCTCGCTACAGACAAGGCTGGAAACCTAACCAGTCCTGGAACAAGGGCAAGCAGACTAGGAAACCTGCTGCTGCCCCTAAAAACAGCATGAATTGAGGGCCCCTGATCCGGGATCGGATCTAGTGGGGGGCACAGACTTTCTCTCTTCGCCCAGGCTTGGGCAAGAGATGTTCAGGATCCCCTGGGCGCTAGAGATAATATCTCAGGGATACCTTCTGGACTTCAAATACTCCTCCAAGAGAGAGATTTCATCTGTCAAGATTGTCAACAATCCAGACAAGAAAGAGGCGTTTTCTACGCTGCGTACAAGAGCTCTTGTTAATGGGAGTAATCCATCCAGTTCCACGATCGGAACAGGGACAGGGGTTTTACTCAAATCTGTTTGTGGTTCCCAAAAAGAGGGAACTTTCAGACCAATCCTGGACTTAAAGATCCTAAACAAATTCCTAAGAGTTCCATCGTTCAAGATGGAGACTATTCGGGACAATTTTACCTATGATCCAAGAGGGTCAATACATGACCACTGTAGATTTAAAAGATGCTTACCTTACATACCGATTCACAAAGATCATTATCGGTACCTAAGGTTTGCCTTCCTAGACAGGCATTACCAGTTTGTGGCTCTTCCATTCGGATTGGCCTACAGCTCCAAGAATCTTCACAAAGGTTCTGGGTGCTCTTCTGGCGGTACTAAGGACCGCGGGGAATCTCGGTAGCTTACCTACCTAGACGACATTCTGATACAAGCTTCAAGCTTTCAAACTGCCAAGTCTCATACAGAGTTAGTGCAGGCATTTCTAAGGTCACATGGATGGAAGGTGAACGAAAAGAAAAGTTCACTCGTTCCACTCACAAAGAGTTCCCTTCCTGGGGACTCTTATAGATTCTGTAGAAATGAAGATTTACCTGACAGAGGACAGGCTAACAAGACTTCAAAGTGCTTGCCGCACCCTTCATTCCATTCAACACCCGTCAGTGGCTCAATGCATGGAGGTAATCGGCTTAATGGTAGCGGCAATGGACATAGTACCCTTTGCACGCTTACACCTCAGACCACTGCAACTGTGCATGCTAAAGTCAGTGGAATGGGGATTACTCAGACTTATCCCCTTCTCTGAATCTGGATCAAGAGACCAGAAATTCTCTTCTATGGTGGCTTTCTCGGCCAACATCTGTCCAGGGGGATGCCATTCAGCAGACCAGACTGGACAATTGTAACAACAGACGCCAGCCTTCTAGGTTGGGGTGCCGTCTGGAATTCTCTGAAGGCTCAGGGACAATGGAGTCAGGAGGAGAGTCTCCTAGCCAATAACATTCTGGAATTGAGAGCAGTTCTCAATGCCCTCCTGCTTGGCCCCAGTTGACAACTCGGGGGTTCATCAGGTTTCAGTCGGACAACATCACGACTGTAGCTTACATCAACCATCAGGGAGGGACAAGAAGCTCCCTAGCAATGATGGAAGTATCAAAGATAATTCGCTGGGCAGAGTCTCACTCTTGCCACCTGTCAGCAATCCACATCCCGGGAGTGGAGAACTGGGAGGCGGATTTCTTAAGCTGTCAGACTTTTCATCCGGGGGAGTGGGAACTTCATCCGGAGGTCTTTGCCCAAATACTTCGACGTTGGGGCAAACCAGAGATAGATCTCATGGCGTCGCGACAGAACGCCAAGCTTCCTCGTTACGGGTCCAGATCCAGGGATCAGGAGCAGTCCTGATAGATGCTCTGACAGCCACTTGGGACTTAGGATGGCTTACGTGTTTCCACCCTTCCCGTTACTTCCTCGATTGATTGCCAGAATCAAACAAGAGAGAGCATCAGTGATTCTAATAGCACCTGGTGGGCCACGCAGACTTGGTATGCCAGACTGGTGGACATGTCATCCCCTGTCCACCTTGGTCTCTACCTCTGAAACAGGACCTTCTGATACAGGGTCCCCTTCAAAACATCAAAATCTAACTTCTCCTGAAGCTGACTTGCTTGGAAATTGAGACGCTTGATTTTATCAAGACGGTGGTTTTCCTGAGTCAGTTATTGATACCTTAATACAGGCTAGGAAACCTGTTACCAGAAAGACTTTACCATAAGATATGGCGTAAATACCTATATGGTGTGAATCCAAAGGTTACTCTTGGTAGTAAGGTTAGGATTCCTAGGATATTGTCTTTTCTACAAGAAGGTTTAGAAAAGGGTTTTCTGCTAGTTCATTAAAGGAACAGATCTCGGCTCTGTTCATCTTGTTACACCAAACGTCTGTCAGAAGTTCCCTGACGTCCAGGCTTTTTGTCAGGCTTCTGGCCAGGATTAAGCCTGTGTTTAAATGTTGCTCCACCATGGAGTTTAAACCTTGTTCTTAATGTTTTACAGGGCGTTCCGTTTGAAACCCCCTTCATTCCATTGATATAAAGTTGTTATCTTGGGAAAGTTCCTATTTTTAATGGCTATTTCCTCGGCTCGAAGAGTCTCCTGAACTTATCAGCCTTACATTGTGATTCTCTTATTTGATTTTTCACATCGGATAGGTAGTCCTGCGTACTAAACCTGGGTTCTTACACCTAAGGTAGTCTACTAACAGGAATATCAATCAAGAGATTGTTGTTCCTTCTTTATGCCCAAATCCTTCTTCAAAGAAGGAAGTTACTGCACAACCTGGATGTAGTCCTGTGCCTCTAAATTTCTACTTACAGGCCAAACTAAGGAATTTCGACAAACGTCTTCTCTGTTTGTCATTTACTCTGGACAGAGGAGAGGTCAAAAAGCTTCCGCTACCTCTCTTTCTTTTTGGCTTCGTAGCATAATTTGTTTAGCTTATGAGACTGCTGGACAGCAGCCTCCTGAAAGAATTACAGCTCATTCTACTAGAGCTGTGGCTTCCACTTGGGCCTTCAAGAATGAGGCCTCTGTTGAACAGATTTGCAAGGCTGCAACTTGGTCTTCGCTTCATACTTTTTCCAAATTTTACAAATTTGACACTTTTGCTTCATCGGAGGCTATTTTTGGGAGAAAGGTTCTTCAGGCAGTGGTTCCTTCTGTATAAAGAGCCTGCCTATCCCTCCCGTCATCCGTGTACTTTTGCTTTGGTATTGGTATCCCAGAAGTAATGATGACCCGTGGACTGATCACACTTAACAGAAGAAAACATAATTTATGCTTACCTGATAAATTCCTTTCTTCTGTAGTGTGATCAGTCCACGGCCCGCCCTGTTTTTAAGGCAGGTAAATATTTTTTAATTTATACTCCAGTCACCACTTCACCCTTGGCTCTTTCCTTTCTCGTTGGTCTGCGCTCGAATGACTGGGAAGTGACGTAGAGGGGAGGAGCTATATCGCAGCTCTGCTGGCGTGAATCCTCTTGCAACTTCCTGTTGGGGAGGAGTAATATCCCAGAAGTAATGATGACCCGTGGAATGATCACACTACAGAAGAAAGGAATTTATCACGGTAAGCATAAATTATGTTTTTACCTCAAATTCCTCAGTAGCCAACTCCTATTGTAAAGGACTTCTAAGCAGTAAATCAGTATGTCTGTCCCTGGACAGGCAAAGGAGCGAGCTTTGTGCATCATCTTATTTCCCTATTCAGTTTAAGGAAGTTTACTATGAAATCTCATGAACGTTTAAGTCAAATCTCATGAGATCACAGTAAAATTAGTGCCATGACCTCAGCACTGTGATGCTGATTGGCTGCAGTTTGTTTTTTCCACCTGCAGCTGGACAGCAGCTGATAACATTTTACACAGAACTTACTCTGGCGAGCTGAGGAATTTGTAAGGTAATAAATATCTTCTTTTTCTTAATAGAGATGCCTAAGGTGATATTGTCCTTTCAGCTTTTTAGTATACTGCATCAGTTTAAGTGATTTTAGCATATGAGTATTATGTTCTTTTAAGCTCTACATCCAACTTTCCTCATTTGCTGCCCCTCCTTTTAATATGGGCACTGCCAATTATGAAACCTAGGTTACACTGCAGTATCTGACGGAGAGTGCTGCACATGTGCAAACACGTCAGTACTGGAATGTAGTATAGAGTTCAACATGGAAGCACCTGTAACTAGAGGCCATGTGGGGGAAAAAGCTCAATACTATACTTAAAATGTCTTTTAGTGTTTGCTTTTTAAAAACCCTTAAATCCAGTCTTAATCAGAAAAAAGAGCTCAGGATTATAAAATGAGAATCATTCTTTACTTCCTGTACAGTATTTAATTCCATTGTGTGAAGAGTATAATGTTTACAGGCATAAATCTGCTGCATGACCACTTAACTTTTTATAAATATGTAAGTTAGGATTTTTAACGTCTAGGCCACCTCAAAAATTAAGCCAATAATATTCTAAAATCAATGACAATTCAGTGTAAGTATTGAGAATCAAACATCCAGGACCTTTGCATCACTTTTGGAATTTGCTTTCTATAGTTATTGATACCTCAGCTCTTCCTCTGCTTTTGAGCCTTTTGATTTTTGTTTTTATTTTTTCTACTGACTTCAGCTAAAGGACGTTTTAGAACCTTTCATTAGAAAGCCAGGCTTGGCATTTTTATTAGAATAGGAAGTCGGTTTAAATAAAAATTCCAGATTTCAGCTTTAACCCTTAATGACCACAGCACTTTTCCATTTTCTGTCCGTTTGGGACCAAGGCTATTTTTACATTTCTGCGGGTGTTTGTGTTTAGCTGTAATTTTCCTCTTACTCATTTACTGTACCCACACATTTATATAACGTTTTTCTCGCCATTAAATGGACTTTCTAAAGATACCTATTATTTTCATCATATCTTATAATTTACTATAAAAAAAATTATAAAATATGACGGAAAAAAATTGAAAAAAACACCACCTCTTTTCTAACTTTGACCCCTAAATATCTGTTACACATCTACAAACACCAAAAAACACCGTGCTAATTAGTTTCTAAATTTTGTCCTGAGTTTAGAAATACCCAATGTTTACATGTTCTTTAGCTTTTTTTGTCAAGTTATAGGGCAATATGTACAAGTAGCACTTTGCTAATTTCCAAACCATTATTTTTCAAAATTAGCGCTAGTTACACTTAGAACACTAATATCTTTCAGGAATCTCTGAATATCCATTGACATGTATATATTTTTTTTTAGTAGACATCCCAAAGTATTCATCTAGGCCCCATTCTTTGTATATTTCAATGCCACCATTTCACTGCCAAATGCGATTAAATACAAAAAATTGTTCACTTTTTTTACTAATTTTTCACAAACTTTTCGTTTCTCACTGAAATTATTTACAAACAGCTTCACTGCCAATCTATGGCACAAATGGTTGTAAATTCTTCTCTGGGATCCCCTGTTGTTCAGAAATAGCAGACATATATGGCTTCTGGTGTTGCTTTTTAGTAATTAGAAGGCTGCTAAATGCCACTGCGCACTACCAAGTGTATTATGGCCAGCAGTGAAGGGGTTAATTATGGAGCATGTAGGGAAACTTTTAGGGATAATTTTAGCTTTAGTGTAGTAGACAACCCCAAGTATTGATCTAGGCCAATTTTGGTATATTTCATGCCACCATTTCACCGCCAAATGCGATCAAATAAAAAAAAATTAAATTTTTCACAATTTTAGGTTTCTCACTGAAATTATTTACAAACAGCTTGTGCAATTCATGGCACAAATGGTTGTAAATGCTTCTCTGGGATCAACCTTTGTTCAGAAATAGCAGACATATTGCTTTGGCGTTGCTTTTTGGTAATTAGAAGGCCGCTAAATGCCCGTCCTGCGCATCCACACGAGTATTCTGGCTAGCAGTGAAGGGGTTAATTAGGTAGCTTGTAGGGAGTTTGCCAGGGTTAATTTTAGCTTTAGTGTAGAGATCAGCCTCCCACCTGACACATCACACCCCCCTGATCCCTCCCAAACAGCCTCCCTCCCCCACCCCACAATTGTCCCCGCATCTTAAGTACTGGCAGAAAGTCTGCCCAGTACTAAAATAAAAGCTATCTTTTATTTTTATTTTTTTGAGCATATTTACATATGCTTGCTATGTAGGATCTCCCCCTTAGCCCCCAACCTCCCTGATCCCCCCCCCCCCCCGCCTTATTGAGCGCATATTGGGTACTGCAGCTGTCTGCCAGTACCCAGTTTCAAATAAAAACGTTTTGGTTTATTTTTATTAAAAAAAAAAAAAAAACTATTTTCTGTAGTGTAGCTGCCCCCCCACAACCCCCAACCCTCTCCCAGATTATAATTTTATTTATTTATCCCACTGAGTCTCTCCCACTGAGTCCCTTATATTTGTTCCATAGTGTAGGGTTCCCAACCGCACACGCACGCACCCACCCTCTGTGCACGCGCGCACGCACGCTCCCGTGCACGGCGCGCGCATTCTGGCACGCACCCCACACGCGATCCTGCCCCCCTCCTCCATTGATCGCCGCCCTTCCGCCTCCCTTGGTAAGCTCCCCACCCACCAACGAATACTGCGAATCAATGGCCGATGCAGAGAGGGCCACAGAGTGGCTCTCTCTGCATCGGGACTGCTCAAAACTGTTATTGCAAGGATGCCTCAATATCGAGGCATCACTGCAATAACATGAAAGCGGCTGGAAGCGATCAGGATCGCTTCCAGGGCTTTCAAAGACAACAGACGTACGGGGTACGTCCTTGGTCATTAACTGCATTTTTTTTGCAGGACTTACCCCATACGTCGTTGGTCGTTAAGGGGTTAAAGGGGCACTGACCCAATATTTTTTTCTTTCATAATTCAGATAGAGCATGCAATTTTAAGCAACTTTCTAATTTACTCCTATTATAAATTTTTCCTTGTTCTCTTGCCTATCTTTATTTGAAAAATTAAGGCATCTAGGCTTTTTTTTTTTGTTTGTTGAGGACTCTGGACAGCAACTTTTTTTTTTATTGGTGGATGAATTTATCCACCAATCAGCAAGAACAATACAGGTTGTTCACCAAAAAAGGGCCGGCATCTCTAACTTACGTTCTTTTCAAATAAAGATAGCAAGAGAATAAAGAAATTGATTATAGGAGTACATTAGAAAGTTGCTTAAAATTTCATGCTCCTATCTGAATCACGAAAAGAAAAAAATTTGGGTTCAGTGTCCCTTTAAGCTTGTGACTAAGTGCGGTTTTTTTTTTTTTTTTTTTTTTCTGTGAGGATGAAGTGGGAAGTCTGAAGATATGTATCTCTTGCACCATCTGCTGGAGAAGAACAGACATGCCATAGAAAAGAGCTGCTTTCAGAATAATTAAAGGGACCGTAAAGTCAACATTCCTGATTCAGATAGAACAGAGGTTTTCAAAGTTCATAGACAGTGGGCTTCCCCTTTGGCCAAATCTTTTAAGATGAGCCCCCCCCCCCCTCCCCAAAATGCAATCAATGTTATTAAATTTACAAAAAAAGGAAGGAAATTTAGAATTCGTTACCATCATTATATCATGGATGCATATAAAGGCCTCAGAGGAAATGTAAAAGAGAATCCACCTCCAATGTGGACTACTAACTATATTGATTATCCACTCTTAATACAGTACAAATGAAAGTCCCAGTGAATATGGTGCAGTATCATGCAACTTAAGGAGCGAGTATACTGCATCATATTCACTGGGTCTTAATATATACAAGTCTTCTTCGCTTTATTATCAGAGAAAACCACAAATTCCAGAGACCTGTGCCAATCTACTTTGTTTTTTTCTACTTTACCCATACTTGACCCTACTCTTTGGGACTCCTGTCCTTGCTCTTAGGCGTTGAGCACATAATATCACGTAGCCCAATAAGCTTTAACACATTCTCAGACAACCATCAACCAGGCAATCCATATGCACAGACCACAGCCTACTGTACATGGATGAGTCATGAAGTTCATAGCTTCCTGTCCTCAAAAACCGAGCGGCCCCCTTATCTTCTTACACAATCCACTCTGCCTTCTTTCTAAAAGCCCGCTCTGTAGTACTCGCTGTAATGCCTGGAGGCTTTTAGAGAGAGGATAGGGAGTATGTGCAACAAGTAGTAGCCACTGCCAGCGTATAAAATAAATGTTAAAATTGTACTTACATGCTGCCCCTGACGGTCACCTATTGCGCCTGTTTTAGCGCCCTACGCACAATCTGTTTAAAAACTACTTGCTGCTTCTCCGTGCCCCTCCTGGGGAGGTGCCCCCCCCCCCCCCCCACTATTTGAAAATTGTCGAGAGAGCAGTGTTTCTCAACCTCAAGTACCACCCAAATCAGTCCAGATTTTCGTTATAGCTGAACTAGAGCATAGGTGAAATAATCGTCTTTGAGTGCAGGTTAGTAACCATGGTTACTGATCAGCTAATTATGTCACCTGTGCTAGTTCAGCTGTAATGAAAACTACACTGTTGGGGTACTTGAGAACCCCATTTTAGAAACACTAAGAGCATGCAATTTTAAACAACTTCCCAATTTACTTTGCTTATCAAATGTTCTCTTGATATCCTTTGTTGAAGAGTAAACCTAAAAAGGCTGATAGATGTTTAGCAACATGCATGTGTCTTTAACAGTATGGCAGTAGTATTTGGAACAATGTATAACACTGCTATAAACATAGTTGCAAACCCTTCTTACAGATAGCTAAACACATCTGCAAGCTCCTTAGCCTCACTTAGTTCACCTTTTCTCCTTTGAGATTAAAGGGACAGTAAACTTAAAAAATGTTATATAATGCTGCACATAGTGCAGCATTATAATAACATTATCTTAGCAGCAGGTAGTAAAAAGCATTGCAAGATATTTTATATTAAACATGGATTTAGCAGCTCTCCGCTCCAGGATCTTCTGAGCGGGTCTTGAATTTTAAAAGTGCTTCGCAGGCGCGCTGTCTAATCACAGCATGCCCCGATCGAGTCATTGAAATAATGTAGCTCGCTCCCACTCTGGCCTTGGTAGCTGGGATGTGAGTACATTAATTTCAATGGCTCGATCGGGCAATGCTGTGATTAGACAGTGCACCTGCAAAGCGCTTTTAAAATCCAAGACCCGCTCCAGAGATCCTGGAGCGGAGAGCTGCTAAATCCAGGTTTAATATAAAATATCTTGCAATGTTTTTTGCTACCTGCCGCTAAGATAATGTTATATAATGCTGCACCTATGTGCCGCATTATATAACATTATTTCTTCTGTTATGTGTGATCAGTCCACGGGTCATCATTACTTCTGGGATATAACTCCTCCCCAAAGGAAATGCAAGAGGATTCACCCAGCAGAGCTGGCATATAGCTCCTCCCCTCTACGTCAGTCCCAGTCATTCTCTCTGCACCCAACGACTAGATAGGATGTGTGAGAGGACTATGGTGATTATACTTAGTTTTTATGACTCTCAATCAAAGTTTGTTATTTTAAAATAGCACCGGAGCGTGTTATTACTTCTCTGGCAGAGTTTGAGGAAGAATTCTGACAGAGATTTTTTTACTATGATTTTAACCGGAGTCGTTAAGATCATTTTGCTGTTCTCGACCATCTGAGGGAGGTAAAGGCTTCAGATCAGGGGACAGCGGGGCAGATGATTCTGCATTGAGGTATGTGGCAGTTTTTATTTTCTGAATGGAATTGATGAGAAAAGCCTGCCCATACCGTTTAAAAATGACATGTATGTATACACTTCAGTATTCTGGGATGGTATTTCACCGGAACTACTGTGTTAAAGGTCACTAATCCTTTTTAATAACTATTCTCATGTTAACGTTTTTGCTGGAATGTAGAATCGTTTACATTGCTGAGGTACTGTGTGAATAAATGTTTGGGCATTATTTTCCACTTGGCAGTTTTTTGCTTTAATTGTGACAGTTTCGTTTCTCTTCACTGCTGTGTGGGAGAGGGAGGGGCCGTTTTTTGGCGCTCTTTGCTACGCATCAAAAAATTCCAGTCAGCTACTTTTATATTTCCTGCATGATCCGGTTCATCTCTGACAGATCTCAGGGTGTCTTCAAACTTCTTTGAAGGGAGGTAAATTCTCTCAGCAGAGCTGTGAGAATTCTTATAGTGACTGTGTATAAAAAACGTTGTTTTGTTTTTATTATGTACAAATTTAATTAGTGTTGTTTTTTACTAATGGGAACAAACCTTTGCTAAAAGTTGTGTTGTTTTAAAATTTGATGCAATAACTGTTTTTCAGTTCATTATTTCAACTGTCATTTAATCGGTTAGTACCTCTTTGAGGCACAGTGCGTTTTTTTTGCTAAAAAAGATTACTAACCAAGTTGTAAGTTTTTTTGCTAGTGTGTTTAAACATGTCTGACTCAGAGGAAGATATCTGTGTCATTTGTTCCAATGCCAAGGTGGAGAGCCCAATAGAAATTTATGTACTAACTGTATTGATGCTACTTTAAATAAAAGTCAATCTGTACAATGTGAACAAATTTCACCAAACAGCGAGGGGAGAGTTATGCCGACTAACTCGCCTCACGCGACAGTACCTGCACTCTCCCGCCCGGGAGGTGCGTGATATTTTGGCGCCTAGTACATCTGGGCGGCCATTACAGATACACATTACAAGATATGGCTACTGTTATGACTGAAGTTTTGTCTAAATTACCTGAACTAAGAGGCAAGCGTGATCACTCTGGGGTGAGAACAGAGTGCGCTGACAATGCTAGGGCCATGTCTGATACTGCGTCACAGCTCGCAGAGCATGAGGACGGAGAGCTTCATTCTGTGGGGTGACGGTTCTGATCCAAACAGATTGGACTCAGATATTTCAAATTTTAAATTTAAATTGGAGAACCTCCGTGTACTACTAGGGGAGGTCTTAGCAGCTCTCAACGATTGTAACACTGTTGCAATACCAGAGAAACTGTGTAGGTTGGATATATACTTTGCGCGGGTACCGGGCGAAGTACTGACGTTTTTCCCTATACCTAAGAGACTAACTGACAATTGTTACTAAGGAGTGGGATAGACCCGGTGTGCCGTTCTCACCCCCTCCAATATTTAGAAAGATGTTTCCAATAGACGCCACCCACTCGGGACTTATGGCAAACGGTCCCAAGGTGGAGGGAGCAGTTTCTACTTTAGCTAAGCGTACCACTATCCCGGTGGAGGATAGCTGTGCTTTCTCAGATCCAATGGATAAAAAATTAGAGGGTTACCTTAAGAAAATGTTTGTTCAACAAGGTTTTATATTACAACCCCCTTGCTTGTATCGTGCCGATTACGGCTGCGGCAGCATTTTGGATTGAGTCGCTTGAAGAGAACCCTTAGTTCCTCTACGCTAGACGACATTCACGGACAGGCTTAGAGTCCCCTTTAAACTAGCTAATTCTTTCATTTCGGAGGCGTCGTAGTACATTTAACCAAACTTACGGCTAAGAACTCAGGATTCGCATACAGGCACGCGGGCACTGTGGCTAAATCCTGGTCAGCTGATGTTACTTCTAAGTCCAAATTACTTAATATACCTTTCAAGGGGCAGTCCTTATTCGGGCCCGGTTTGAAAGAAATTATCGCTGACATTACGGGAGGTAAGGGCCACGCCCCTACCTCAAGACAAGGCCAAAGCTAAGGCTAGACAGTCTAATTTTCGTTCCCTTTCGGAATTTCAAAACAGGAGCAGCATCAACCTCCACTGCACCAAAACAGGAAGGAGCTGTTGCTCGTTACAGGCAAGGCTGGAAGCCTAAACCAGTCCTGGAACAAAAGCAAGCAGGCCAGGAAACCTGCTGCTGCCCCAAAGACAGCATGAACCGAGAGCCCCCGATCCGGGACCGGATCTAGTAGGGGGCAGACTCTCTCTCTTCGCCCAGGCCTGGGCAAGAGATGTTCAGGATCCCTGGGCACTAGAGATCATATCTCAGGGATACCTTTAGACTTCAAATTATCTCCCCCAAGAGGGAGATTTCATCTGTCAAGGTTGTCAACAAACCAGATAAAGAAAGAAGCGTTTCTACGCTGCGTACAAGATCTGTTAACAATGGGAGGTGATCCATCCGGTTCCGTGGTCGGAACAAGGACAAGGGTTCTACTCAAACCTGTTTGTGGTTCCCCAAAAAAGAGGGAACTTTCAGGCCAATCTTAGATTTAAAGACTCTAAACCAAATTCCTAAGAGTTCCATCGTTCAAAATGGAAACTATTCGGACAATCTTACCCATGATCCAAGAGGGTCAGTACATGACCACAGTGGATTTTAAAGGATGCTTACCTTCCACTACCGATCCACAAAGATCATCACCGGTATCTAAGGTTTGCCTTCTTAGACAGGCACTACCAGTTTGTAGCTCTTCCATTCGGATTGGCTACGGCTCCAAGAATCTTCACAAAGGTTCTGGGTGCCTTCTAGCGGTACTAAGACCGCGAGGGGATTTCGGTAGCTCCGTACCTAGACGACATCTAATACAAGCTTCAAGCTTTCAAACTGCCAAGTCTCATACAGAGTTAGTTCTGGCATTTCTAAGGTCGCATGGATGGAAAGTGAACGAAAGAAGAGTTCTCTCTTTCTCTCACAAGAGTTCCATTCTTGGGGACTCTTATAGATTCTGTAGAAATGAAGATTTACCTGACAGAAGACAGGTTAACAAACTTCAAAATGCATGCCGCGTCCTTCATTCCATTCAAACCCGTCAGTAGCCTCAATGCATGGAGGTGATCGGCTTAATGGTAGCGGCAATGGACATAGTACCTTTTGCACGCCTACACTCAGACCGCTGCAATTATGCATGCTGAGTCAGTGGAATGGGGATTACTCAGATTTGTCCCCCTACTCTGAATCTGAATCAAGAGACCAGAAATTCTCTTCTATGGTGGCTTCATCGGCCACACCTGTCCAGGGGGATGCCATTCAGCAGGCCAGACTGGACAATGTAACAACAGACGCCAGCCCTACTAGGTTGGGGCGCTGTCTGGAATTCTTGAAGGCTCAGGGACTATGGAATCAGGAGGAGAGTCTCCTTCCAATAAACATTCTGGATTGAGAGCAGTTCTCAATGCCCCTTCTGGCTTGGCCCCAGTTAATAACTCGGGGGTTCATCAGGTTTTCAGTCGGACAACATCACGACTGTAGCTTACATCACCCCATCAGGGAGGGACAAGAAGCTCCCTAGCAATGATGGAAGTATCAAAGATAATTCGCTGGGCAGAGTCTCACTCTTGCCACCTGTCAGCAATCCACATCCCGGGAGTGGAGAACTGGGAGGCGGATTTCTTGAGTCGCCAGACTCTTCATCGGGGGGAAGTGGAACTTCATCCGGAAGGTCTTTGCCCAAATACTCGACGTTGGGGCAAACCAGAGATAGATCTCATGGCGTCTCGCCCAGAACGCCAAACTTCCTCGCTACGGGTCCAGATCCAGGGATCCGGGAGCAAGTTCTGATAGATGCTTTGACAGCACCCTTGGAAACTTCAGGATGGCTTATGTGTTTCCACCCTTCCCGCTGCTTCCCTCGATTGATTGCCAAAATCAAACAGGAGAGAGCATCAGTAATTCTAATAGCACCCTGCTTGGCCACGCAGGACTTGGTATGCAGATCTAGTGGACATGTCATCCTGTCCGCCTTGGTCTCTTACTCTAAGACAGGACCTTCTGATACAGGGTCCATTCAAACATCAAAATCTAAATTCTCTGAAGCTGACTGCTTGGAAATTGAACGCTTGATTTATCAAAACGTGGTTTTTCTGAGTCGGTTATTGATACCCTGATTCAGGCTAGGAAGCCTGTTTACCAGAAGGATTTACCATAAAATATGGCGGAAATACCTATACTGGTGCGAATCAAAGGTTACTCCTGGAGTAAGGTTAGGATAGCTAGGATATTGTCTTTTCTACAGAAGGTTTAGAAAAGGGTTTATCAGCTAGATCATTAAAGGGACAGATTTCAGCTCTGTCCATCTTGTTACACAGACGTCTGTCAGAAAATCCAGACGTCCAGTCCTTTTGTCAGGCTTTAGCTAGGATCAAGCCTGTGTTTTAAAGCTGTTGCTCCACCATGGAGTTTAAATTTAGTTCTTAACGTTTTACAGGGTGTTCGTTTGAACCCCTTCATCCATTGATTATAAAATTGTTTTCTTGGGAAGTTCTGTTTTTAATGGCTATTTCTCGGCTCGAGAGTCTCTGAGTTATCAGCCTTACATTGTGCTTCCCCTTATCTGATTTTTCACTCAGACAACGGTATTCTGCGTACTAAACCTGGGTTCTTACCTAAGGTAGTCACTAACAGGAACATCAATAAGAGATTGTTGTCCCATCCTTGTGTCCAAATCCTTCTTCAAAGAAGGAACGTCTTTTACACAATCTGGATGTAGTTCGTGCCCTCAAGTTCTACTTGCAGGCAACTAAAGATTTTCGCCAAACTTCTTCCTTGTTTGTCGTTTACTCTGGACAGAGGAGAGGTCAAAAAGCTTCTGCTACCTCTCTCTCTTTTTGCTTCGTAGCATAATACGTTTAGCCTATGAGACTGCTGGACAGCAGCCTCCTGAAAGAATTACAGCTCACTCCACTTGAGCTGTGGCTTCCACTTGGCCTTTAAGAATGAGGCTCTCGTTGAAACAGATTTGCAGGCTGCAACTTGGTCTTCGCTTCATTACTTTTTCCCAAATTTTACAAATTTGACACTTTTGCTTCTTCGGAGGCTATTTTTGGGAGAAATGGTTCTTCAGGCAGTGGTTCCTTCTGTATAATGAGCCTGCCCTATCCCTCCCGTCATCCGTGTACTTTTGCTTTGGTATTGGTATCCCAGGAAGTAATGATGACCCGTGGACTGATCACACATAACAGAAGAAAACATAATTTATGCCTTACCTGATAAATTCCTTTCTTCTGTTGTTGTGATCAGTCCACGGCCGCCCTGTTTTACGGCAGGTAAATATCTTTTAAATTATACTCCAGTCACACTTCACCTTGGTTACTCCTTTCTCGTTGTTTCTTGGTCGAATGACTGGGACTGACGTAGAGGGGAGGAGCTATATGCAGCTCTGCTGGGTGAATCCTCTTGCATTTCCTGTTGGGGAGGAGTTATATCCCAGAAGTAATGATGACCCGTGGACTGATCACACAACAGAAGAAAGGAATTTATCAGGTAAGCATAAATTATGTTTTTTTAAGTTTACTGTCCCTTTAATCCTAAATAAAAATTGATAATAGAAAGAAATTGGAAAAATGTTCATGCTGTATCCAATCCATGTATGTTTTAATTTTGACTTTACTGTTACTTTAACTTTGGCACAGTGGATATTCTTTTGCACCATCCAAAATTAAACTCAAAATATGCCAATCCTTTTAGGGCTGTAAGGAACATATTACATTGTACAATGCGCAGCACCAAGACTTTTTTTTTTCTTTCTTTCATGATTTAGACAGAGCATGCAATTGTAAACAACTTTCCAATTTACTTCTATTTAATGTTTCATTCTCTTGGTATTCCTTCTTGAGAAGCATACCTAGGTAGGCTCAGGAGATGCTGATTGGTGACTGCGCATACATGCTTTGACTCACCATGTGCATTGCTGTTTCTTCAACAAGGATACCAATAGAGTCAAATTGGATAATAGAAGACAATTGGAAAGTAGTTTTAAAATTGTATTCTCTGTAGGTAAGCAAAAATAATGCATTCTGGACTTTTAGACGAAAAGTGTCAAAGTATTTATTGACGTTTTGAGATCCATTGTCCCCATCTTCAGAAGAAAGTATTCCGTGCCACAACACCACAATATATAATGCCAACCTACCAAATCTAACTACATACCCCTCCTTCCCAATTTGCGCCAAACGTGTGTTACACTGTGATGTAGCCAACCAGAAGTGTGATAAACCATGTCACTTCGGTTATTCTGTTAACCTCTTAAGGACATATGGCGGAATGTTTCGTCGTAAAACAATTGAGCAAACTGAAAGCTGTGTCCTTAAAGGGATAATATATGAACCTTCATACATGAAATTCAATAACAAAGTGACAAGAACACTCAAGATCACTCTTCCATTTGTTTCGGCTACAGTAGAGGGAGCAATCTGAGGGACCCTTCTGGTTAATACAGACCTAAAAGGTTGTTAATAACAAGTAAAAGAGCAACATCAAAGGATGTTAACGGTGCATGGGATGCACAACCTGCAGTGGCCTTATCTCTAATAAGAATTTTTATCACCCTCACAAGACTAGGAGTTTAGAATACTGTTTTTACTAAAATACACAACCCCACATATGTGATCTACTTGCTGTTTTGTTCATGTACAACCGTTTTTTTTTTATGTGGGAAAAACGTAAAGGTACCCTGAGGGAGAGGATGGCGAACCTTCAGGCGTCTGGAAGAAAGGTACTTTGACCAACCGGTAGCACGGCACTGTCTGTAGAGGGACACATCCAGTTTCCTCCTCCTGGTACATTCTCATCGACATCCCCAAATTAGATAGGTGGAGCCGATAGACACAAGCTCCTGCTCATCCAAGAGGCTTAGAGGATGTATCGATTGGGGACAATTGTTCCAATGGCAGCAAATTTTGTCGTGCTGTCAGCCAAAGCTGCTTTCAAGGTTGACTCTCAGGACTTTTAGACAAAAAGTGGTTTAAGTATTTGACAAGTGCATTATTGTTTGTGTGTATGTATATATGTGTAACAAAGTTCTTGAGCAGAGATGTGATAAGAGTAATCCTTTATTTTCAACATTGGTTAAAATACATCTAAGAGTCACAAAGGCAGTATGCAGCAAAATCTGCTAACATGTTTCAGCTATTCAGCGTAATCATAGCTATGGATCATGCACACATAAAATACAAAACATAACAAAAAATAGTGGACAATTGATTAACCATATTCAGTAAAACAACAAATCTTCCAAACTGTGGCTAATCAATTGTCCACTATTTTTTTGTGTTTTGCTTTGCTTTGTATTTATGTCCCAATTGCAGGCATTAGGAGTGTGAATATCACTTTAAATATAAACAGGCCAATAGATTGCAGTGTTTTTATTTTAACCAATCATATCAGACTTGTGTTCTTAAGTAGTTGAACAGATGTATGATCCAGAGCTATGATTGCGGCTGAATAGCCAAACATGTTAGCCTGATCTTGCTGCATACAAGCCTTTGTGACCCTTGGATGTATTTTAACGCCGTTATGCCGTTCCATTCCGTCATAATTACACTGGGCTTTTAGAGCCGTTATGACGGATAGAACGGCATAACGGATTTTCAGCTCCTGTGCCCCCTCCGTTATTTTCTTTGTTGTGGATCCGGTTGGGGGATGTGCCTAGCACCTCTGGCACTCCCCCAGGATCCAATCAGCATGGAGGGGGTGTATCGATTGTCCCCTGTAACACTGTAGCAGCCAATGAGTGGAATAATTGGCTGTTACAAGTGTATCCGCTTCCTCTCTGCTCTCAGTGCGATCTGAGAGAGAGAGGAAGACAGTTTAGTGTTGGTGTGTGCTGCAGAAAGCGGAGAGGGAGAAAAAATATAGTTACAAACAATATATATATTTTTTTTTGCTGCTGATCACAGAGCTGCTACTGTGATTAGCCTAATATAACTTGCTTAGCCTGTTAGGGCTTTGATCAGTGTTGATCAAAAGCGTTGGGGGTTTATTTGTGGGGGTTACAAATATATATATATATAGTTTTTGCTGCTGATCACTGAGCTGCTACTGTGATCAGCCTAATATCACAGTGATCAGCCTGTCAGGGCTTTGATCAGTGCCCAAAAGTTTATTTGTGGGGTTCTTTAGTTATTATTAACCCCTTCCTGCTGTTCCCAATCACTACCCTTCCCAGTTCCTTTTTTTTTTTAGTTTATTAAAAAAAAAAAAAAAATATATACAAAGAAAAAATCATAATTAAAAAAAAAAAAAATAGGGAATAGGGGTGGGTGGGGAATAGGTGGGTGGTAATTGGGAGGTGGTAATTGGTGGTGGTTTAGTGGGATTTTGGGGAAGGTGAAGTGGTAATTGGTGGTGGTGAAGTGGTAATTTGTACTGAAAAAAATCCCTTATGGCACGCTATTCAGCAGAAGAGGCTTATGCCATTCTTGCCGCAGATTCAGGGAGTGAAACCCTCTCTGCTCTGTCTGACAGCGCAACCCTTACGGCATCAGATATAGAGCCCCTGAGTGATACATCTGATGCTGGTGCTCCCTGCCCGCCACCTAAAGGAGGCGTCGCACAAATGACCAAAATTGGATACCCCCAAATTTCACTGCCCCAGAAATGCCAGAATTTACTGAGACTCCTGGTATAACAAGTGATGTTCCAGTATGTGAGCCAATAAACTATATGTCACTGATTCTGACAGATGCTATGTTTGAGCATATAGTTGCTCAAACAAATTTATATGCCAGCCAGTATCTGTCCAAAAATCCCCAATCTCTGTATGTCAGAAAAAATACCTGGCATCCACTGACATACCAGAGATTAAAAAGTTTTGGGCCCTGACATTAATAATGGGGATTGTGAAGAAACCCAGCATTCGTTCATACTGAGCCAGAACCCCATCCTGGCTACCCCTCTTTTTCCAGGGGTTATGAAGAGGGACAGATATGAACAATTGCTGCGGTTTCTCCATTTTAATGATAATACCAAGTGCCCCCCCAAAAATGACCCCCTGCATGACAGGTTATATAAACTAAGGCCCCTGATAAGCCACCTGTCCCAAAAATTTAAAGAAGTTTACATACCTGAGCTGGGACATTTGCATTGATGAGTCCCTCATGAAATTTAAGGGGAGATTGCTTTTCAAGCAATATATACCATCCAAGAGGTCCCGCTATGGGGTAAAATTTTATAAGCTCTGTGAATGCAGTACTGGGTATACCTGGGCATTTCGCATCTACCAGGGAAAGGATAGCCACTTGGATCCACCTGGCTGCCCAGATTCAGTTGGCACAAGTGGGAAAATTGTGTGGGATCTCCTACTACCCCTGCTAATAAAGGGTACCATTTGTGGCTCGATAATTTTTACACCAGCACAGAGCTATTAAAATTTTTGTTTTATTTTGAAACCGTGGCCTGTGGCACAACAAGAAAAAAATCGCAAAGGTTTCCCCCAGAAGCTGACATATGGAAAAAAAAAGTAGGGGCACAACGTCAGCTTTACGCCACAATGAGCTACTGGCCCTTCGGTACACTGATAAAAAAGATGTGTACATGCTCTCCACAATGCACGATGAAGCTACAGTGCCAGTGTCCTGTGAAGGAAGATCTGCACAGATCCGAAAGCCAAAGTGCATTGTGGAGTACAACAAAAACATGGGGGGGGGGTAGATTTAGCTGACCGGTGCCTGCAGCCATATCTAATTCAAAGAAAAACTAGAACTTGGTACAAAAAAGTAGCCTTTTATATTATGCAGATCGCAGTATATGATGCATATGTGCTGTACAAAAAAAAACAGGCACAGGGAAAACTTATACTTTTTTGGAATTTGTGTTAAATGTAACATCTGATATTTTGTTTAACCAGACCCCTAATCCTCCCACTGTTCAATCTGAAAATGTTGAGCGACTCTGTGGCAGGCATTTTCCCACTAGGATCCCCCCCACTGCCTGCGATTAACACCCAGAAAAGATGCAGAGTCTGCTATAAAAAAAGGAGGGGAGGAGGGATTCTAGTTACCATTGCCCCTGACTGCCCCTCTCAACCTGGCCTCTGTATCACTGATTGCTTTCGAATATATCACACAGAGTTAAACTTTTAATTTGAAAGCAATCTGTATGTGTTCCTAATTTATTTTATTTTATTATTCTGTATTCCTAACTTCATAAATCCCCTGCCCTTGTCCTGTCCCTTTATATGTTAAGCCCATCCACTCTAAGGCCATTATAAGTTATACAAAAACAACTAAAATACTCCTTTTAGAATATCCTGAGTTATCTACTTTTGCAAATGGTATGTCATGAGGGGGGTAATTTTCATTCCTGGGCTGCCATACTGTCTCAAAGGCAACATAGGGCCAGAAAATCAATGTGCCAAATTTCTATGCAGACCCTATATTGGGCCCTGTTAACTTCCTAAAACCACATAAAACCTGTGCATAGGGGGTATTGTTGCACTCATGGGAGATCACTGAACACAGATATGGGTGTATTATAGCAGTAAAAAATATAATGATGTTGATCTAAATAGAAAACATGCAAAGTCTGTGTGAAAAAAGCAAATAAAAAAATATGACTACTAAATTTGACCAGGTTTTGTGACTAAGTGGCTACAAAAAAAGACTAAACATAGTCCTTTTTTAATACCCTGGGTTGTCTACTTTTGCAAATGGTATGCCATGGTGGGGTAATTTTCATTCCTGCGCTGCCATACTGTCTCAAAGGCAACAAAGGTCCATAAAATCAATGTGCCCAATTTCCATGCAAATTGGCAGACCCTATATTGGGCGCTGTAACTTCCTAAAACCACATAAAACCTGTACATCGGGGGTATTGTTGTACTCATGGGACATCGCTGAACACAAAGATGGGTGTATTATAGCAGTAAAACATAAAAGGATGATATAAACAGCAAAAAGGCAGTGTTTTTGTGATAAACTAAAACTGAAATATGAACATTACCTTTGGCCAGATGTTGTGACTAAGTGGCTACAAACAAAGACTAAACATAGTCCTTTTTCAATACCCTGGGTTGTCTACTTTTATAAATGGTATGCCACGATGGGGTAATTTTCATTCCTGGGCTGCTATAATGTCTCAAAGAGGACAAAGGCCCATAAAATGAATGTGCCAATTTTCTATGTAAATGGGCAGATCCCATATTTGGCCCTGTAACATCTGTAAACCCAATAAAACCTGTACATGGGGGTACTGTTTTACTCTTAGGACATTGACAAACACTAATATGTGTGTTTTATAGCAGCAAAACATAAAAGGTTGATGACAGAAACAGCCAAAGGGCAGTGTTTGTGCAAAAAACGCATACAAAAAAAAGGAGCACTACATTTGGCCAGGTGTTGTGACTTAGGGTCTTCACAAAAAGATGTGACATGGGCCTTTTGGAATACCCTAGGTGTCTTCTTTTGAAAAATGGTATGCCATGATGGGGTAATTTTCATTCCTGGGCTGCTATAATGTCTCAAAGAGGACATGGCACAGAAATTAAGGTGCCAAATTTCCATGCATAAAAACTGAAATCGGCAGACCCCATATTTGGCCCTGTAACTTCTGTAAACCCCATAAAACCTGTACATTGGGGGTACTGTTTTACTCGTAGGACCTTGACAAACACTAATATGTGTGTTTTATAGCAGCAAAACATAAAAGGTTGATGACAGAGACAGCCAAAGTGCAGTGTTTGTGCAAAAAACGCATGCAAAAAAAAATGACCATTACATTTGGACAGGTGTTGTGACTAAGGGGCTTCACAAAAATATGTGACATGGGCCTTTTGGAATACCCTAGGGTGTCTTCTTTTGAAAATGGTATGCCATGATGGGGTAATTTTCATTCCTGGGCTGCTATAATGTCTCAAAGAGGACATAGGCACAGAAAATTAAGGTGCCACATTTCATGCATAAAAACTGAAATGGGCAGACCCCATATTTGGCCCTGTAACTTCTGTAAACCCCATAAAAACCTGTACATGGGGGGTACTGTTTTTACTCGTAGGACCTTGACAAACACTAATATGTGTGTTTTATAGCAGCAAAACATAAAAGGTTGATGACAGAGACAGCCAAAGTGCAGTGTTTGTGCAAAAAACGCATGCAAAAAAAATCACCATTACATTTGGGCAGGTGTTGTGACTAAGGGACTTCACAAAAATATGTGACATGGGCCTTTTGAAATACCCTAGGGTGTCTTCTTTTGAAAATGGTATGCCATGATGGGGTAATTTTCATTCCTGGGCTGCTATAATGTCTCAAAGAGGACATAGGCACAGAAAATTAAGGTGCCAAATTTCCATGCATAAAAACTGAATGGGCAGACCCATATTTGGCCCTGTAAACTTCTGTAAACCCCCATAAAACCTTACATGGGGGGTACTGTTTTACTCGTAGGACCTTGACAAACACTAATATGTGTGTTTTATAGCAGCAAAAACATAAAAGGTTGATGACAGAGACAGCCAAAGTGCAGTGTTTGTGCAAAAAAACGCATGCAAAAAAAAATCAACCATTACATTTGGCCTAGGTGTTGTGACTAAGGGGCTTCACAAAAAGATGTGACATGGGCCCTTTTGGAATACCCCTAGGGTGTCTTCTTTTGAAAATGGTATGCCATGATGGGGTAATTTTCATTCCTGGGCTGCTATAATGTCTCAAAGGAGGACATAGGCACAGAAAATTAAGGTGCCAAATTTCCATGCATAAAAACTGAAATGGGCAGACCCCATATTTGGCCCTGTAACTTCTGTAAACCCCATAAAACCTGTACATGGGGGGTACTGTTTTACTCGTAGGACCTTGACAAAAACTAATATGTGTGTTTTATAGCAGTAAAACATAAAAGCTTGATGACAGAAACAGCCAAAGTGCAGTGTTTGTGAAAAAAAACGCATTAAAAATAAATGAGCACTACATTTGGGCCAGATGTTATGCCTAAGGGGCTTCACAAAAAGATGTGAAATGGCCTCTTTGGAATACCCTAGGGTGTCTTCTTTTGAAAATGGTATGCAATGATGGGGTAATTTTCAATTCCTGGGCTGCTATAATGTCTCAAAGAGGACATAGGCACAGAAAATTAAGGTGCCAAATTTCCATGCATAAAGACTGAAATGGGGCCAGACCCCATATTTGGCCCAGTAACTCCTGAAAACCCC